>NC_021160.2:40648138-40707843 GCF_000331145.2 Cicer arietinum | reverse complement strand
AATAATAATAATAATAATAATAATAATAATAATAATAATAATAATAATAATAATAATAATAATAATAATAATTCTGCATCTTATAAGGAGTTATCATATTTGTTTAGTTCACTCATACTAACGAATGACCTAAACAAAAGAAACGGAATATGAATTTTAGCAAATTAACTGTATTAATAATTTGTGTGTTTGCCCTTATCATAAATACAAAGTAACATATAATAAGTTGAAGTACAAAAATTATTTTCATATTTTCTCTTATAAAAGACTAATATGATTTCTCTTTCTCTTCACAAGATAATCATAGACATTTGTGGTCTTATGGATCTTGGTCTCTAATATTGATGAATATTTGATTTCAATTCTAATAATAAAAAAGTCAACATATTTCAATTTTGGCTTAGGATCCTTGGTTTTCTACAAGAGTATGTGCGTCAAAATTATTTTTGTTTTTGTAATTGATCTAAGAGTCCTTATCTTGTAATACCTCAAATTTTATAAAAAATTATTTTATTAATTGAAGAGGATTTTAAAGATTTAATTTGATGCTAAAATTATTTTAGAATATATGTTGATATTTTTTTATTAATTCATTTATATGTTATTATTTTAGTAAACTTGTTGATATTTTTATGTAAAATTATGAAATTATATGCTAAAATTAGTAAACTTGTTGACATTTATATGCTAAAATTATTTTAGTAAACTTGTTGATATTTATATGCTAAAATTATTTTAGAATATATGTTAATATTTTTATGTTATGGAATGATAATTTTAAATATTTTATTTTTTTGTTTTTATTTTTAAATATAAATGAGTATGAATATTTTAGGGTTGAATAGTATTTTAATATGATTATTTTAGAGAATAATATTTTAACTATGGATGAATACAACAAGTAATTAAATTATTTGAAATTTAAAAAATATAAAATAAAAGAAACTTTTGGAATAAACTACTTTATGCACCACTCTTTTTGTTTGTTTCTACTATTGTTTATGTTTGGACTGTGTGCTTTCTACACACCGGTTTTGAGTCATTGTTATTCGCATCCTCCCATCTAAAAAAATGCTATCGACTTCATCTTCTTCCAAGCTGAATAACACTCCCACCCATACTAAAGAAATCTTTTTTCTCTCAAATTCACTCCCACCAATTTCTTGCCATTCGAATCGATCCTAACCTCTAATCCATATAAAATCGGCCACTGAATCCATTTTTGGTATCATTTTTATAGAACGGAGCTCTATTTCATCATAAACAATTGCGTTTCTTTACTGGGCAAGCTATTTTTGGTTAATTCTAATCACCACATTTGTCATCTCAAAAAATTAGCATCTTTTTGGATTCCTCTCGTTGGAAGCTTCAAGAATACAATAGTTTCCAATGATTTATCATGGGCTCACTAGGTACAATAGTAGTCTTTTGAGAGATAAATTAATTAATGTACAAATATGAAAAGTGTGATACTAAAATATGGAATAGAAATATTTATAATGTGTTGATTGATTTAATTTTATTGAATGTGTGATATTTGATATTATTGTGATATTTGGTGTCGAATGAATTTGGTGCATATGTTTGATTAGACGAGTTTATGTGATGATGATGATATATGATTGATGATAATGATGTTATAAATTTGTGATAAGTTTATGTGATGATGATGATGTATGATTGATGTTAATGATGTTATAAATTTGTGATGAGTTTATATGATGATGATGTATGATTGATGATAGTGATGTGATAAATTTGTGATGAAAATATTGAAGTAGCCCATAGTTGATGAAATAGTGGTGATTCCAACTTGTGCTTTAAATGATGGTCTTAATGGAGTATCCTAAGCCAACAAAGAGATAAACTAGATGTTATTTCTTTGAAGTAAAGATTATCTTGTCATCATATAGGTAGAGTTTGACAAGCCTAGTGATATTGGAGAAATACAACTGAATGAGCCTGATCGTGGTGATCTACTGTTGAGCCTTAAGGCAAGATCTTTAAACCTTGGAGGTATTCATTTGGAGAATTCCTAGGTGACTTGGAGGTATCCCTCCAAATATTGAGATCTACCATGCAACATAAGTTTATGTGTCTCAGGTTGAGTTGAAGGGATCTATTTGAGCATGGGCAATTTGAATTGTGTGTCCACTTGCGTGGTAGCATAATATCAAACCTTCTAACCAAGTATTTTAAAGTTAGAATGATAACAAATTGTGAAAAAGTAGATTTTAAGCTCATGCATAACGTTACATTTTCTTGGATTGCTTTGTTATGATTTGTTATGATTTTATATATTAAATTTTACCACGCAACGCGCATGTTAACTTCTAATTACTATTAATTAAAATCTAATCCAAACAATGCAGTAAAATTGATTGTTGAAACTACTTTACATGTGAATTAAGCTAATGACATTAATTATGTGGATAAACATTTAGAACTAAGATTTAGAGGCTATACATGTGTGTAAATGATTGTAAAAAAATCAAGAAATTATATAAACTATGTATAAGTTTTATGATTGTTGTCTAAAGGATTAAGAAGAGAGAAATATTGTTGAAACATTTGAAAGAGTTTCTAATAATCAAATATTTTTAATTACACTAGTTGTTGTTGAAAATGAGACAAACAACTAACAATGCAAATATAAGGTAATTTAAAAAAATAAATCGATAAAATAAAAACTTACATCACCTACACCCAACTGAGATAAACATAAAAGACATAAGTATTGCAAAAATATATAAATAACCAAACTGTTATTTTTATAAAACATAAAAAACCTCGAGATATATTTTAGTTATATTTATTTATTTATTAATTCGGAAACATATTAGATGTCATTATTTAACTCCGAATTTTGTGTACATATAATAGGAATGGGTTGCAAAACTAACGACGTTATACGATTCTGAATTTCAAGATCTTGAACGCTATGACCATCTCCATGCTCATACATAAACATTGCCATTCTAGCATGATTTATACAAGTATCTATGAACCTTTGAGAGAATGATGAAGTATGAGCTTCTTTATTCATCTTCTTCCACATTGTACATATCATGGACTTTATATAATCACAAGCCTTTATTTCAGAAACTCCACTTTCATTCATGTAGCATTGAATTGACTTTGGAATATCTCCTGTCTCAATTTCACGCTTAAAAAACAAAATTCAAAATAAGAAAAAAAAAATCATATATCAGATAATTAAACAACGCTAAATAACAGTTTTAAATTGAGATTGCGGTCACAATTTTAGTTACATTGAAAACTTTTATATTGTAGAAAAATAAACAAAAATATGGCCAATGCAACCTAAATTGTAGTTGTGATTTAGTTGCAGAGACTTCAAAATCTGCAATATTATGACCGCAATTGTGATTGCAGACTGCAATTTAAAACCATGATATGTAACAAGACAAATAATTGCTTACCACTTTCTTCAGGTATGGAGTGATATTGTATCCACTATTTTTCAAGATTTCAAAAGCAATTTCATTGACAAAAATATTGATAATTCATGTAGTATGAGAGAGAATTCATGGAACTTAGATCCCATCTAGAATCATAAGAAAAAATATTGATAATTATACTTACGAGGAAACAAATTTAATAAAATGGAAGAAATTAATTAATATTGAATAGTAATTTATACCTCTCAATTGTGTGAGTGAATAGCTCTAGTTCTTCCAAGGTACCATACACATCATAAACATCATCAATTGTTGTAACAAACGCATTAACCTTTGTTATTACTTTTCGGTAATATTCAAACTTTGGCTTGAAATTTGTTCCCATAGTCCAAACAAAGTTCTCAATCAATCTATCCCTACTAAAGCTCAACTTTTCTCCAAGTTCAGTTCTCTTCCACCATCTTTAAAAAGACAAAAAAATAAAAATAAAAAATCAAGCATTAGTTAATAGACAACATAAGATTAAGGAAGGAGATATTAATACTAGATTTTTTCATACATGTCTAAAATATAAAAAACAAAGAATTAAAACAATTAATAGAACATGTTAAAGAGATTAACAGTGAGATTAAAGTAAACGAAACATAGATTGATCAGTAACTCATCCAAGAATATTTTTGGTTTCAGTAAAACGAAGATTGATTAGTTTTCCACCCAAAAATGTTTTGAGTTTCAGTAAGACAAAGACAGAAGAGTTTTCACCCAAAAACATTCTTGGTTTCTTCTTTACAACAATTTAACATAAACATAATTTAAACTTGCAATGCTAAAATGAACGCACACAATTTTTAACCCAGTTCAGAGTTAAACTCCTACGTTTGAGGGACTGGATCTGACTTCAAATTATCACTAATATGAGATAAAATGATTACAATGTTTCTACACTTTTGTTGTTAGGTTTATGCACTCTATGCAAAATTGCAACTTTTCCTTATTCTTATTTACTCAGCATTGCTAACTGGTTTGTTCCCCATAATCACCTTGCCTCCATATGTTTATTTGTTGTCAAAGAACCAATCTTTATTTGAGGTCATTTGAAATGAACACCCCGAGTCAAACACTCAGTCATCATCCATGATTTCAGTTGAATTTGCCATAAAAACTTATGTGCTTTCATATCCTTCAAAGGCTATTGAAGTATTTCTATAATCATCATCACTATTTGATCCTTTCTTGTCTGGGCATTCTTTCTTGAAATGCCCCTCTTTCTTGCATATGAAACACTTTATTTTAGATTTTTCCTTTCTTTATTTGAACTTATTCTTCTGTTTTTGATTCTTCTTCCCTACCTTGGCCTTGACAAACAGTCCATCACCACTGCTCTCTTCTTTCCCATCTGACTTCATCTTTAATTCTTTGGAGATTAATGCAACTTGCATTTCTTCAAATGACAAAGAATCTCTACCTTAAATGAGTGTATCCCACAGATTTTCAAGAGAACTTGGTAATGAATTTATCAATAGTAGGGTCTGATCCTCATCATCCAATTTTACATCAATATTTTCAAGATCTAAAACAATCTTGTTAAACTCATCCATATGATCTTCAATTGACCTCTCAGATTGCATCTTAAATGTATATATCTTGTGTTTTAAGTATAAACCATTCGCTAATGATTTTCTCATGTATAAAGATTCTAACTTGAGCCAAATACCTTCTGCAGAGGTCTCCTTTGACACTTTCCTCAGAACCTTGTCTCCAAGACTCAAGATTAGAGCACTGTGAGCCTTGTTCATGATATTCTTCTTCTCCTTTTCTGAAAGTGTGGATGTCATGTCTATCTCTCCTCCTAGTGTATTTGCCAAACCTTGACGAACCAGCAAAACTTTCATCTTGAGACGCCATAACCCAAAATCATTCTTCCCGTCGAATTTTTCAAGTACATACTTTGTTGATGTCATCTTTTCTTTGAATCGAATAGCCAGTGATCTTGATACCAGTTGTTGTTTAATTTCAATTGAGATCAAAGTAAACGAAACGGAGATTGATCAGACACTCACCTTAGAGTGTTCTTGGTTTCAGTAAAATGAAGATTGGTCAGTTTTCCACTAAAGAATGTTATGGGTTTCAGTAAAACAAAGACTAGTGAGTTTTCACCTAAGAACGTTCTTGGTTTCAGCTTTACAACAATTTAATAGAAACAAAATTTAAACTTGCAATGCTAAAATGAACACACATAATTGTTAACCTAGTTCATAGTTAAACTCCTACGTTTGAGGGACTAGATCCGACTTCGAATTGTCACTAATATGAGATGAAATTATTACAATATTTTTACATGTTTGTTGTCAGTTTTTTCCACTTTATGCAAAACTGCAACTTTGCCTTATTCTTATTTACTCAGCATTGCTAGTTGGGCTTATATACTTGTTGGTTACAATTTAGGACCAACAAACAAAAGTAGTTACAACTAATTAACTGAAAACTAACTGCCCAAAACAGATTGCTTATAAGTAACTGTATCTCCAAAGTCTTCTAATTGAGTACCATTTATTTACAGAACCAAACAACAATTGGCCGATTTTAAAAACTATCAAATGAATAGAGCATTAAACTTGATTTTAAGGAAGCTGGAAATTGATTCATATTAGAATCATAAATTTGTTTCCTGCTTTTAAATCAATTTATGTTTATTTTCTAAATTTTTTAATGATATTATGCAAGTGTGTTTAAAATATTATAAAAATCTCTCACACACAAATTTAATTTTTTTTAACAAAAGATGAATTAAATATGATTTTATTTTTAGGTTTTATCTCTTAAAATTCATGTTTAATTCTTTTTTTGTTAAAAAAATTGTAATTTTTTGTAGGGGAGTTTCTTAATATGTTTTAAACATGTCTGCGAAAAATAATTTAAAAATTCAAATAATACACATGATTTCACTTAAAAGTATGGATCAAAATTATTAATAAAAACATTTGAAGAACCGTTCTTTAAAGAAAAAATTTAGAGGGAGAACATTAAATATGGTATATTTATAAGACCAAAAAATTATTGAATTTTAGTTTAAGTTAATATACTTTTTTTCCATTTCATTTATTCAAACATAATTGATCATTATTATTCTCTAATGGTAAATTTTAATATATTATATGTTCTATTTTGTATCAAACAAACTTTAAAATTATAAAAGTGATATTATTATACTCAAAAATTGTGTTTAATTTTCTTCCTTGATTTAGATCCGACACTTATTACCTCGATGTATGCTTTAGCTCTTCTTGATACATGCTTTGAACAATGTTGAAATCCAATTTAGCAAATTGAAGTAAAACATGATTTTGATTTTGTTGTCTTTCGCATATATTAATGAACCACCAAGCCTCCCAACGAGGAATTCTCCAATGTAGTGGAAGCTCCAAAGCATGACTTATTAGAAGTGATATGTGGTTACCTCCATTTTCCAAATATTATTTGAAAAACTTTGATGCCACATCTCTTAATTCATCTAATATAGTTTCATTTTCAAAGGAATAAAATGAGGCTTCATACATTGATAACATTCCTTCAACATCAGTAGGTTGCTCTTTCTTGAAGTTACAGATTTCATCTTGAAAGCTAATAAAATCATCTGAAAAAAATTAATCACATAATATAATAAATTAATATACAAATTAACATGTCTTAAATATATATTTGGTCTATATCTCAAATTTAACTGTGTAAGTTCAATTTTGTTTTAAAGTTGTTTTGTTGTTAGTTATCGTTCAAAAATATTGATATGACAAATGGAGAAACGATGAAAATAAATAAAAAATGCGAACTTAAGGTTACAAAAATCAAATAAAAACATATATGTTTAGTCTATTTAAATTCTCATTTTTTTTTCATCTTTTTTTCGTTAATCATCTCAAATTTATTTCAAAATCACTAAGAGTAGAGACGATTTTAAAACAAAATTGAACTTACATATAATTAAATTTAAAAGAAAAAATTACAAAAATGAATATAATTATAGCGCAAACTTACGGGAATCAAATATATATTTAAATCAATTAACATTAATATTTGTTAAATAAAGATTTTAAATCATAGTTGGGTCGTGATCCCTTATGTTGTAGAGAATCACATAGAAAGCAAATGTGGTATTGATGTTTAAAAGTCTAGATTTGAGTAAATAACCTGCAGATATATTATAACCATGTTGCCTTAAAAGCCTAAACTTGAGAGATGTGGCATATAAATTATTCTTCAACTTGGACGTTTGTGTGTTGTAAATGTTGTCCAAAATGTTCCTTATTTCATTGTTAAAATGGTAAGCAACTCCAAGCCTTTGCAATACATCAATAAACTCAAGTTGATCAATCTCATTTTTCACTTTGCAAAGCATCATCCTTACTTCTTCACTTAGCACTTTGCATTGCTCTCTATACATTTCTTCCTGCATTAATTTAACTACCATAAAATCTCAATTTAATTTAATTAACTAAAGTTCTTAAGATTTTTCAATAATTTATAAGGGTTTGTAAATATTGTATGAAGTTTTATAAATGTATAAATATGAAACAATATAATTAAGTATTAGATAATCTTACCTTATATTCACTACTTAGAGATTGAATATAATCATTGGTCCAAATTGAAGGTTGGAATTTTGAAGATCGACGAGGAATTGTTTCAACTTTACATGATGCCTTGCATCGAGTTGGACGAGGGAAATTAGAGCTCCATATTACTCGAGATAAATATCTTTTTTCCAAAATAAGCTTTTTTTTTTAAAAGTAAATTGGGGAGATGCAAATGTGAGCAAAGCCATTAGCTAGAAAGCAAAAGTGGATCTTGCTATATGGAAAATTATATACCATACAAAGCCTCTTATATAAGATATGATTTTAGAATTTTATTTTTAATTATTAATGTACACCATTTTAAAGCATTAATTTACTTTCTATTTATAATAATGAAAAATACACAAATAGTTAAAAAGATAATTTAATAAAATGATTATTATCTTTCTTTTATTTATAGTCATTTCCAATTAGGTGTAAAATGGAGAAAATGATATTCATTGTGAAACTGTGAAACGAAAGAAGTATTAACCAAATTAGAAAACGTCAACAAGCCACAATTGCATCATTTGATTCTATGGAAAGGTATAGACCATAATAATTTAGAGTTTAATAAGGAGATAAATTAAGTCTGATCAATTATTATTTCAATTAACATTTAAACTCCTCGTCGTCATCATTGTTGTTAAATAGTCGTTGTCACAATTCAATTATTTCGTCGTCGTTGTCCTCGTCTCGTTGTTGTTGTTGTTGTTAAATATTTATTGTCACAATTCAATTATTTTAAAATCTCTAAATTAGTACATTTTTGTTCAATTAAGTAAATAAAAAATAACTAAAAATATAATTAAACAGTATACGACAATATTTGTGTTCAACACTTAGTCTTACCATTTTATTATTACTTCCAATGATTTAGTACATTTACTAAAATCACTTTCATCTTATAATACATTTTACTATATGAAACCAAATGACATAAATGAATCAGCCATTTCTTGAGCTGAGGTATTCAATTTATGTATAAGGTCGGAGTTGAACATATGAACTCCAAAAATTTTAGTACTATGATTAATTAGACGACGGCGATGACAACAACAAAAATACATTCAGTAGCCAAAAAAGATCTCAAAAACTGATAAAAAAAATTATTAATGAATAACTATTTAGATTACTATTTCAATGACGTTAGAATCAACCTCCTCTATGTTGCATCTACTAGGGCACAAGTATCTTGTCTTCACACAAGTAATTAAAATTAGTGGATATGAATGCAAGTATAGATCCCTTAGTACTCACATCTCTCTGCACCCATGTAACATATTTTTATTGATATGATTATGACATAAAGTATTTATATTTCTATTTATGTATTATTCCACGTTTAATCGTTTTAATACTTTGGACCCCCAATTGTTAGTGGAATTTACAAACCAAACTAGAGAATGGCCCAAAATGTCTCTATCCCTAATTCAAGAAAATTAATTATATCTAATCTTCTAGTTAATTTAGTTGTGTCTAATCTTCTAATTGATCTTCCTTCTGAACTAATCCAAGAAAATTTCTTACCTAGAACTTGATGATCTATCAATTTCATATTGTTCACTAACTAGCATAATTCTTCTCTTTCAATAAACCTTCAGCATTTGTAAGTTTTTAGTTTAGAAAACTATTATAATTATAGGATGTTAAATTTATGACTCTTACATAAAAAATATAACAAATGACATACATTTTTCGATGATAGTGTGATATTGAAGGTAGAGACAAGAATCCCCTGATAGTCATTTTCTCTGTTTCTCATTCCTTATTTCTCAAAAAGGAAGGCATAAAATCCTTTTTCTGTTTAACGTTGATGAATTAATGATTCTCATCAAATCACTACTATTTATAAGTGTTATTTATTATATAATAATAATAATAATACATCAAAGTTAACACGATTTGAATTAACTTTGATATTTTTTTTTTCTATTAAATGTATTTTGTTTGATTTTATTAATATAATTTTTTTTTAAAATATTTTTATTGCAATATCACTATTTTATTTTTATTAATTTTTATTTACTAGACAGGAGGAAAATAGAAGGGAGTTCTTAACCAAATACAGCTGTGTTGGTATTTTATCTGTAAAATATTATGGACACTTTATTTATTTTGGCACATCTACTAAGCCGCACTAAGTTTGACGTATATTATTTTTTTCTATTAATGTATTTTATTTTATTAATATTATTTTAATTTTTTATAAACACCTTTATTATTTTTTATTTATTAAATTAACATTATTTTTTTTAGACCGAAAAAAATAGGAGAAAATTGTTAACATAATAAAATTGTTTTGCTATTTTATCCGCATATTAAGGATAAGTTATTAGTTTTGACACATCTACTCAACCACACTAGGTTTTATGTATTTTTTCTATTAATTGTAATTTATTAATATTATTTTGTTTTTTTATAATATTTTTATTATTTTTATTTATTAAATTAATAATTATTGTTTTGTTAAATTCACCCAAAAAAAACTAAAATGAAAATGCAGTAAAATGTCGCATCCCCGGATGAAATCTCCTATTGAAGAAAAAGAAAATGATTATATCCCCGCAATGCGACTTGGTGAAGGTGTAAAAAAGTAGAATATTTTATTATATATTTTTCAATATGGATATAATGATTAATTTTTCTGAAAAAGAGGATATAAAATTAAATAAAAAAATCCTTAGATAATGCATACCTATAATTAAATTTTCCATTATTTTTTCTTTAGGAAAAATATTTGCCATCATTGGCTACACAACAGACACATTGTGTTTTCTTTTGAAAAATAAGTTTTAATAGAAGAAAATATTATTAATTTGAGTCGTCAATTAAATCACTTTTTTTAAGAAATTTCATGATACTGTCTAAAATTAAATTTATGAACCATGACGTCCAAGAATAAAATAGCTCAGTCACTCTTGACCAATTTTTACTGCATCGTAAAAAAACCATTCTAGAATTAATGGAGTTGAGTTGGTCAGACGACATATGTAGTGATTAGTTTTGAATGTGTAATTTTTCATTAATAAAATTGAATCCTCTTAAAATACCCCAAATATTCATCTTCACTGTTATAAACATTACTAATATGTAAAAACTCTCCTATATAAGACTTCAATAACCTTTTTGGTCCATTTGTATGTAGCACTTTAATGCCAACGAGGTTTGCCCAATAAATATTGGGACCTAAGCTAAATGTTAGGTGTGATTTTTTAAAGCTCATAATTATTGTTTGAAAATCACTAAATTTTGTCTAAATTGTTACTTTTCTAATCTTTTAAAATACAAAATCATTTACTGAATTAAATATTTGATTTTGTTTAGTTTGATAACAAAATCAATTATTTAATTTTTATTGAAACAATATTAATTTTAGTTGAGATTTTTTAAAATTAAGTTTTGAAAATAATATATTATGAACCCTTTTAATTAAATTAATTGTTATATTTTTGGAGATCTAATCTTGATAGAGATCTAATTTTTTTTTAGATGGTGTAATTTTTTTTTTAAATCTATATTTGAATTATAGAGTAACTTTTCTCTTCCCTAAGCCTAACTAATTAATTAGTGTGATAAATATTATATTTTCAATAATTAACTATTCCTAAACTTTTCCGTAACAAGCTTTTAATTCTTCTCTTGAAGTTGTTTTTATTTTTTTATTTTTAAATATGTTTGGTTCATCTTATTACATCTTTGGGAATTATTTCTAAAAAATGGAGTGGATAACAAGCTTTTAACTATTCTCTTGTATTTGTTTTTTTTTTCTTTGAAAATATGTTTGGTTCATCTTATTACATCTTTGGGAATTATTTTTAGAAAATGGACTAGATGAATACTATTTGATAGTTGATCTTCTTTTTTATCTTCCATATTCCTATATAACTTACATTGTCATATCTATCATCAGTGAATTTTTATTTGTTAATAAAATATTTGACAAAGCATCATTGCGAAAAGACATTATCCTCCTTCTACGAATGGTTGTAAAGTCCCCATCAAAATCATGTCCTCATAGGTCGAACAAAAACAAAACAAGAAATTCATTTGAATAACAGTATCATGATCCCTAAACTAACACATATGATGCCTTAAAACGATGTCATGATCAAATTGGGAAAGTGTGTTGTGAATAGTAGCCAAAAATCAATGCCGCAATACTTAATTTTTCCTGCTCATTTTTTCACTACAAGGAAAGAATTGGTTTGCGGCAGTTATAACCGCCGTAAATGGATGATTGCGACGGTTCTCCAACATACGCAAAATTGTACATCGCGAGATCAGGTTGTGACGGTGCCGAAAAACAGTTGCTCCAACTGTCGGCAACATTTGCGACGTTTCTAACTGCCGCAACATACGTTTTGCGACAGTTAGAACTGACGTTAAACACACTCAAATTTATTTGTTCATAAAAATTGCAATAGTTATCAACCATCGGTATATTCACTTTGAGACACTTTAAATCGTTGCAAGCCTGCTAATTTAAAATAAAAAATTATAATAAAATTTTTTCCTATATTTTTTAAATTAAAATAAAAAAAATATTCACAAATATCATCCACATAATTTAAATACAAAATTATATAACTATTGTAACTAAATTCAATTTATATAATTTTTTCAAAAGTAATAACACCAATTCATATATTGAGCTTAACTAAAACAATAAATAAATAAGTTTAAATATTCAAAATGTTAGTGGAGATGTTAGTGGAGTGACTAAACATACAAAACAATTTTATCAAACATAGAAGTTCATCAAAATATCTAATTAGTCCTTAATGATGTTGCTACACGATCATCAGGTTGGTAGCTAGACTCAGATGAACGTCTACCATCTAATGGTGATTCTATGTATGTTGCCTGAAGAAAAAAAAATATATTAACCTCAATTAATTTTGATAAATATTGTCAAATATCAATTAACTAAACTTCTCATATAGCTAGAAGCAATCATTACACAATTGATATTTTTAACCAAGGAGAAATAGTTTCCACATGATTTTTTAAACAGGTTTGCTAAGAAAACAATTTTACTTGTTTTTCTCTAGAATTTGCATTTGCAACAAGAAATTAATTTGCTCCTTCAACATATGAAATTCAGAATCCTTTTTCTTAAGCCTATCGATTTTAGCTTGCATTCTCTCCATCTTCTTATAAGCTTTGGAGCAAGACATTGTTCTTATAGAGTGACAAGTCCTATACAACGAACATATCCAAGATGTTCTTTTCCTAATACATTCACAAATACTTCATTTGGAGAATGAGTCTGCCTAATTTCATCTAACAATTGTTCCTGCACAGATAAATGAAGCAAATTATTATCTCACAAATTATATACCTAACAAGCCTTATATAATATATGACTTTAGAATGTTATTTTTAATATTTAATATAATTTTATTTATTTTTTCAATTGTATTTTTAATTATTAATGTACACCACTTTTAAAGTATTAATTTACTTTGCATTTATGATAATGAGAAATACACCAATAGTTAAAAAAGATAATTAGGTAAAATGATTATTTTTATTTTATTTTATTTATAGTCATTTCTTAATAGGTGTAAAATGGAGAAAATGAGGTTCGTTGTGAAACGAAAGAAGTATTAATCAAAGAAAACAACAAGAAGCTACAACTGCACCATTTTTTTTCTTTCTAAAGCACTTGATTCTATGGAAAGGTATAATAATAATTCAGAGTTTAATAGGGAGATAAATAAAGTCTGATCAATTATTGTTTCAATTAGCATTAGAACTCATCATCGTCTTCAATTTCTTCATTGTTGTTGTCGTTGTTGTTAAATAGTTGTTGTCACAATTCAATTATTTCGTCGTCGATCTCATCCTCGTCGTCGTATTCCTCGTCCTCATTGTTGATGTTGTTAAATATTCGTTGTCAACAATTCAATTATTTCAAAATCTCTAAGTTAGTACACATTTATTCAATTAAGTAGAGATAAAAAGTAATTAAAATATAATTAAACAGTATAGGACAATCTCTGTGTTCGGCACTTAGTCTTACTGTTTTATTATTACTTGCAACGATTCATTATATTTACTAAAATCACTTTCATCTTACAATATATTTTACAATATGCAACCAAGTGACATAAATGAATCACCCATTTCTTTAGTTGAGGTATTCCATTTATGTATAAGGTCGAAGTTGAACATACCGATAAAGTCCAAAATGTTTAGAACTATGATTTGGAAGACAACGACGACTAATACAACAACCACAACAATACATTATGCAGCCAGAAAGATCCCTAAAAATTGATTTAAAAAAATTATTCATGAATGACTTTTTTGAATACTCTTTCAATGATGTTAGAATCAACCTCCTCTATATTGCATCTACTAGAGCACAAGTATCTGGTCTTCAAACATGCAAAAATATCTCTAAAAACTAATTAAAAAAGAATTTTTATACATTCAGCAGCGGGATAAGCGTCCAGACGTGCTTGGGCAAAACCAGGCAATCGCCCAGACATGTTTGGAAATTTAGTTACTCATAAGGATAAAAATTAGACTCATATCCAATGGGTATTCTTAAAAGATACCACAAACGGATAGGGTAAAAATCCGTATTATAGATACAGGTATGCGCAAAAGTATCTTCCCTAAAAAAACACTGGATACGAATGCAGGTACAAATACCTTCGTACCCACCTCTCTTCGCACCCACATAACATAAATATTAGTTTTATTTTTATTATTATGATACAACAAGTGATATGGCAGTCCCCGGCAACGGCGCCAAAGACTTGATAGTATTTCAGCAAGTGTACTGAATCGTTGCAAGTAACAATTAAAACGGTAGTACCGAGTGTCGAACTCAAGGATTGCGTTTTACTATCGAATTATATTTAATTACTGAAATTGAACAAAAAGTTTCCGAATTCATCGAAATAATTTTTGAAATTAACAACAGTAATAAAATTGATCCTTTATAATGAGAAAAATGTCAGGGATGAGTTTTACTTCGAATCCAACCTTGGTGTCTAATTTGATCCTAGTTACTGAATTCCTTTATTGAATTATTACCGAATTCTCTTTATTATTCTTGCCCTAATGTCTTAGTGACAGAACCTTTAATTCCAAAGTAACCCCTAATTCCTTAGTAGATTTAAGATTAGAATTAAGCATTACTGTATAGAAATTCTCTTGTAAATTATTGCTTTGCAACTAATTTAATTGGTTTCATAACCTGCATCTATGTCTAGACTACAAATTCATGAATTTCTCCTCTCAAGCTTTCGTAAAGTCCACTTTCGTTTCAAAATACAAATCGTAGAACATTTTAATGTTGATCAAGCAATAAAAAACATTAAGCACAGAGATGAGAAAAATAATTCAATAAACTCATTCATATAACTAGAAATCAAATCATAAAAATAAGGGTTTCATCTTGTTACACTCATCCCTAACAAATAGGGTTTAGTTACTCATGATAGAGATAAAAAAGATAGAGATTAGAGAAGAATTACAAGAAGGATTAATGAATGATTCTTAATAAAACTGCTCCAATGATGTTAGAAACGACCGTCTTTGAGTCTCTATGCTAGGGCTCAAGTCTCCCAACTTCCCAAGAGTCAAAAAGATCCCTAAAACAGTGAAAAATAGCATTTTTATGAATGCTGATGCGCGTCACGCGTTCCAGGCGCAGGAAACACGCTTCAGGCGCGCTTGGACAGTGCTGAATGGCTGGAAATGCGCCTCAAGCGCGGCTGGCGCGCTTCAGGCGCACAACATCTGCCGTCTGTCGTATATTGCATTTTACTCCTCTTTTGAGTCTGAATTTGGTTTCGGTGTCTTCATGAACATTGTAGCTATGGATCTTAGCTTTCATTTGCACTTGATTTGACCCCAATGGAACATCTACAACTCCAGATATGGCTGAAATACTCAACATATGTCATGTTGATTTCTCACCAAAATTCAGCACTGCACTAAAACAAAGTAACAACGCAAAACTACGAAAAATCTCTACTTAATCAAGCAAATAAGAACATAAGCATTTCATTAAATTATAGAACTAAAATCAATAAAATATATCAAATAACTCCTTAAATTAACTAATGGTTAAAGATAAATAAGACTAAAATCAATAAAAAATATGCATATGATGAAGAGTCATCACATGTCTTTCATGAGAGTCTTCTAAAGTGTAAAATTAGAATAGTTAAACTTAATTATATTCGGACCTTTATTTTCCCCCATTTAAATGCATAAAGCAAACCGATCTAGCTCTGATACCACTTTGTTGGGAAAAACTAGAGGTAACTATGTCAATAATCCGGAATATTTTCTCCACCTAGTCGAATAGAATTCTGCAGATAAATGGCTAAACTAAAAATACAATTCTATAGAGTAACAATAATTGACAGAAAATTAAATATGAGATAAATACAATTTTTAACAGGGAAAACTTCCCTCAAAATGATAGAATAAAAATCACAGGACATAGTCTAGTAAAACCTCCCACTATAACAGTTAATAGGTACACTAGAGTCTTCCTAGTAATACTAGAGAACATCAATCAACAAAAGCCATCACCACATAATAGAAACCAAACATAACAAACAATCTTCCACTACAGTGGATATTTCAAACTTACTCTCAGAGAAGGTAAAACTACTAACACTGTATATTAAAAGAACAAACTCAGTGGTAGAAATAATATACTAAAATTGTAGACCAAACGGAATAAGTTTACTATTACCACCGTAATCCTATTTCCTTTTTCTCCTTAAATATAAATGAGTATGAATATTTTAGGGTTGAATAGTATTTTAATATGAGTATTTTAGAGAATAATATTTTAATTATGGATGAATAGAATAAGTAATTAAATTATTTGGACAATTTAAAAATATAAAATAAAATAAAATAAAATTTTGGAATAAACTACATTTTGCACCCCTTTTTTTTGTTGTTTCTACTATTGTTTCGGTTTGCATTGTTTGCTTTCTACACCCAATTTTGAGTCTTTACTATTCAAACACTTCAACCTAAAAAGATGCTAAAGACTTCCTCTTCCTCCCAACGGAAAAACACTCCCAGACATACTACAGAAACTTTGTTTCTCTCAAATTCACTCCCACCAATTTCTTGTCATTCGAATCACTCCCAACCATTATCCCACATAAAATGGTAACTAAAACCATTTTTGACAACGATTTTATCGACGATGGCTTAGTTTGATCATAAGCAGTTGTGTTTCTTTCCTTGGGCGAGGTATTTTGGGCCTATTCTGATCACCATTATTGTCATCTCAAAAAATTAGCATTGTTTTTGGATTCTTTTCATTAGCACTACTCATTTGTATTTTTCAGTAAAGTTGACGTCAAACGCTTGCGGTGCTCCGACGATTTGATGAGACTTTTCAGCAGTTGCTCTCGTCGTTTTGACTCCACTTTTGCCCTTAAATTTATTAATTATTTAATATTATTTTTATGCTCCGCATAATTTTTCAATCGCGTCTTGGAAATTTTCCATACTTTCTGATTATTCGGTTTCGTTCATTGTACATTGTTGATCTATAGTTGTTGTTGAAAACTCTCATTAAGTTTTATCTTTGAGAATGCGTCCAAATAAGATAATGGGTGATAGACCGTTTGAATTCATGAGTATAAAATTGTGAGATAAACGGGAAAGCCACAGTTTATAATGATATATCTTGGGCTCACTACGTACGGTAATAATCCTTTGAGGGATAAATTAATTAATGTACAAATATGGAAATTATGAGATTAAAATGTAGAATAAAAACATTTATAACTTGTTGATTGATTTAATTTTGTTTAATGTATGTCATTTGAAATTATTGTGATATTGAGTGTCGAATGAATTTTGTGCATATGTTTGATTATACAAGTTTATGTGATGATGATGACGTATGATTGATGACAATGATCTTATAAATTTGTGATATGTTTATGTGATGATGATGATATATGATTGATGTTAGTGATGTTATAAATTTGTGATGAGTTTTCTATGACGATGATGTATGATTGATAATAGTAATGTTATAAATTTGTGATAAGAATATTGAAGTAACCTTATAGTCAATGAAATAGTGGTGATTTCAACTTGTGCTTGAAATGATGGTCTTAGTTGAGTATCTTAGGCCAACGAGGGGAGAAACTAGATGTTATTTCTTTGAAGTGGAAATTATCTTGTCATCATATAGGCAGGGTTTGACAAGCCTAGCGATGTTGGGGAAATATAACTAAATGAACTTGATCGTGGCAGTCTATTGTTGAGCCATAAGGCAAGATTGTTAGACCTTGGAGGTATTCGGGTGGAGAATTCCTAGGTGACTTGGAGATAGGCCTCCAAATATCTGGAGCTACCATGCAACACGAGTTTATATGTCTTAGGTTGAGTTAAAGGGATCTATGTTTACATAGGCAAATTGAATTGTGTGTTCACTTGCGTGGTGGCATAATATCAAGCCTTCTAACCAAGTACTTTAGAGTTAGGATGATAACAAATTGTAAAGAAGTATAGTTTACGCTCATACATAACATTGCATTTTCTTGTGATTTCTTTGTTATGATTAATGTGTTTGAAAAGTAATAATATTTTATATAAGATGATTTGAGGTATATTATAATGAGATAATGATTTACTTTAGCAACTTTGATGTTATAATATGATATTATTTCTTTGAGTATTTTGATATATCATGATGTGTTATGATGCAATCTATTTTGATTGTTTGCGTGTTCTTCTTATTTATATTACACTATCAATATGATTTCGAAACTCACCTCATTCGTTGTTTGTGTTTAACTGGTTTGACCCCACGTTTGTGAAACCACAGTTATTAGAGGTTAATGAGTTTTAAAGTTCAAATTTGATAGAAAACCCGCTCTGATTGGTGTACCGGGAATAAGAGTTTTAATTTGTATTTTACTTATTTAATTAGAAATGACTTTTTGTATAAAAACCTTATAAGTACTAGTAAGCTTTTGGAATTAAATTAAGAAATTATAGTTAAATCGAGTTCATTGAGATTGCACCGTTTTATAAGAAGAAAAAAATTTAAAGTGTTTCATTTGTATTTTGAGAAATGTGATATCCTAAATAACTGATAAAAATTTCTTTTTTTTCTTTCTTTGAAATAGTTTTTATTTATCCACTACAAATACTTATAAAAATATGATATAAATTATTATATATATTATTTTGGGGTTTATGGTGTCACATACCTTTCTAGAAGAATCAACCAAGAATCGCTCATTTAGTCACTTTGCTTATGTTTGTATGGTTTTGATTTGTACCAACTTTCGCGACCTAAAATTTCTAGTGTTTCTCGAATTCAATGGAGTCGCAACCAAAGTTTATTTTAAAATAGGGAAAACATTGAGAAAACCCTTATAAAAAAGGTCGTTTATGTGTAGATAAAGTATTAGCATCCTACAACATCATTTAAAATACGGTTACATATAATTAATTGTGCTAAAGAAAATTTAACGAAATAAAAGAAAACATTGAGTTTGATAAATTGATTTTGATGACAATGTTTAGTTATTTATTCGGATTTGGTTAAGAAAGTTTAATATCACCAAGTTGTCATAACTCAGACGTCTTAAACTATTACTGACAAGATATCGCATCTCAATCAGTCTTATTTTATTAAAGGATAAATATTAATTAGAGCTTAGGATCGTCAAGTTGTCGTCACTCAGACGTCTTAAAAACTAAGTTTTGCAAAATGTAACATTTCAACCAGTTTTTTTAGTTGATTTTGGCCTCCATCCCGCATTTAATGCGTAGACGGTTACTCATGACCGTTACATTCATACCCCTAGCCTACATACTTTATCATCATTGCTCCCTATTCAACGGATTCCTCATTTGCCTCCTTCATCTTCCTTGAACAGTCACAATCTTTCAAACTCCAACCTCCTACTACTTAAATCTCCTTCCTTTTTCTATAAAAGTCACAACATTCAAAATCCAACCTCCTACTCCTTAAACCTCCATTCTTCATTTTTTTCTTTCTACAATACACTAATGGCTCGTATCAAACTCACTGCTAAGCGTAAACTATCCAATCAGGCTCTAGAAAACATTCACGATGCTTACTCAAGCACTTAATATGATAGTCAAGAAGAGGATCACACTGAAGCAATAGGGAGGATTCAATGTGGAAGAAGTCTTTGACCAACTTGGCTGGACTTCTTTCCTGCGCATCAACGAACGCTAATACCATCGCCTTGTTAGAGCTTTTATGCTGCCTCGAATGGAACCAAAGGACATGCATGTTTTAGCATCGTACTTAAAAGGGTTCATATGGAAATCAACCCAACCAATTGTGTCAAATTTTAGATATTCGTGATGAAGGAGCACATTGCTTCTCAGAAACTTGGTATTCTCAATGTAATATCACACGAACCTCTGTCCTCCAAAACTCTATGATCAAACCTCCTAAACCTCAAGTGGCTTCAAATCTTCTCCCTATGTGTCGTATCCTCCACAATATCTTCTTCCATTGTGCCTAAGGCTGGGAGTTTTGAGAAAGTCACTGAGCTTGACCTCCTGCTCATCCATCATCTCATGACTGGCATACCTCTTCACTTGGGAAACATAATTTTTTGTTTCATGTTAAATTCTGCTGTTTTGGGTCGATCAGCTCCCTACGGGATGATTCTGACTAAAATCTTCAAATTCTTCAACCTCCCTCTTGACGATGAACATTCAGTTCATTTTAACAATACTTTTTCAATGAAGAACGTGAAAAAGATGAGGCTTCAACCTCCTGAACAATCCCACTCAAAAACTTCCACCACAAAAGCTTTTGTTCCCAAAAAATCATCATCTACTTCACCACCAGCATCCAAGAAGAAAAAGACTCTTCACTTATCTTCCACAACTCCACTACCTGAACTTGAAATTATACAACCTCCACCCAAGGATAATATTTCACCAATCATTCAGGAACCTATCTTACATACTGATCGCACTCCAACTCCATCTTATAAATCGACTGATTCAACACTGCCTCAATCTCCACTACTCCATAGCTTTCCTTCCTCTCATGAAGAAGTTCCTCCAACTGAGGATGCCCTAGAAGACGCTCCTCTACAGCTTATGGAGGATGGTGAAGAGTTGTATTTTGATCTCAATTTATCTTACCATCAATTCTCTCCAAAAAGCCCTCTTGAATCTGTGACTGTTGAAAATTCTCAGAATTTACAGGAACCTTTCATGATGCCTCCACTGTGCCCCTCACGTCACACTCAAGTAAGTTTGGATATTTCTCTTCCTCCTCCAAAAACTACACCCTTTACATCTGCTCCAATCATTGAAGAACCTTCCTAACCTCTACTAGAGGTTACTGGTCATTTAGCTCCATTGACTCTTTTTTGGCCACAACCTATGATCATTCGTCCAAAGACAAAGCTGGAAGCTTGCACAACAAGAGTACGAGTGTAAATGATCAACCAAAAGACCCGAACCCCAGCAAGAGGATGAAAGGAAGACAAAACCAAAAGCAGTTGAGGCTTGTCAAGACAATACGAAAGGATCAAAAGAAATTGCTTGTCAATTTCACTAACTTCCAAAAAACCATAGCTCAATTTGGCCTTATTCTTGAATGGGTCACCAAACATCTGGTTCCTACAGTTGCCCCTGAAGACCATCCTCTTGAGCTACCAGCCCAACCTTCTTTTATTTCTGACCTATCATCATCATCATCCTCGTTTGATGACTCTTCCGAGTGACATTGTGGCTCTTTTAATTCTTTTTGCTGCTGACTTAATTCAGGGGGAGTAAGAATATGAAAAATGTTTTGTATTTTTTGTCTTAGGAGGGTTACTGTTTTCTTAATGATATATACTATGTTTAGTTTTGGAACAATTCTGTTTTCAGCTCAATGAAAGTTTATTTTAGTTCAAAAACTGAATATCTAAAAAATGCTTCTATTCAAATGTTAAAAAATTTGTCATCATCAGAAAGGGGGAGATTTTTGAGACAATATCTCTCTCAAATGGTTTTAATGATAACAAAATTATTTAAAAGATTATGATTGTGGTTAATGACTAATATGTGCTTTTGAGTGAATTCATATTAGAAAATAGGTCGCTCATCATTAAGGTAAAAAGGAGAAAAATATGACTTAATCCATCAAGTCTTCTAAACTAGAGGATATTCATAGAGGATGAACCTTCAAAGTTGCAAAATATTCACCATCACTAAAACAATGACTTTTAGTCATAAAGAGAAGATAAATCAGTATCAAAGAATGAATAAATAAAGCAATTTAAAAAAAGAGGTTAGAGGCCATATTTTACAGGTACGAGGATGGACTGTACGAGGATTGACTGCAAGAGGATGGATCTATAGTCCACATCATCCTCAAATGTTGAAAACGACCCAACACATCATTCTCAAATGTTGAAAATGACCTAACATCAACATAGAGAAAGGCAGTAGCTAACAAGACAAAAATATAGTCTTACATGTCTTGAAGAATGAAAAAGGAAAAGGACTGCTCATGTCCAAGTTTCTCGGAGGTTTGAATCTTCTATACGAGGATGGACTGAATCAATCCAAGGACAGCTGGATGACAATTCTGTCATTATGATGAATGACCTTGGACTTTTTGATTAAAGTCCCCAACGGTCATAAAGTTTTTGACACATGGATAGAGCATCACAAGATCTTTATAAAAGGCAGGGAGATCTTCATCATCAAACACACAACAACAATATTGCATAAAAAAGAGCAAGATTCTTTAAGCTATCAAGAGCAATTTCCATCCTTTCTTTATACTTTCTATAGTCTTACACTAGATCTTTGAAATATCTTTTTAGAAAGTGTTAAGTAAAGAGAAACATTATACTCATAGCACTTTATAATTTCCACGTAAGTTACACTCGAAAATAGTTGAAACTTGTAAGAAACAAGGTTGTAAGCTTGGTGAGGCTAAAGAATACACAAAGTGTAACCAAGCTATGTGAGAGGTTAATCAGTTTGATCATTAGTAAAAACTCACAAGTGTGCGAGGACTGGACGTAGCCTTTATTGAGTGAACCAATATAAATGTTGTGTGTGTCATCTTCTATGCTTTCTTTTTCATTTATTCAGCTCAAATTTAAAGACTTAAATTTCTATCATTTGATTCTCATCCTCTCAGAGAGGATAGTGATTCAAAACACGTACAAATTTTTTTAAACAGTTATATCCCTATTCAACCTCCTCTTTTAGTGATATTTTAGCTACAACATTTTTTTTCTTTCTTTTTCTTTATTTAGTAGTAGTAGTAAATAATAATAATAATAATAATAATAATAATAATAATAATAATAATAATAATAATAATAATTCTCCATCGTATAAGGAGTTATCATATTTGTTTATTTCACTCATTAAGAAATGACCTAACCAAAAGAAATGGAATATGAATTTTAGTAAATTAACTTTATTAAGAATGAGTGTGTTTACCCTTATCATAAATACAAAGTAACACATAATAAATTGAAGTACAAAGTTTCTTTTGATATTTTCTCTTATAAAAGACTAATATGTTTTCTCTTTCTCTTCACAAGATAATCATAGACATTTGTGGTCTATGGATCTTGGTCTCTAACATTAAGCATGTTGTGTCTTTCTGATCAATAAATGTTTGATTTCAAATCTAATAATAAAAAATCCAACATATTTCAATGTTGGCTTAGGATCCTTGGTTTTCTTCAAGAGTATAAGAGTATATGCGTCAAAATTATTTTTGTTTTTGAAATTGATCGAAGAATACCCATCTTATAACACCTCAAATTTTATAAAAAAAAAATTATTTTATTAATTAAAAAAGGATTTTAAAGATTTAATTTGATGTTAAAATTATTTTAAAATATATATTAACATTTTTTATTAATCTTTTTTATATATGTTTTATTATGGCATGATAATTTTAAAAAATTTATTATTTTATTATTTTATTTTTAAATATAAATGAGTATGAATTTTTTAGGGTTGAATAGTATTTTAATGGGAGTATTTTATATTTTATTTATGAATGAATAAAACAAGTAAGTAAATTATTTGGACATTTTTAAAATATAAAATAAAATAAACTTTTGGGATAAACTACTTTCTGCACCCCTCTTTTTTTTCTACTATGGTTTCTGTTTAGACTATTTTCTTTCTACACCCCAATTTTGAGGTTTTGCTATTTGCACCCTTCCATCTAAAAAAATGCTACCAACTTCTTCTTCTTCCCAGCTGAATAACACTCCCACCCATACTAAAGAAGTCCTCTTTCTCTCAAATTCACTTCCACCAATTCCTTGTCATTCGAATCGATCCCAACCTCTATCCCATACAAAATCGGCTACTGAATCCATTTTTGTTATCATTTTTATAGATCGGAACTCTTTTTCATCATAAACAATTGTATTTCTTTACTGGGCGAGCTATTTTTGGTCAATTATGATCACCACGTTTACCATATAAAAAATTAGCATATTTTTTGGATTCATCTCGTTGGAAGCTTCAAGAATACTACTCTTTTGCGTTTTTAGGTGAAGTTGACGTCAAACCCTTCCAGCGCTCCGATAAGTTGATGAGACTTTTCAATAGTTTTTTTTAGTTGTTTTGACTCCACTTTTTCTCTTAAACTTATTATTAATTATTTAACATTATTTTTATGCTTCACATAATTTTTTAGTCACGTCTCGGCGATTTTCTAAACTCGTCGTTATTCGAATTCATTCATTGTACGTTGTCGATCTATAGTTTTTGTTGAAAACTCCCATTCATTTCTATCTTTGAGAAAGCGTCAAAATAAGGTAATAAGTGAGATACCGTTTGAATTTATGAGTATAATATTGTGAGATGAACGGTAAAAATGTAGTTTTTAATTATTTATTTTGGTCTCGCTACGTATGATAGTAATCCTTTGAGGGATAAATTAATTAATGTACAAATATGAAAATTGTGATATTAAAGTGCGGAATAGAAACATTTATAATGTGTTGATTGATTTAATTTTATTGATATTTGATATTATTGTGATATTGGATGTCAAATGAATTTTGTGCATATGTTTGATTAGACGAGTTTTTGCGATGATGATGATGTATGATTGATGATAGTGATGTTATAAATTTGTGATAAGTTTATGTGATGATGATGATGTTATAAATTTGTGATGAGTTTATATGACGATGATGTATGATGTATGATTAATGATAGTGATGTTATAAATTTATGATGAAAATATTGAAGTAATCCCATAGTTGATGAAATAATGGTGATTCCAACTTGTGCTTTAAATGATGGTCTTAATGGAGTATTGATGACTCTTCATCATATGCATATTTTCCCACTGTTTTAGTCTTATTTATCTTCAATCGTTAGTTAAATTAATGAGTTATTTGATATATTTTGTTGAATTTTGTTCTTTGAGTTAATAAAATATTGTGTTTTTATTTCAATAATTAAGTAGGAATTTTTTTCGTAATTTTACATTGCGTTTTGTTTTAGTGCAGTGCTGAATTTTGGTGAGAAATCAACATGACCTATGTAAAGTATTTCAGCCATATCTGAGGTTGTAGATGTCCAATTGGAGTCAAACCAAGTGCAAATGAAAGCTAAAATTCATAGCTACAACCTTCTGAAGACACCAGAACCAAATTCAGACTCGAAAGAAGAGTAAAATGCAGTATACGTCAGGCAACAGATGTTGTGCGCCTGAAGCGTGCCAGCTGCGCCTGAGGCGCATTTCCAGCCTTTCAGCACTGTCCAAGCACATCAGCATTCATAAAAATGCAATTTTTCACTGTTTAGGGATCTTTTTGACGATTGGAAAGTTGAGAGACTTGTGCCCTAGCATAAAAACACAAAGACGACCGTTTCTAACGCCATTGGAGCAGTTTTTTTCAAGAATCATTCATGAATCTTTCTTGTAATTCTTCTCTAATCTCTATCTTTTATATCTGTCATGAGTAATTAAACCATATTTGTTAGGGGTGAGTGTAACAAGATGAAACCCTTATTTTTATGATTTGATTTCTAATTATATGAATGAGTTTATTGAATTATTTTTCTTATCTATGTGCTTAATGCTTTTTATTGCTTGATCAACACTAAAATGTTCTACGCTTTGTATTTTGAAACAGAAGTGGACTTTACGAATGCTTGAGATGAGAAATTCATGAGTTTGTAGTCTAGAGATAGATGCAGGTCATGAAACCAATTAAATTAGTTGCAGAGGCAGTAGTTTAAAAAGAGAATTCTTGTATGGTGATGCTTAATTCTAATCTTAAATCTACTAAGGAATTAGGGGTTACTTTGGAATTAAAGGTTCTGTCACTAAGACATTAGGGCAAGAATAATAAAAAGAATTCGATGATAATTCAATAAAAGAATTCAATAACTAGGATCAAATTAGACACCAAGGTTGGATTCGAAGTAAAACTCATCCCTGACATTTTTCTTATTGTAAAAGGTCAATTTTATTTCTGTTATTAATTCTAAATATTGTTTCAACCAACTTCGGAATTTTTTGTTCATTTTTAGTAATTAAATATAATTCGATAGTAAAATGAAATCCTTGAGTTCGACACTCGGTACTACCATTTTATTATTACTTGAAACTATTCAGTACACTTGGTGAAACACTATCAAGTATCCTAGGCCAACAAAGGGATAAACTAGATGTTATTTCTGTTAACAATGAAATGAGGAAGAAGAGAAACAAACACTCTAGGGTTTCATAACATAGAATGAACCAAACTTGGGTTAATAGGGTTACAATGAGTATATATACAGGATACTTTAAATGTCTAAAATACCCTCACTACTAATATATAGTAATATTATCTAACATCTCCCCTCAAACTCACGATGCATTAACATGAAGCATCGAGAGTTTGTCAACTAAAAAACGGAAACATTTAATGGAACACATCTTTGTGAACCAATTAGCAATCTGTAAAGAAGAAGAGACAAACAGTAGCGTAATGGTTCCATGCTGAAGATGATGACGAGTAAGATGACAATCAATCTCAATATATTTGGTACATTCATGAAAGACCGAGTTGTGAGCAATTTGAATATCACTCTTGTTATCGCAGTGCATCAGAGTTGGCTCAGAAAGAGAGATACCCATATCAGAGAAAAGCCAACACATCCAAATTATTTCAGCCGTAGTGGATGCCATAACACGATACTCAGCTTATGTAGAGGAACGAGAGACAATATCTTGTTTCTTACTCTTCCAAGAAATAAGATAGTCTCCAAGAAAGATACAAAACCCTGTGGTGGATTTACGATCAGTGATGTTACCAACCCAATCAGCATCAGAATAAGCTCGTAACTCCAATGAGGATAACGATGGAAAGAGAAGGCTTTGAAATTGAGTTCCTCGAAGATAACGAAAAATCCGAAGAACTGCTGCCCAATGTACTGTAGTGGGAAAGACAAAAAACTAACTAACAACATGAATAGCATAAGCAATGTCAGGTCTGGTAATCGTAAGATACACTAAGCTGCCAACCAAAGTACGATACAAAGTGGAATCTGGTAAAGGAACACCATTCAAGGGATCATATTTCACATTCAACTCAAGAGGAGTATCTGCTGCTCTAGTAATAGAAAGACGAGTCTGATCAAGAATGTTGGCAATGTACTTGGATTGAGAAAGAAGGTAGCTTCTAGGAGAGTAGGCAACTTCAATCCCCAAGAAATAGCGAAGAGTTTCCAAGTCCTTCATCTCAAACTGTTTGGCTAACTGCAATTTCAACTTATTGATTCCACTAACATCATCATTCGTAATAATCATATCATCAACATATAGAGAAAGTATAATGCGACCATAAGTGGCGGACCTTATAAACAATGCAGAATCATGTTCACTAGAGCGACAAACAAGAGAAGTGATCACAATAGAGAATTTCTCAAACCAAGCTCGAGGAGCCTGTTTAAGATCATATAAAGCCTTTTTTAACTTACATACTTCCCCTTGATTATTAGAAAATCCTTGTGGAGGGACCATATAGACTTCTTCATGAAGATCATCATTTAAAAATGCATTTTTTACATCCATTTGGAAAATATGCCATTGATGAATAGATGCAACTGCAATAAGAGTACGAATAGTGGTCATCTCTGCTACAGGAGCAAAATTTTCTTCATAATCCATACCATATTGTTGAGAGAAACCCTTAGCAATAAGACGTGCTTTGTAGCGCTCAACTGACCCATCAGACTTAGTTTTGATCTTGTATACCCAACGAGAACCAATAGCACGTTTTCCAGGAGGAAGAGGTACTAATTCCCAAGTGTTGGTTTTGTGCAATGCAGATAGTTCTTCTGCCATAGCCTGCTGCCAAAGAGGATCAGGAACAACCTCTTTATAGGAAGAGGACTCATACAAACTATGAATAGAGGTTATGAAAGAAGCAAATGAAGCTGAGTAAGTGGAATAGACAAAATTAGGTAACTTAGTAGACTTACATTGACAAGAGGGGTAACGAGGAGGATCAACAATCGCAGGAGGTGGTTGGACAGCTGGGGGGACAAGAGGGATGTCATCATGTGGAGTAGTAGTATTTGTCCCGCAATTCTTAACATTACAATCACTAGAAGCGCTATCATTAGGACCAAACGGATCAATATGGGTTAGTTCAGAACTCTTAGTAATCTGAGAATAAGAGGAAACAAAGTAAAAAGGGATGTGCTCAAGAAAAACAACATTTTGAGATACATAAAGTTTTCTTGCATGAGGATCATAACAACGATAACCCTTTTGACCATCCCCATAACCATGAAAAACACACATTGCTGAATGAGAAGACAACTTAATGTGTTCTACTTGAGGGCGAAGAACAAAACAAGTAGAACCAAAAACTTTCAAAGAATAGTAATCAGGGGTAAAAGCATACAATTTTTCAAAGGGAGACAAACTACATATGATAGAGGATGGAATTCTATTAATAGCATGAACAACAGTAAGAACTGCTTCTCCCCAAAACTCACTATGAATTGAAGCAGACAACAAAATGGAACGAGCAGTCTCTATAATGTGACTGTGTTTCCTTTCAGCAACTCCATTTTGTTGAGGAGTATCAATACAAGATGTTTGGTGGAGGGTGCCATCATAAGCAAGTAATCATAAAATTTATTAGAGGTATATTCACTACCTAAATCACAACGAAAACACTTTATAACAGAATTATGTTGAGTTTTGACCATTGCACGAAATATATGATAAATGTCCAAAAATTCAGACCGATTTTTCATAAGATAAACCCAACAATAACGAGTGTAATTATCAATAAACAAAACATAATATCTAGATCCACCTTTGGTGAGAACCGGTGATGGACCCCAAACATCAAAGTGAACTAAATCAAAAGGCGCATATGAAAAGGAAACACTTTTACTAAACGATAAAGCTGGAAATTTAACAAGTTTACAACCACAACAATCTGAGATATCACAGGTTTGCAACTTTCCTAAGGCTCCAGTAGAAGCCAAATATTTTAATCTAGAAGCAGAAACATGTCCAAGGCGAGAATGCCATAAATAAAATCTAGAAGATAAGAAATACAAGTGAAAACTAGATAATAATAAGTCAGCAGTAGTTGTTGAGGCTGTAGTATTTGGGAGTCGTAGGTCATCCAAAACATAAAGTCCCCCTGTCTTTGGCATGTCCCAATCAGCCTCCCGGAATGTGGATCATGCACACAACAAGAAGTGGAAGAAAACATAACCGAATAACCGAAAAATACATAGTTGACTAACAGAAGCAAGACTCAAAGTAAGATTTGGAATATAATAAACCTTAGAAAGAGACAACTTAGGTGTGGAGACAAAACCAATGCCTGCTAGTGGCATAGGAGTGCCATCAACAGTCATAACCGACACAAACGAGGCAGGTTTCACAGACACAAAAGATTTATCATCGTATGTCATATGATGAAATGCTCCAGAATCAAGAATCCATATGGAAGGAGATATACCTGACATACCAGAGGAGTTCAAACCTTTAGAAGAGGTGGCAGTCATGGCATGTGATTGAGTGGTAAGAAGTCTTTGAAGTTGTTCTGCAATATCAGATATTTAGGAAGCAGTCTCAGATGAGTATGCAGAACCAGAACTAGAGCTAATGGTAGAAGGAGCATAAGAAACAACATTGCTTATGTTGTTCATGTTATTAGTTAGTTTGTTGTCTCTCCCACTACAGTACATTGGGCAGCAGTTCTTCGGATTCTTCGTTATCTTCGAGGAACTCAATTTCAAAGCCTTCTCTTTTCTCTTTTGGTGGTTGTCTTTCCTATCAAAATAGTCTATCTATTCTTTACAGTAGATCCCAAAATCAACCAAAGCTTTTTGATACCATGTTAACAATGAAAAGAGGGAAAAGAGAAACAAACACTCTAGGGTTTCATAACATAGAATGAACCAAACTTGAGTTAATAGGGTTACAATGAGTATATATACAGGATAATAGAAATGTCTAAAATACCCTTACTACTAATATATAATAACATTATCTAACCATTTCTTTGAAGTAGAGATTATCTTGTCATCATATAGGTAGAGTTTGACAAGCATAGTGATGTTGGAGAAATACAACTAAATGAGTTTGATCATGGTGGCGTACTGTTGAGCCTTAAGACAAGATTGTTAGACATTAGAGGTATTCGGGTGGAGAATTCCTAGGTGAATTGGAGGTATCCCTCCAAATATCGAGAGCTACCATGGAACACAAGTTTATGTGTCTTAGATTGAGTTGAAGAGATCTATGTGTACATGGACAATTTAAATTGTGCGTCCACTTGCGTGGTAGCATAATATCAAGTCTTCTAACCAAGTACTTTAAAGTTAAAATGGTAACAAATTGTGAAGAAGTAGAGTTTAAGCTCATGCATAACGTTACATTTTCTTGTATTGCTTTGTTATGATTAATGTGTTTGAAAAGTGATAGTAGTTTCTCTTAGATGATTTGATGCATGTATCTAATGATATTGTTATTTTACTTTAGTTACTTTGATGTTATAATGTAGTATTATTTCCTTGATTATTTTGATATATCACGATGTGTTATGATTATTTGTGTGTTTTTTTTAGTTATATTATATCATCAACACGATTTCAAAACTCACCTCATTCTTTGTTTGTGTTTGACTAATTTTGCTCCGCGTTTGTAAAATCGCAGTTATTAATGGTTAATAAGTGTTAAAGTTCAAATTTGGAAGAAACACCGCTCTAATAGGTAATACCGGGAATAAGGGTTTTAATTTGTAGTACTTATTTAATTAGAAACTACTTATAAGAACCTTATAAGTTCAAATTTGGAAGAAACGCCGCTCTAATAGGTAATACCGGGAATAAGAGTTTTAATTTGTAGTACTTATTTAATTAGAAACTACTTATAAGAACCTTATAAGTACTAGTAAGTTTTTGGAGTTAAATTAAGAAATTATAGTTAAATTGAGTTTATTGAAATTACACTGTTTTATAAGAAGAAAAAAGTTTAAAGTGTTTCATTTGTATTTTGAGAAATGTGATATCCTAAACAACTCATAATATTTTTTTCCCTCTGAAAAATAGTTTTTTTATTTTATCCATTGCAAATACTTATAAAAATATAGTATAAATTATTCTATATATTATTTTGGGGTTTATGGTGTCTTATATTTCTATAAAAGAATCGCTCTTTTAATTATTTTGGGGTTTGTGTGGATTTTGATTTGTACCAACAATTAAAAGTGTTAAAAAACCATTAACTGAACAAAATTTAAAATTGAATTGAATCAAACTATTTATGAAATGAACTAATTTATAAAAATTAAGAACCAATTTGTTTTTACAAACTATCCCAAAAATATGGTCCCATTATGCACTTGCGCTTATATGACATAAGTGCAAAGGTTTCTACACTCATTGTTGATATATATGACTTGTAGAATGGTTTTTGGGAAAAAAAAGTATATGGACAAGAATTAGATTCAAGGTTGTGATGCAAGAGGCATTGAATTTATTAGGAACTCCTAATTTTTGTGATTATATTCCTTATATTGGACTACTTGATCTACAAGGATTAACAAGACGCATGAAAGCAATTCGTAAAATCTTTGAATATTTTTTTATAAAATGATTGATGAGCATATCCAATCGGACAACAAAGATGATAAGACAAGGATTTTGTAGATGTTATGTTAGGTTTTCATGGAATTGAAGAAAATGAATATCGTATTGAACGGTCCAATATCAAAGCTATAATGCTGGTAAAACTTAGTTAAAGTTAATTTTCATCATCCTTTGTTATTAACATTTTTCATCAAAGGTTACATGTTTGATGCTTACATAACATAGTAGTTTCTAAATGCAATATATCATCTCAACATTTTACATGTCTACTTCTTTCTTCATATAAATAATTATAGGAGAAATTTACCTACAAGTTTCATCTAGGATAGTACACACTTCCTATTCCAATCTTGGGAACAAAGGGTGTATTTAATTAGTGTCTTGACAAGACATTTACCTAAATAGGGATTAAATATGTTTGCCATGCTTATAGTATAAGTTGGTTTTATGCAGATGACCTATGCACTAAGATCATACTGTAAGATTTTGTCAATTATTCACATGATTTTTACAGTCAGTCATATGGTCACAATTTTCACTCTTTATATTTTCATTTCCAAATGATATTTTCGTAGTTTCAATGAATCCTTCTTCAACAATATTTGAGTGGACAATTGCAAAGCTATTAAAGAATCTTAGAGTGATGAAAAAAGTGCAAAAGGAGTTGGAAAATTTGGTGGGTATGAAGAGAAAAGTGGAGGAATCATATTTGGACAAGTTGGAGTATAATTGACATTACAATTTAGTTTAAATAAAACTTTCAAAAAAATAAGTTGTCATTTTCATAGTTTGGAATTATACTTCTATCTATGAAAGGTTTTTATTTTTGGATATATTTTTACATATATAAATGTATATATTGTGATATCCAAAACACTAGCCTTATAAATTATTTGGGTTTTTTTTTTTAAATACTATTTTTTGCTTATTTATTTTTAATTAGGAAATAACACTTTTTTAATTGTCCCAAGACATTCCTAAGGTATCCAAATTAGATATTCGAGTATTTGTAAATAAATGATCTGAAATATATTTTTGATTGACTATAATTATACCACATTTCACATCGGTGGGCTTTGAAACTGGTGAAATATAATCCGGTGGTAAAGTTGTTATATTTAAGAATGGTTGATTTCTATTCATATCGATCACTATATAGAGAAAAAATATTAAAATATAATATATATAGTTTTTCTCATATGTGAAGTACTAATCCGAAGAAAAAAAAACTTTTGAACTTTATTTCTTTATCCGGGGGTTTATTCAACTACATCAAAAATAGAAATGTATTTATATTGGAAATGTATCTGATATGGATATATCTCCAGAAATATCAAAAATAAATACCAATATTTCCCCCCTTTTTTGAGCTTCTTGCGTATCTTGAGTTTTCTCTATCAAGAGAGTCATTTAGATTCCGTCATATTAAAACCATAAACAAAAAATTGTTGAAATAATCTTCTTGGACATAATAAAGTACGGTGTAAAGAAACATCTTAAGATTGTTGTTTTAAAGTTTGAAATAACAGTATTGCAGTGTCAGTCGAAGAAATTACCATATTTGGTTATGCTATTTCTCCTTTTGATAAATTGTTTCGGTTTGAGGGATGTCACTTTAAACGATAACAACAAAAGAAGTTATTCTTCCTAACTATGAAAAAGATTGTCAACGTTCTAAAAGATGACATTCCAGTTGTCATAGAAACAACTTAATAAATAAAAAAAAGGATATGAAAACTGCATAATTAATCCAATGGAAGGATAAAGCAAAAATTATATTCTTAATGGACTTGTTGATGATTTGTATGATTACTGCAGTTCCAACAATATTGCTAGAGATGTTTGAGATGCTCTGAAGAAGAAGTATGATACCGAGGAAGTTGTGGCTAAAAAGTATGTTGTGAGCTGCTATCTCAAGTATCAGGTGATCGATGGCAGATCCATGCAGACTCAATCCCATGAAATTCACAATACAACTCATGAGATAATCTCTATAGGTATGACTTTAGATCAACAATTTTAAATTCTTTTTATTATTAACAAACTACCCATGCTAGAGGCATATTTGTACACTATTTCTAAAATAATATTTTTGTTGAGAAATGGTACGCCACTAATGACAAGTTTAAACTACATGTTGAAATTAAGATAAATTATCTTATTTTGTTTATATGTTGTGTGATTTTAATATTTGATATGTTAGACTATGTCATGTGAACAAACGTTCGATTTCAAACATAAGTAACTTTTTAATTCCAAAGTTATCTTTAAATGATTTTGAAAAATGAGGTTTTTGTAATAAAACTAATTTAATAGAGTTCAAATAAATAAGTAGTTAGAGAATCAAAAAATTTAGATTTAATACACTCTGATATATGTGAACTTCATGGGACTTTAACAAGAAATGAAAAATATTATTCTATCACTTTTATTAACGATTGTTCTGACTATACTTTTATATATCTAATGAAAAATAAAGGTGAAGCGTTTGAAAATTTTAGAATCTTTTTAACTTAAATTGATAATTAATTTAGTAGAAAGATTAAGAGGTTTCAGAGTGATAGAGGAATATAATACATTCTAGTTTATTTAATGATTTTTATAAACCGCATGGAAATATACATGAAACAACTACACCATATTTGCTCGAAGAAACAAACGACATTGGCTCAGTCCATTATGGAGTTTGAAATGACATCATTAGCTACTACTATTGAAGAAGCGAGCTAGTTAAGATGCTTGCAATTTGGTATCCCTTTATGGAAAAATTTATGCTAGCTATGTTGATCTATTGTGATAGTACCACAACTATTGTAAAGATTGAGAATCGTTATTACAACGGTAAGAGATAAAAAAAATATGTTGTAAGCACAACAACACAGTTACAAAGTTTCTTTCTAAATGAGTTGTTATTGTGTATCATATATGCACTGATGAAAATTTATCACATCATTTGACGAAAAGATTAGCTAGAGAGAAAGTCCTAAATACATCCAAAAAGATGAGACTATTGTCTATAGAGCCACTCATGATGATAACCCGACCTAAAAGACTAGAGATCCCAAAAATTTAGTGGATAATACCAAGTTGTGAAGTGATATGAGATGAACATGCTATCATAAATCAAACAAGTATGATTCCTGAAGTGATGAAAGGATGAGGTAATAAAAATTCTTAATGAGATCTATACTCTAGGTGGAGTGGAATACCTATCTAAAGGAGTACTCCTGATAGAATCACCTGTGTGAATGTGGAAGTGGGGTCGCTTCTTATGGAATTTTGAGGCAAAATTGCTAGAGCGTTCACTATACTGGTTGAAAAGGGTCATTAAAGAACTCACTTTTGAGAGTACACCATATGAAAAGGTTGTGTGTGAGTTTGATGTCAAAGATAGAGTTTAAGACTACGAGTCACTCTTGTTGAATCTGAATCTTACTATGTAAAGATTCTAGTCGGAAGACACATCTTCTTATGAACAATCATATAAAAGCATTTGACGCTACTTCAGAAATATTTTTTTAATTGAAGTGGCAGATTGTATGAACATAAATAGTATGTTAGTATGTGAATTTAAAAATTGTGGAAGTTCCACATTAAAAAACACTCATATATTGAGTAATTTTCAACTCTATAAATACTAAAGTCTCATAATGGGTAGTTCACATATGTTGGTTTGCTTTCATCACTATATAAAGAGTGTCAAACTCTTGTGAAAAATACACCAAAGTTGATTGTAGTTTCCAACTTTCTCTTTTCTCCCTCTTCTTCTCGATGCATTATCGAGCCATTTCTCTTTCTTTATGCCCCCTTGACATTTTAGTGGTCTTAATACCAGTATCCTTTTAGAATGGTTTTTGTACCAAAGTCCATTTGATTTTTAAGTGGTCCTATTACTACTGTCATTTTAGAGTTTATCGGCAAAGATTTCTTTACTAAAATTTCTCCATCTATACATATTTAAATTTATTAATTTCTTGAGTCACGATGACAAGTTGTTCTACTAAAAATTAATTCTTGTGTAGACACAAGAGTTTGGACACACTATTTGGTTACACAAAAAAAAAATTATATTTCTTTTAATAATTTTAAAACTATATATTATTTAATTATTATTTTTTTACTTTTTTTCTTGTGTGTATCCAAATTCTTGTGTCCACACAATAGTTATTCTCAACTAAGTGATTATAAACTCTTAGAGTATATAAATTTGAGGGACATATGAAGTTGTTCGTTTTTTAATGCCAAACTAAGCAACTCCCTTTTGAGTTGGTGTATACATAGTTATATTGTATTGTCAATTATTTTGAGTAAGACGACATTAACTATTGTTTGACAAAAACTTAGGGAGTATAATCTTTATGTATTAACATTTTCATTGAAATGTACTATCCTATTTAACTATACACATGCTTAGTTTGATGTTAACCAATTTTTTACATAAAATAATTTCCATAATTAATTTGTAAAATTGAAAAAGTCAAAAAGTACAATTTTTAAAAAAATATAATGTTTCCAAACTAATATAAATCATATAAAATGAAGAACATACTATAGTTAAATATACAAGTTTCATGATAAAGAAATGTTGAACTTTAACAAATATATTATTGGAAAGAACACTTAAAAAAAACTTGAATAAACAAATTATAAGTAGAAAAAATCATTAAAAATAAGGACAAAATCTTATAAATAGGATCATATTTTAATATATGTTGCATGAATTGTATTAATCAATAAGGTTTTACCTTTTCCTTTGAAATAAAATAAAATTAGCCTATATATAGTTATTCAAAATTATATTTACCTCTTAACACATAAATATTTTAATATATTCTACTCTAAAATAAAAATATTACTTTTAATATACATATTATTATTTTATATTTAATAATATATTAAATTTTACATCTAGTTACTATTAATTAAAATCTAATATAAACAATTAGAAATTACTATTAACCGAACTTTACATCTAGTTAACCAAACTTTTATTTTTATAAAACATAAAAAACCTCGAGATATATTTTACTTATATTTATTCATTCATTAATTTGGAAACACATTAGATGTCATTATTTAACTCCGAATTTTTTGTACATATAAAAGGAATGGGTTGCAAAGCTAACGACGTTATGCGATTCTGAATTTCAAGATCTTGAATGCTATGACCATCTCCATGCTCATACATAAACATTGCCATTCTAGCATGATTTATACAAGTATCTATGAAACTTTGAGAGAATGATGAAGTATGAGCTTCTTTATTCATCTTCTTCCACATTGTACATATCATGGACTTTATATAATCACAAGCCTCTACTTCAGAAACTCCACTTTCGTTCATGTAGCATTGAATTGACTTTGGAATATCTCCTGTCTCAATTTCACGCTTAAAAAATAAAAGTCAAAATAAGTAGTGAAAATTAAAGGTTCAATTTTTGTTTTACTCTATGTACTCTGCTTTTTATTATAGTTATTTGTACTTAGAAAAAAAAACATAATTAATAAAGGATTTTCTAAAGAATAAAAGTTAAGTTAACAACTTACTTTATATGATCCAATATCATTAGCAAAGCGTAAAATCATTGTTGAAAAATAAATTATTTTGGAGTCTTCTTCTAAACTAGCCAAGTCTTCAATTTTGAATGAATGAGGAATTGCAATGTAAGCATGGGTAAGTATAACAGGTGCACTTATTGATATCCATGCATTTTCTAAGTATTCTCCTAGAGTTGGAGTATATTTACTATGGTACCACTTTGCTTCAATCAAATATGATTTACATAAATCTGCCCACTATTAAGAAGAAAAAAAATCATATATTAGATAATTAAGAGTGATAAATAACAATTTTGGTCACAATTGCGGTCACAATGTTAATTACGCTGAAAACTTTTATATTGTGGGAAAATGTAAGAAAATATGGCCAATGCAATATAAATTGTAGTTGTAATTTAGTTGCAGAGACTTCAAAATCTGTAATATTGTAGCCGCAATTGCGATTGCAGACCGCAATTTAAAACCATGATAAGTAACGAGACAAATAATTGCTTACCACTTTCTTCAGATATGGAATGATATAGTATCCACTCTTTTTCAAAATTTCAAAAGCCAATTCATTCACAAAGTTATACAGTGCAAGAAAACATATTTTCATGTAGTATGGAAGAGAATTCATGGCACTTAGATCCCATCTAAAATCATAAAAAAAAAATATTAATAATTATACTAACGAGGAAAAAAATTCAATGAAATGGGGCGAATTAATGAATATTGAATAGTAGTTACCTCTCAATTGTATGAGTGAATAGCTCTAATTCTTCCAAAGTGCCATACACATCATAAACATCATCAATTGTGGTAATAAATGAATTAACCTTTGTTATTACTTTTCGGAAATATTCAAACTCTGGCTTGAAATTTGTTCCCATAGTCCAAACAAAGTTCTCAACCAATCTATCCCTACTAAAGCTCAACTTTTCTCCAAGTTCAGTTCTTTTCCACCATCTTTAAAAAACACAACAACAACAAAATCAAGCATTAGTAAATAGACAACATTGGGTTAAGGAAGGAGATATTGATACTAGATTTTTTCATACGTGTCTAAAATATAAAGAAAAAAAATTAAAACAACTAATAGAACATGTTAAAAAACTTTAAAGAACCAAACAACAACCGATCGATTTTAAAAACTATCAAAACGGCACAATTTATTCCGAGATTTTAAATCAATTTATGTTTATTATTTAAATTTTTTAATGATATTTTATAAATATGTTTAGAACTTTATATAAATCTCTCACGAACAAATTTAAATTTTTTTAATAAAAGATGAATTAAATATGATTTTTTAAGTTTTTATCCCTTAAAATTTAAATTTATTTTATTTTTTATTAAAAAATTGTAATTTTTAGGAGAGTTTCTTATTATATTTTAAACATGTATGCAAAAAATAATTTAAAATTTCGAATAATAGACATGATTTCACTTAAAAATATGGACTAAAATTGTTAAGAGAAACATTTGAAGAACTATTCTATAAAGAAAAAATTTAGAGGAACAAATATATTTATAGTATCAAAAATTCATTGAATTCTAGTTTAATTTAATCTACTTTTTTTCCATTTCATTTATTCAAATATAATTTATCTTTGTTATTCCTTGATGTTAAATTTTAATATATTATATGTTCTATTTTGTATCAAACAAACTTTAAAATTATAAAAAGTAATATTTTTATACTCAAGTTGTTTTTAATTTTCTTCCTTGATTTAGATCCTACACTTTATATTTATAAAGGAACCACTCAATTAACATTATTACCTCGATGTATACTTTAGCTCTTCTTGGTATATGCTTTGAACAATGTTGAAATCCAATTTAGCAAATTGAAGTAAAACATGATTCTGATTTTGTTGTCTTTCGCATATATTAATGAACCACCAAGCCTCCCAACGAGGAATTCTCCAATGTAGTGGAAGCTCCAAAGCATGACTTATTAGAAGTGATATGTGGTTACCTCCATTTTTCAAATATTCTTTGAGAAACTTTGATGTCACATCTCTTAATTCATCTAATATAGTTTCATTTGCAAAGGAATGAAATGAGGCTTCATACATTGATAACATTGCCTCAACATCAATAGGTTGCTCTTTCTTGAAGTTACACATTTCATCTTGAAAGTCAATAAAAACATCTGCATAAAATTAATCACATAAATAATAAATATAAAAATTAGCACGTCTTAAATATATATTTGGTCCATATAAATTAGTTCATTTTCTATGTTCCTCCCTTTAATTTATTTTTTCAAATTTAACTTTGTAAGTTCAATTTTGTTTTAAAATTGTTCTTGTTGTTAATTATCGTTCAAAAAAGTTGAGATGACAAACAGAGAAGGGATGAAAATAAATAAAAAATACGAACTTACGATGATGAGAATCAAATGAAAACATATATGTTTAGTTTTTGTAAGTTCGCATTATTTTCATCTTTTTTCCGTTTGTTATCTCAGGTTTTTTTTAACTGTAATTAATAGAAAAGACAATTTTAAAATAAAATTAAACTTACATAGAGTTAAATTTAAAAGAAAAAAATTACAAAAAAGAATATCAATATAACACTAATTAACAGGAATCAAATATATATTTAAATCAATATAACATTAATTTTTGTTAAATAAAATTTTTAAATCATAGTTGGGTCGTGATCAGTTATGTTGTAGAGAATCACATAGAAATCAAATGTGGTATTGCTATCTAAAAGTCAAAATTTGAGTCAATAACCTGTAGATATATTATAACGATGTTGCCTTAAAAGTCTAAATTTGAGAGATGTGGCATATAAATTATTCTTCAAGTTGGATGTTTGTGTGTTGTAAATGTTGTCCAAAATGTTCCTTATTTCATTGTTAAAATGGTAAGCAACTCCAAGCCTTTGCAATACATCAATAAACTCAAGTTGATCAATCTCATTTTTCACTTTGCAAAGCATCATCCTTACTTCTTCACTTAGCACTTTGCATTGCTCTCTATACATTTCTTCCTGCATTAATTTAACTACCATTAAATCTCAACTTTAATTAATTAACTAAAGTTCTTAAGATTTTTCAATAATTTATAAGGACTTGTAAATATTGTATGGAGCTTTTATAAATGTATAAATAAGAAACAATATAATTAAGTATTAAATAATCTTACCTTATATTCACTACTTAGAGATTGAATATAATCATTGGTCCAAATTGAAGGTTGGAATTTTGAAGATCGACGAGGAATTGTTTCAACTTTATATGATGCCTTGCATCGAGTTGGACGAGGGAAATTAGAGGTCCATATTACTCGAGATAAATATCTTTCTTCCAAAATAAGTTTTTGTTTAAAAGTAAATTCGGGAGATTTAAATGTGAGCAAAGCCATTAGCTAGAAAGCAAAAGTCGATCTTGCTATATGGAAAATTATATACCAAACAAGCCTTATATAAGATATGATTTTAGAATTTTATTTTTAATTATTAATGTACAGCACTTTTAAAGCATTAATTTACTTTCTATTTATAATAATGAAAAATACAAAAATAGTTTAAAAGATAATTTAATAAAATGATTATTTTCTTTCTTTTATTTATAGTCATTTCCTATTAAGTGTAAAATGGAGAAAAAGATATTCATTGAGAAACGAAAGAAGTATTAACCAAAGAAAACGTCAACAAGCCACAATTGCATAATTTGATTCTATGGAAAGGTATAGACCATAATAATTTAGAGTTTAATAGGGAGATAAATCAAGTCTGGTCAATTATTGTTTCAATTAACATTTGAACTCCTCGTCGTCGTCATTGTTGTTAAATAGTCGTAGTCACAATTCAGTTATTTCGTCGTCGTTGTCTTCGTCCTCGTCGTTGTTGTTGTTGTTAAATATTCATTGTCACAATTCAATTATTTTAAAATCTCTAAATTAGTACATTTTTGTTCAATTAAGTAAATAAAAAAAAACTAAAAATATAATTAAACAGTATACGACAATATTTGGGTTCAACACGTCTTACCATTTTATTATTACTTCCAATGATTTAGTACATTTACTAAAATCACTTTCATCTTATAATACATTTTATTATATGAAACCAAATGACATAAATGAATCAGCCATTTCTTGAGCTGAGGTATTCAATTTATGTATAAAGTCGAAGTTGAACATACGAACTCCAAATTGTTTAGTACTATGATAAATTAGACGACAACGATGACAACAACAACAATACATTCAACAGCCAAAAAATTCTCAAAAACTGATAAAAAAAATTATTCATGAATGACTTAATTATTTGAATACTCTTTCAATGATGTTAGAATCGGTCTCCTCTATGTTACATCTACTAGGACACAAGTATCTGGTCTTCAAACAAGCAAAAGATCCCTAAAAACTAATGAAAACAGAACTTCTATACATTCAGCAGAGCGACAAGCGTCCAATGGATATTCATGAAAGATACCACAAACGTATATAGTAAAAACCTATATTATAGATACAGGTGTGCACAAAAGTAATTACCCTAAAAAATCAGTGGATATGAATGCTAGTATAGATACCTTAGTACCCACCTCTATTCTGCACCCATATATCATAAATATTATTTTTATTGATATGATTATGATATAAAGTATTTATATTTCTATTTATTTATTATTCCACGTTTTCATCATTTTAATAATTTGGACCCAAATTGTTAGTGGAATTTGTAAACCAAACTAGAGAATGGCCTCAAATGTCTGTATCCCCATTTTCATCAAGAGATTTGTGAGATAATAATAATAATAATAATAATAATAATAATAATAATAATAATAATAATAATAATAATAATAATAATAATAATAATAATAATAATAATAATAATAATAATAATAATACATCAAAGTTAACGCGGTTGAGTTAACTTTGATGTTTTATTTTTGTTAAACGTATTTTGTTTGCTTTTAGTAATATACTTTTATTTTTTTTAATATTTTTATTATTATTTTTATTACATTAACACTATTTCACTTTTATTATGTTTTATTTATTAAAGACATTTTATTTGTTTTGATACGTGTACTCAACCGAACTAAGTTTGATTTATATTTTTTTATTAATATATTTTGTTTTATTTTATTAATATTATTTTAATTTTTTATTATTTTTTATTATTTTTATTTATTAAATTAATAATTTTTTATTTATTTATTAAATTGGAGAAAAAATATAAAGGAGTTGTTAATAAATAAATTTGTGTTACTATTTTATCTGCATATTAAGGACACATAGTTTGTTTTAGCACGTCTACTAAATCGTATTAAAGTTTGATGTATTTTTTTCTTATTAAATATATTTCGTTTTATTTTATTAATATTATTTTTTTAAATATTTTTATTATTTTTTATTTATTAAATTAACAATTATTGTTTTGTTAAATAAAAAAAAATTATACTTAACAAATGATTGCATCTATGAGATGCCACCTCCTATTATAAAAAAAAAAAAAAAAGTAAATGGTGGTGAAAAGACAATTATCCACCTTCTATGAATGGTTGTAAAATCCCCATCAAAATCATGTGCTCATAGGGCGTACATAAACAAAACAAGAAATTCATTCGAATAACTGTATCATGATCCCTAAACTAGCACATTTGCTACCTTAAAACTATGTCATGATCAAATTGAGCAAGTGTGTTGTGCACAGTAGCCAAAAACCAAAGCCGCAATACTTAATTTTTCCTCCAGCAACTCATTATCTCATTACAAGAAAAAATTGGTTTGCGGCAGTTATAACCGTCGTAAATGGATGATTGTGACGGTTCTCCAACCGTCGCAGAATCATGCGTACGAGGTTAGTTTGCGATGGTTTAGAAAAACCTTTGTTCCAACTGTCGGCAACATTTGCGACGTTTCTAACCGCCTCGACATACGTTTTGTGACAATTAGAACCGTCGTTAAGCATGCTCAAATTTATTTGTTCTTAAAAAATTGCGACAATTATCAACCATCGGTATATTCATTTTGAGACAGTTTAAAACGTCGCAAGCCTGATAATTTAAAATAAAAAATTATGATACAATTTTTTCCTATGTTTTATTAATTAAAATAAAATAAAAGTATTCATAAATATCATCCACATTATTTAAATACACAATTATATAACTACTATAACTAAATTCAATTTATATAATTTTTTCAAAAGTAATAACACCAATTTATATATTGAGTTTAACTAAAACAATGAATAAAGTAGTTTAAATATTCAAAACATTAGTGGAGTGACTAAACATACAAAACAATTCCGTCAAACATAGAAGTTCATCAAAATATCTAATTAGTCTTTAATAATGCTGCTCTACGATCATCAGATTGATAGCTAGATTTAGATGAACGTCTACCATCTATTGGCGATTCTATATCTATTGCCTGAAGAAAAAAAAAATATTAACATCAATTAATCTTGATAAATATTGTCAAATTCATATATTGAGTTTAACTAAAACAATGAATAAAGTAGTTTAAATATTCAAAACATTAGTGGAGTGACTAAACATACAAAACAACTCCGTCAAACATAGAAGTTCATCAAAATATCTAATTAGTCTTTAATGATGCTGCTCTACGATCATCAGATTGGTAGCTAGATTTAGATGAACGTCTACCATCTATTGGCGATTCTATATCTATTGCCTGAAAAAAAAAAACATATATTAACATCAATTAATCTTGATAAATATTGTCAAATAACAATTAACTAAACTTCTCATATAGCTAGAAGCAATCATTACACAATTGATATTTTTAACCAAGGAGAAAAAGTTTCCACATGATTTTGCAAACAGGTTTGCTAAGAAAATAATTTTACCTGTTTTTCTCTAGAATTTTGCATTTGCAACAAGAAAGTAATTTGCTCCTTCAATATATCAAATTTGTAATCCTTTTCTTAAGGCTATCGATTTCAGCTTGCATTCTCACCATCTTTCTCATTAGCTTTGGAGGAAGACATCGATCTTACATAGTGAAAAGTAGATCTAGTGATTTGCGACGATATTATTCCAATTACTATACATCCAACATATCTAGGATGTTCTTTTCCAAACACATTCACAAATGCTTCATTTGGAGAATGAGTCTACCCAATTTCATCTTGCAATTGTTCGTGCACAGGCAGATGAAGCAAATTATTATCTCACAAATTATATACCAAACAAGCCTTATATAAGATATGATTTTAGTATATTATTTTTAATATTTAACATAATTTTAATTTTTTTTCAGTTGCATTTTTAATTATTAATGTACACCACTTTTAAATTATTAATTTACTTTACATTTATGATAATGAGTAATACACCAATAGTTAAAAAGGACAATTTATATGTAAAATGGAGAAAATGAAGTTCATTGTGAAAGAAAGAAGTATTAATTAAAGAAAACAACAACAAGCCACAATTGCACCATTTTTTTTCTTTCTAAACCACTTGATTCTATGAAAAGGTATATACCATAATAATTCAGAGTTTAATAGGGAGATAAATCAAGTCTGATCAGTTATTGTTTCAATTAACATTCGAACCTGTCATTGTTTTCGACATCTTCATCGTCGTTGTCGTTGTTGTTAAATAGCCGTTGTCACAATTCAGTTATTTTGTCGTCGTCCTCATCCTCGCCATTGTTTTCCTCATCCTCATTGTTGATGTTGTTGTTGTTAAATATTCGTTGTCAACAATTCAGTTATTTCAAAATCTCTAAATTCGTACACTTTTGTTCAATTAAATAGATAAAAAATAATAATTAAAATATAATTAAACAATATAAGACAATCCTTGGGTTTGACAGTTAGTCTTACCGTTTATTATTACTTACAACGATTTGTTACATTTACTACAATCACCTTCATCTTATAATATATTTTACTATATGCAACCAAGTCACATAAATGAATCAACCATTTCTTGAGTTGAGGTATTCCATTTGTGTATATGGTCGAAGTTGAACATACCGATGAACTCCAAATTGTTTAGAATTATGATTTGTAAGACGACGATGACAAATACAACAACAACAACAATACATTCTTCAGCCAAAAAGATCCCTAAGAATTGATTAAAAAAAATTCTTCTTGAATGACTTATTTGAATACTCTTTTATTGATGTTTGAATCAACCTCTTCTATGTTGCATCTACTAGAGCACAAGTATCTGGTCTTCAAACAGGCAAAAAGATCACTAAAAACTAATGTAAAAAGAGCTTTTATACATTCGGTAGTGCGACAAGCTCCCAGACATGCTTGGGCAAAACTAGGCAAGCGCCCAGACATGCTTGGAAAGTTAGTTACTTATAAGGATAACAATTAGGCTCATATCCATTGGATATTCTTAAAAGATACCACAAACGGATATGGTAAAAACCCGTATTATGGATACAGGTATGCACAAAAGTAATTCCCCTAAAAAATCATTGGATATAAATGGAGGTATAGAGACCTTAGTATCCACCTCTCTCCGCACCCACATAACATAAATATTATTTTTATTTTTATTATTATGATATAATGTATTTATATTTATTTATTAATTTATACACACAGAGAGAGAAATGTCATAAAAAAATATAAGTTTTATTGCCACTAATAATATTTAGGCTTCCAATCGAAATATACAAATAAAATTATAACAAGAGTTAGTCAAATTCTTCTTTATTTTTTGGGCAGAATAAAATATTCCATAACTTTGACATAAATAAAGTTAACAATTAATTTCATAAAAGATAATAATTGGTTTCTAAATTTTATTTTGTTTTTAACTTTTTATTTAATAAATTTGTGTTTAGTTTAGTAATTTATTTATTAATTTAATTTCCTTTCTATTAATATCAATAAATTAAATAAATGTTTACATGACCCAATATAGTTTTGGATAATTCTTAAAATTAATTAATAATCAATAACAAATAATATAATTAAAGATGAAAAATTAAAATAAAAACATACATGTAATGAAAAATTATCAAAAAATCATTGAAGATTTTAATTACAAAACATGTGTTGTCTTATATTCAACTCACTTACAAATATAACAATAGAAAAGAAAGGAAAAAAATCAACCTACTCTATATTTGGCCATTTGAAAAGAAAGAAAAACGATCATTTCTCGTTTTGTTTTGGGGGTTCATTTTCTAATCAGAGCAGTTTTGTTTGGGGGTCATTTGAAGCTCACATAGTTTTTGCTCGGACTTTTCTATTGCGGCAATATAACACACTTATAGTTTGTGGATTTTTTGGACATTTGAAGTTTGTTTTGTTTGATAGATCAATCTTTCGCGTCTAATATCGTTTGTCTGCTGATTTTACGTATATAACAATTAAAGAAGGCAAAAGTGGATTGGTCTAAGATGAAGTAGAGAAGATTATATCACTTCTTAGTAAGTTGGAGAAATCGACATGTACTAGTTCACTAGTTTATACAAGTATTATTCCTCTTGGTAAGTTTAAACTTTTGGACTTAATGCTTTAGATACAACCTATAACCAATATTGGATACTGGATTTTAGAGCCACTTACCACATGATACCCTTACGTATACACTTCTCGACTTATTCACTTTGTGCTAGCAAAAAGAAAATATCCAAAGCATATGGCACCCTTCTAACACATTTGTAATTCTAAGAAATGTCTTTCATATTCTTAAATTGGCCACTAACTTAATTTCCATAGCAAAACTAACACAAGACCTATCATGTAATATTGTTTTTTATAACAAATCTGGTGTCTTTCAAGCCAAGAACTCATGGACGGAAATTGGTAATGCTAGAGAATGAAATGGTCTACATTAATAGGATAACAAAATCTTTCTCCAAATCTACTCAGCAATACCAAATTTTTATTTTATAAATCAATAAAGACCAACATGGACAAGGTCATTATGTACTTTGCGTGGGTTATCCTTTGATTAAAGTCATAAAACAATTGTTTTCTTCCCTCTTCAAAAATTTAGAGGTAGAAAGTCTTTATTGTGAGGTGTGTTAGCTTGCTAAACACAAACGCGTACCTTTTATAGTTAGTAACCAAATGAGTACTTCTCCATTCTGATTATTTCATACTAATGTATAGGGTCCCTCTAATGTTCCAAATTTATCAGGAGTCCGTTGGTTTATAACCTTTATTGATAATTGTACTTGGATTTACTTGCTAAAATTAAAATTTAAAGTCAGTTATGTTTTTGTACAGTTCTTCTCCATGATAAAAAAAAAAATCAATTTGGAGTGAGTATTAAGAAGATTAGGTTTGATGATGCCAAAGATTTCTTTAATCACATGCTTAAATCTTTATGTCAAAATGAGGGAATTATTCATGAGTCGTCGTGTGTTAAAACACCCCCAACAAAATGGGATTGATGAGAGGAAAAATAAACACTTGTTATATCAAACTCGAGCGATGTTATTTCGAAATAAAGTTCCCAACCACCCAACAACACTATTTGAAACGCGTGAACCATACGACAACCAAAAGCCATAGAAGTAGAATCGCATTTACAGAGGCATTTACTTTGTGTTGACTTTTTACGTTTATGGATGAATGAAACATTATTTGTTTTATGGATGTTGATAATCAAAAAAAGAAGGATATTTGTGTGGATAAGTATAGAATGTTGTCTCAAAAGTAAAATTGAGATCATATGATTTTGAGGAAAGGTTGTGAAAACCAAATTAATTATATAGGTCTATAAGATATTTATGGTTTACATGATTTGATATATGTTAATCGGTTGTGATGAATTTCGACTAGACTTGACATGACAGATGTTAATAGATATGTTAATTAATAGATATATTGTGGTGTATGTTGTTGTAATTTTGGATTTTATAATTTGTGTATTTTACGAGTAAAATTGTATTATGAGTAGAATTGCGATTGTTGTGTTATCGTTGCCAAAATGTATATTTGAGTCTAACATGTGCAGGTGACATGCTATTTGTAAATCTTTTCTTGTTTCATGAATTAACCTAACTAAATTTCATGCATAATGTAGATTGGTATGTGTAGATCATTTATACATCTTATAGATTGATATGTGTATATGGACTAAAACTTATTTTATTAATTTTTTTATTTATTAAAATTGTACTTTTTTTATTAGGGGTCCAATTTTTAAGATTAGAGCTAAGTCTCTAAAATCTTTAAGACGGACCTGCCTACTCTCATCTAAAAAAAGTTATCTCTTGTTAAAATAATGGCTGGATGGGATCTCGTCTTGTAAAAGTATGTTCATCGCATCAAATATAATAAAATTCATTGTCATATCTTAGACATAAGATACAAGATAAATTGATTAATATGTCTAACGTGTCGTGTAAAAGCATGTTCAAGTGTATATTCATTACCCTTTGTGTGGAAAGGAAAGTGTCCTAATTGATGGAAAACATCTTTTCATAGAATTTAAATCTCTAATCGACTTTGAAATTGGTTGTCTCTATTAAATTTTCACATGCCTAATGCTACTACTTCGACTATTGTGGTCCTAGATTCCCGTTTCATTGTCTCTATTCAATTACTTGAAGACAAACAATGATTCATACATGGGAGAGTTTGATGGGTGAAAATTTACTAGAGCTTACAGTTTTCTTTAATAATTTAGTATTTTTATTTCACTTTTTCTTTTATTTTACTACCATTTTGTTTTGTTTTGATTTTTAGAAAATTTGAGGAATGGATGAAGAATTGAATGAAAACGTTAGGAATTATGTTTCACTAGTATTGGAGATTACACAGTTAATTTGTGTTGAAAGAATTCAAGAGTCAAGTGTAAATAGCAAGAATTTGTGCCCTTGGTATTTATTATTTTGTTGTTTGTCCACATGCAAATTAATAACTCATTGCTCTAAGACTTTTTGAAAACGATATTTCACAACAATAAATCAGTTGTTAGCTATGTCAAATCCTTTGGCCTGTATTCAGGATTATGTTTGATATCATCCACTTGAAATTGGTTGGATTACAAAATTTGTGGTTCTATCAATTTTTGAAAAGAAATTCTATCAACTTTTTGGTTCGAAGGTTACATATTTAATCAATCATGATAAATGGAATCTGTCTAATTTCTTGTTGATAACAGGCGGTTTACTTTGTAAAACATTTCTTATTTTTATTTTTAAAAATTTATATTTATTTTACTTTTGTTAAAAAAGAGGTAAGAAATTTTTAAAAGGAAGAACTGTGTTTATAATTCTAGAAACAATGAAAATATCAAAATAAATTTTTCATTATTTTTAAAAATATATTTTCACTAATTAATATTTTATCTTCTCTCTAACAATTATTATCTTCAAAAATCTCTTATCAAGCTAAATGAATACAAATTTTTTTAAAAAATAGAAACAAGAAATATTTAAACAAAATAAACACTATTAAGTTTCTTGTTTTATCTTATGATATTATAAAGTTGGAGATCCATGTGGTTCCTTTTCAAGATTCTTTGGTACGGAATATTTCATACAGGAAACTCAATTTTCTTTGTATGCCTATCAGCACCAGAGGATTTTGTACCCTTATGTGGCCAAGCTTTTGAATCAGTTTCTTATCTTTTCTTCAATTATTCTTTTTCCATTGGTAATTGGAATTGGCTAAGATTTGTTTTTGAATCCCTTATTAGTGGAAAAAAACTAAACATAACCATTTTAATAATATAGAATATTTTTCTTCCATCTATGTAGATAAAAGACTAAATAGAAAATTACAATTTTAAAAAGCAACAATAATTGACAAAAATTAAAATATGAGACAAACACAACTTTTGACGTGAAAAATTTGAAAAGAATAAAAACCATGAGACCTAGTCTAACAAAATCTTCTACTAATAATTAATGAATTCACATAGTCTTTCTAGTAAAATATCAATCAACAACTACGACCAAATGATGGAAACAACAAATAACAAACAATCTTCCTAAACTAACTCACCGAGAAAGTAAAACTACTAACACTATATATTAAAAAAATAAATTTTATGGTAGAAATAATATACTAAAATTATAGACTAAATGAAGCAAATTTGTTACATATCTATTATCACCGAAATCCAATTATTTTCTTCTCCTTTTCTGTGTCATCACAATTCTTCAATGCACGCCAGTGTTGTTGATTTTCTCTAACACAGGGATTTCAAATCCCATTTTTTCTCTTCTTCTTTTTCTTTCGTTAATAATAATAATAATAATAATAATAATAATAATAATAATAATAATAATAATAATAATAATAATAATAATAATAATGATGATGATGATGATAATAGTAATAATAGTAATAATAATAATAATAATAATAATATATATCTATATAATAATAATAGTAATAATAATAATAATAAAATTGGTGAGTTCCACTTGAGTAATGAATCAACTCAACAAATCCCCCTCTCACGATTCAAGTAAGAAGGTAGAGATCAACAATGTCAGCCTTCTTTGTATAACATATCATCTTTGACACATGCAAGACATCCGTCAACATATCTGAACCATCCTCATCGATATGAATCTTTTCAATTGAAAATAACTTCATTCTAGTGCATCTCGTATGCAATGATACAACACCTCAATATGTTTCGACTTTGCATGAAAATTCGAAATCTTGTTAAGATGGATCACACTTTGAATGTCATAGAATAACACAAACTTGCATTGCTTGAGGCCTAACTCGTGTAGGAATTTCTTCATCCACAAGAGTTCCTTGGAAGCTTTAGTTGCATCAATGTACTTAGTTTCATTAGTGGAAAAAGCAACACAATTTGTAAACTTGATTGCTAAAACACAACCCCCTAAAAACGTCATCATATAACCAGAAGTCGATTTTATACCATCGAGATCACCTGCCACTTCTGCATCTATGTAGCCATCAAACACAGATTCACCACCTCCATAGCATAAACACACTTTGGAAGTGCCTTTGAGGTATCTAAGATTCCACTTCAATGCTTGCCAATAATCTTTACCAAGATTAGAGAGAAACCGACTAGCAACTCCAACTTCATGAGTAATATCTGACCTTGTGCATACCATAATATACATCAAACTACCAACTGCAGATGCATAAGGAACCTTCTGTTAAAACAAACTCTCAAATTAAAGTTTTGATGAAAATAAACAAAAGTTAATTAAGAATGTTAATTATGATTCTAAAATGTTATGTTAATTTAACTTGTGCTTTTGAGTGAATTCATTCAAAGACAAGAATCAAGCAAAGGAAAGAAAACAATTAAAAACTGAACAAACAAAGAAACAAGAACATTCTAGACAAAATGGAGAATGATCTCTAGATTCAAGATTGACTGTCACAACATCTTGACCAATCAATCTCCACTATTTCAACGAAGCTTTTGCCTCTGAATTTAATACTAAGTTCATCAGTACATGGCAAGGAGCAAATAAGTCTCATCTCAGTCAAAGAAGGCTTTCGAATCATTAAGATAAAAGGTCTCGAATCAAGCCAGTTGAAACATTTTGGAACACCTTCAGCCAAACTGTCAAGAAAGTTCAATCAATCTAGATCCCTACAAAAGACGTCAGGAAGACATCCAAAATAATCAAACTAAATCTCCAGATTGATAATCAATCTCCGTTTCTGCAGATTTTCAGTTTTGATCTCCTTACTTCTGCAGAGGTTTATAATCGTTCACCAAACTGTTTTGGACATATTCAAGGCTCCAGATCGAAGTTGTATCATCAATGATTAAATGAGAAGTTTCAAAGCTTTTTAAACTCGAAGGCAAACAGATTAAGTAAGACTGTAACAACATCAGTCAAAACAGATTCAAAATGTTCAAATGCTGAAATATTTTTAATCACATATATTTGTTTTGGTCAAAAATGACAGAGCACTACCAACATCTCTTTTAACCATTATTAAATGCTTCAAACGCCTACAAAAGAAAAGCCAATGTTCAGGAAAAATGCAGAACATCAAGTGCTAGCAAAGTCTCATAAATCATTCACATTCACATACTTGAAATTCTCATTTTCACAAAGAAGAATTAGTTATGAACTTTTATATCATATTGTGTTATTACCACTGAATTCTTTGTAAGGAATCGATTCTCAAACAAGAGTTGAGACATCTCAGATTCTATCAAAACAATCTCATCATTATTGTAAAACTCAAACTATAAGAGTTTAATTATAGTTTGAATAGATTGTAACGAATCCTATCAAGATTGATAGGTGATTAATTTACTTTCTGGGTGGAAAGAAATAGAGCTTGTAAAAGATCAAGGTTGATCTAAGCTAGGTGCTGTAAAACCAAGAAGGTTCTTTGTTTTGAACACTTAGTGGAAAATCTTACAGTTGTGAGGACTAGACGTAGCCCGAGTTGGGTGAACCAAGATATATCCTTGTGTGGTATTCCTTCTCTTATCTCTCTATTTATTAAGCTTAATTGATTAACTGAGATAAAACATAAACTGAATTTCTGTTTTTTAAGCTAACCAATAACATTCTCTGTTTTCTGGTAAAAACCAAGAACGTTCTCCGTTTTCTGTTTCTTAACCAAGATGATTCTTGAGTTAAATCTTGAGGTTTCTTCAGGAATTCTTAAATAGGTACATTTACAATTCAAACTCCCCCTTCCTTGTAAATCAACATTGTTACTTCAATTGGCATTAGAGCACGATCTCTAGAAAGATTAAAAACACCTAACAAGTGCTAGAGAAAAGATCTAGAAGAAAAGATGTCAAAAGCCAAATACATTGTTGAAGGAGGATCTTCAAACAGACCACCATTCTTTGATGGATCTATTATTATTTCTAGAAGAATAAGATGCAGCTATTTCTGAAATCTCAAGATATAGGGATGTGGTGCATCATTACAGATGGAGATTTCATACCAAGAGTTGATCAACATGACTTAACCTCTGCTGCGAAGAAAGAAGCAGACTGGACAACTGATGATAAAACTAAGTTACTCCTAAACTCTAAAGCTCAATTATTCTTATCATGTGCCTTAAGCAGGGAAGAGAGTGAAAGAGTAGATGAACGCACAACTGCAAAAGAAGTATGGGATACACTAAAAACTCATCATGAAGGAACAAGCCATGTCAAAGAAACAAGAGTAGACATTGGCATAAGGAAATTCGAATTGTTCGAAATGCAAGAAGGAGAAACTATTGATTAAATGTACTCAAGGTTCACAACAATAGTAAATGAAATGCGTTCTCTTGGCAAAGCTTACATAGTTCAAGAAAGAGTAAGAAAAATCATGAGATGTCTTCCAATCATATGGAGACCAACGGTAACAACTATAAGCCAAGCCAAGAATCTTGAATCACTTCCCTTGGAAGAATTAATTAGAACTTTAAGAGCACATGAAGTACTACTACAAGAAGACAAACCAATGAAGAAGGAAAAGGCAATAGCACTAAAGGCATCTCAAGAAAACATCACATTACAAATAGAGGAAGAACCAGAAGAAACTGAACAAGAAGATGCTGGTGAAATTGCTCTTCTCACCAGAAAAATACAAAGAATGATGAGAAGAAGAGATCAAATCAAAAAGGGATTTCAAAACAAAAATCCCAAAACAGAATTTGACAAAAGCCAAGTCACATGCTTTGGATGTAATAAATTAGGACATTACAAAGTAAAGTGTCCCTTAAACAAGAATCCACCAAAGCGATTTCCTTTCAAAAAGAAATCAATGAGGCAACATGCGATGATTCAAAAGGTGAGGAAGCTAATATATGCTTGATGGCAAAAACAGAAGAAGATGAGGTAATAAATCCTGAATCTTGTTATTTATGTGAAGAAATGGGAAAAGAATTTGATAACTTGTTAAATGATTCAAATTTTCTTATTCAAAAATGTAGTTTCTTGAAAGAACAATTTCATAAAGAAAAAGAAGAAAAAGAAGAAAAAGAAGAAAAAGAAAAGAATTAAGATAGGAATAATGTTCTCATAAATATCATTCAAGAATTAAAAGAAACACATAAACAAAATTTTGAAAAACGAGAAGGTCAAGAACGATCTGCAGTGAAAACGTAGAACATTCTCCGTAAAACATAAAATGAACTTCTTAAAACTGATTTGTTAAATTTCATTAACGCCACTGAAACTTTCTAGAGAATTATGGGATCTCAAATAGGAATCTTTGATAAAGCTGGTCTTGATTTTAATCAAACTCAAAAAACAAAAATGTATGAGAATTTTTTTGTCACAGAAAGTAAGGAAGAAAGATGTAAAACTAGACGCTTGTATTGTAAAAAACTTGGACATCTGGAATTTGCTTGCTATTTTAGAAAAATAGATGAAAAGATTGAAAGCAAAAAGTTGATTAAAAGAGAAGATCGTTCTGCTAAACCAGTGTTAAAAAAATGCAAAACGGAGAACATTCTCAAGGTTGCTCTCAAAACGGAGAAAGTTCCAAAACGAAAGTTGAACCTTCTCTAGAAAATCCGGGAAAAAGAGAATGATTTGGAACCACTTCAAAATCAAGTTTAAAATCTTTGGAAACCTAGATTATCAAATCAAATCCAAAATCAACAATTAAATGTTCAGTTTGTTTCAAAACCGGTCATGAAAAAACGATGTTCTATCTTAAGAAAAAAGATAATTTCAAAACTAACTCTAAAGGACCCAAAACAAAGTGGGTACCTAAGGCTGAGATAACATCTTATGCAGGTTGGATTTCCAAATATAAAGAGAAAGCCTTGGTTCTTGGACAGTGGTTGTTCAAGGAACGTGATATGAGATAAAAACTGCTTTATTACTTTTGGAAACAACAACCAAGCTCATATTAAAGCAAGACAGTCTGCAGAAAATAGAGATTAATAAACAATCTTCGTTTCATTCTCCACCAAAAAGCTGGAGAACTATTGAAGTTCATCCTCAAACACAAATTATTGGAGACACGACTGATGAGATTAGAACAAGAAAACCATTCAAGAATGATGAAAATAACATGGCAATGATATCCCAGATTGAACCAAAATCAACTAAGGAAGCCATAATTGATCAACCTTGGATATATGCCATGAAGGAAGAATTGCTGCAGTTCGAGAAAAACGAAGTCTGGACATTGATACCTGATCCACTAGATCAAACAATCATTGGTACACAATGGATTTTCAGAAATAAACTAGATGAAGAAGGTAAGGTTATTAGGAACAGAGCGAGACTGGTTGCTCAAGGATACAATCAACAAAAAGGTATAGATTACGATGAAACCTTTGCTCCGGTTGCAAGGTTAGAAGCTATTTGTATACTTTTTGCATATGCATCTCTATAAAATTTGTAGTAGATAAATAAAAATATGTTTACAAGAAAATAAAAATTAAATTTTTAACTTAGGATATCACGTTTCCCAAAAATTAAAAGGAACACTTTAAACTTATTTTCTCCGTTAAAATAGTGTAATCTCAATAAGCTTGATTTAAGTATTATTACTTGATTTAATTTAAAAACTTACTAGTACTTCTAAGATTTTCATACAAAAATTCGTTTCAAATTAAATAAGTAAAATACAATTTAAGCCCTTATCCCCGGTAACACCTATCAAAGTGTAGTTCCTCCCAAACTTGAACTTCAAGATTCATTAACCTGTAACAACTGCGATTTCGCAAACGCAGGGCCAAGCCAGTCAAACACAAACAATGAAGGAGGTGAGTTTCGAAATCATGTTAATAGTATAATATAAGTAAGAAGAACACGCAACAATCATATTAGACCGTATCGTAATCATATTACGATATATCAAAATATTTAAGTAAATAGTATCATATTATAACATCAAATTCACTCAAGTAAAATAATCATCTCATTATAATATGCATCAAATCATCTAAGAGTAATTATCATTACTTTTGAAACACATCAATCACAACGAAACAATCACAAGGAAATGTAATGCTATGCATGAGCTTAGACTTTACTTCACAATGTGGTATCATTCTAACTCTGAAGTACTTGGTTAGGAGGCTTGATACTATGCCACCATCCCAGTGGACGGACAATTCAAATTGGCCCTGTCCTCATAGATCCCCTCAACTTAACCCGAGACACATATACGTGACAGTCGAGGTAAACGTGTGTTGTGTGGTAGCTCCCGACATTTGGAGTGCTACCTCCAAGTCACCTAGGAATTCCCCACCCGAATACCTCCAAGGTCTAACAATCTTGCCTTAAGGCTCGACATCAGACCACCACGATCAGGCTCATTCAGTTGTACTTCCCCGGAATCACTAGGCTTGTTAGACCCTACCTATATAATGACAAAATAATCTCCACTTCACAAACTCACAATATTTTCTCCCCTCGTTGGTATATGATACTCCATTAATATCGTCATCTCAAACACAAATTGAAATCACAATACTCTCATCACAATTTATAACATCACTATAATTAATCACACATCATCATCATCACATAAACTCATCACAAATTTATAGAATCACTATCATCAATCATACAACAACACATATATTCATCACAAATTTATCACATCACCATTATTAATCATACATTATCATCATTACATATAATTATCACAACACATCTATTTTTATTATAAAATCATTTAAACTCATCTAATCAAACATATGCATAAAATTAATTCAACAACCAATATCACAATAATATCACACACCACACATTTAAAGAAATTAAATCAAATATCACAATAATATCAAATGCCACACATTTAACGAAATTAAATCAAATATCACAATAATATCAAATACCCAACATTTAGCGAAATTAAATCAAATATCACAATAAAATTAAATATCACAATAATACAAAATATCACACATTTAACGAAATTAAATCAATTAACACCTTATAAATATTTCTATTTCACATTTTAATCTCACAATTTTCTTATTTGCAGATTAATTAATTTATCACTCAAAGGGCTACTGCCGTACGTAGCGAGCCCCGGATGAATCATTGGGAAATACGGTTTTCCCGTTCATCTCACAATATATTATACTCATGAATTCAGACGCTCTCTCACTCCTTACCTTATTTCGACGCTTTCACACACGAATACGATTCCACGAGAAAACAGCCTCTGTTCATTGACTCTTTGTCCATCAATAAATCATAAATCAGAAAACAAATCATTGGATAAAATAGAAATTTTTCACACGGTCGTTTTGGCGTTGGTTTCACTCAAATCGGACTTACGGTGAAGGAGAACGGTTCAAACTAAGAAATTTTTATAAACGGAGAAATCGAGTATTTTAGAGAGAAATTTGGATGGTTAAAAAATCTAAGGAAGTATGTTTATTTGACTACCTAAATGAATAAAACGACATACTAAAATTTGGGCAAGAACGGAGAAACTTTTCTGGAACAATTATCGATCATCGGTGTCAAACTATAGATTGTTGTTGTGTTTCTCTTTGGTTTTACTGCCGCCGCCCAACTCCCTTCCTTTTTTTGTTTGTTTTATTTTATTAATAATTAGGGTACACAAATGGGTCAAACCCATTGGTCTCCTTTTAGGTTTTACTAGTTTTATTTTATCTTTTTTTAAAACACAATTTCATTAATAAATCACTATTAATATTTCAAAACTAATAATTTATAAATAAAAATAATTAATCTTTTAAAATACATTAATAACCAAAACTCTCATATTCAAAATAATCCCTATAATAAAACTTATTTTTCCAAATACTCAAATTAAAATAATACCATCATTAGAGAATAGTCAAAATTATAAAATAAATAAGTATAACATCAACACTTTATATTAATTACTAAATCTTAATAAATATATATAAAATCACAATGTCATAATAAGTATATAAAAATAAAGGAAGAATTACACAATATCACTGCTATCTCAAGATAATTATTTATAAAAAAAAAAAATAACTAAAAATAGAAAATAGTTATAAATAATTAAAATATAACTACGTACATACTTCATATCCGTCAAGCGCACATACAAATATTACGTTAATTGGGTACACGTATATACACATAAAATCGTATAAAATCTTTTTTTTTTAAATATATATATTACACTAAAATACTATTATTTTTTTAAAAATAGATCAAAGAGTAAAATATAATATTTATTATTTATATCGCTCATGTAATCTAATACTTATAAAACTAGCACATCATCTAAATCACCTATATAACGAAAAATTATTCACAAAGTTTATTCACATATATTTTATAATAATTTTAACAACAAATTAATTATTTAAAATCCTATTTAATTAATAAAATAGTTTATCATAAAATTTAGGGTGTTACAATTCTCCCCTTGTTAAAGAATTTCGTCCTCGAATTTTGCGGTGAGTGAACTAATATCTTACTTACCACTCTCAAGATTCAAACTTAGTCTACAAACATATTTAAGTCATTCAATCTCCAATTAAGCACAACATGTAAAAAATCAACTAACATAGCATGATAGAATAACATGACAAAATAAATTAATTAAACACAACATTTATCATTCAATTATGAAATAAAATATCACATTTATCATTCCATTATGAAATAAAATATCATAGAGTTACTCACTGTTATTAACATATAAAACATAACATAACATATAGATTTTGCAAATAATAACGTAGTTCATTTAGTTTGGTTAAATGAAACACATTCCAAGTATGTTGTCAATTTCAACTAGTTCTTTCAAACCAAATATTACTAGTTTTACTCCTTAAAATAAAGTCTAAATCATATCACAAAACATTCAACAAATTTAACTTAGGTATGACAAAGAGAGCTATTTTTAAAATATTAAACACATCTAACAACTTAATAATATTATAATAGATTTACAATCAATTACTCTATAAAAACATGCGATGTATATAATCAAGTTGAAAGAAAAAAAACTAATATAGAGATACTATATCCTAATAACATATATTTAATAATTAAATTCGTTCAATTGATATAAGCGATGGACATGTTTTTTAACTATTTAAAAATAAAATTAAAAGGTACTTCTAACAAAATAATGAGTTATCGTTTTCTCTTTTATTGACGATGAGTCATCGGGGTAGCTAGTCCCTC
>NC_021160.2:40646922-40647854 GCF_000331145.2 Cicer arietinum | reverse complement strand
ATTATTATTATTATTATTATTATTATTATTATTATAATAACTTAGGTTATTATGTAGTATATATATATATAGCCTTCCAAAAAGCTGCATCCCAATCAGAGAGGAATAGGAGCCGCATTCCAATTTCAGGAAAAAAAATTAGGAATTTTAATCCCATTAGCCACATTCCAAATTCAATCACAGCTGCATTCCAAATTCACTCCCAATTTCATCAGATTCCCATTTGGATCCAATTCCAATTTGAAATCTCAATTCCAATTTCCATACCAAGTCATATAAGGTATGGTTCACTAATTCCATCAATTAGCTTTAATAATAATACATGTTTGTTAGTACAATAGGATAAGCAATACAATATATATATATATATATAGATGAAAGTAAGAAATTGAAATCCACGAACCCAAAAAGAACGTTGTGTCCATGTGCTTTTCCTCTCATGCTATTTCACAATAAATTTAGTTCAACAACACCAAACCTTAATTTCAATGCTTAAGACAGAAAAAGGAAATAATAATACCAAATTAATCAGACAGGTAGGAGTATACTAGTACCACACAAATGTCAAATGTTAATGTGATGCCATTCCTTTATCAGATACAAGCTTATTGTTAAGATACGGTCTTTCTTTCCCCGCATATTCGTCTATCTTCCAAGGCTATACTATGTTTTTTTTTTACAAAAACATAATTAAATGCTCATTGTTTGCATGCCTGTATAATTTTCCGAGTTTGATTCATTTCCATTTATTTAATTATTATATTATTTATTTATTTATTTATTATTTTATTATTTATTCATTTACTTACTTATTTATTCATTATTTATTTTACTATTTATTTATTCATTTACTTATTTATCTATTTATTTTATTAATTACTTATCCATTTATTTATTTATTTATTATTTATTATATTATTTATTTATTCATT
>NC_021160.2:40611105-40646823 GCF_000331145.2 Cicer arietinum | reverse complement strand
AATATTATGTTGATTGTTACTGTGTGAATGATATGTACTGGAGTGTTCTTGCTGCTTGAATGAAATTGTGATATCATTGAATATGCCACATGTTTGATCTGTTATTTGTGATTGATAAGACTGAATGATGCATTGTAAGTAGTGTAAACCAAATATTGTGATTTTATTGTGATTGACTGATAATGATATATGATGATGATGATGAATATTGTGAAGTCAAACTAAAACTTATTGAGTTGTGATGATCGAGTTAGTCTGAGATATGTGTTGTAGATTTTGGAGTTAGGATTATTTTGTCATCATATAGGGAGGGTCTGACAAACCTAGTGATTCGGGAAAGTACAACTGAATGAGCCTGATCGTGGAGGGCTACAGTCGAACTGTAAGGTAAGACTGATAGACATTGGGGGTCCACCTAGTGGGGAATTCCTAAGTGGATTAGTGGGTTATTCCCTAAGGCCGGGAACTACCGTGCAACACAAGAGTACCCCGACTGTCGCGTATATGTGCCTCGGGTTGAGTTGAGGGGATCTATGAGGATTTGGCCATTCATGAATTGTCCGTCCACTCTTGTAGTGGCATAGTATCAGGCCTCCTAACCAAGTACTTCAGAGTAGAATGGTACCAAATGATGAAGTATAGAGTATAGGACATGCATAGCATTTCATCATGGTGATTATCTTATTGTGAATGAATTTGATAAATCGTTGATATTATACACTTGACTGTTTTTGAGATTATGATAATTTGATTTTTCGCGTGTTATCCTCGTGTATTTTATATTGTTACATAATTTCGATACTCACCCCTCGTTGTTTGTGTTTGGCGTTTGCGACGGACGCAGACGAGTTGTAAGTTGCAGGTGATGACTAATACCATCGGAGGGGCGGAAGCTGTCACGTCTTGGAGACTCTATTTATATGCATTGTATTGATGTTATTTTGAGCATTTTTATTTTGGGAATTCCCGCTCTGATAGTGACATCGGGTTGGGACTATATTTGCATTGAATTTAAAACATAAGTATGTGTACTTCAAAAAGGATTCTGTTGTTTCATATTATGATTTCGATGTCATTATGTTTGATGGAAATTTTGGATTTATGTGACATGCTTATGATTATGTGATACTCTTTATCTTAAAAAAATAAAAATAAAATATTTGGGGTTTAGGGTGTCACAACTGTAATTTACATATAAAACATAACATAACATATAGATTTTGCAAATAATAATGTTGTTCATTTAGTTTGGTTAAATGAAACACATTCCAAGTACGTTGTCAAACTTGAACTTCGAGACTCATTAACCTGTAATAACTGCGATTTCACAAACGCAGGTCCAAGTCAGTCAAACACAAACAGCGAAGGAGGTGAGTTTGGAAATCATGTTGATAGTACAATATAAATAAGAGGAACACCCAATTAATCATCAATAAACCGTATCATTACACAAACATTCTTCAAGGAAAACCATCACATTATGTAGTCAAAATCAAGAAAATCAATACACTTCACTGTAACATCAAATCATCGCATAAATTATTATCACACATAATACATATTAATCACAACAAAACAATCACAAGAAAATGCAATGCTATGCATGAGCTTAGACTCTACTTCACAATGTGGTACCAATATAACTCTGAAGTACTTGGTTAGGAGGCTGAATACTATGCCACCATCCCGGTGGACGGACAATTCAAATTGGCCATGTCCTCATAGATCCCCTCAACTCAACCCGAGACACATATACGTGACATTCGAGGTAAACGTGTGTTGCGTGGTAGCTCCCGACATTTGGAGTGCTACCTCCAAGTCACCTAGGAATTCCCCACCCGAATACCTCCAAGGTCTAACAATCTTGCATTAAGGCTCGACAGCAGACCGCCACGATAAGGCTCATTCAGTTGTACTTCCCCAGAATCACTAGACTTGTCAGGCCCTACCTATATGATGACAAAATAATCTCCACTTCACAAATTCACAATATTTATTTTCTCCCCTCGTTGGTATATGATACTCCATTAAAACTGTCATCTCAAACACAAATTGAAATCGCCATTATTTCATCAACTATGGAGTTAATTCAATATTCTCATCACAATATCACTATCACTAATCATATATCATCACATAAACTCATCACAATTTTATAGAATCAATATCATCAATCAAACATCATCATTATGATCACATAAACTTATCACAGATTTATATCATAAATCACACATCATCATCAAATAAACTTACATTATACACTGCGTTCACATAAACTCATTTAATCAAACATATGCACAAAATTCATTTGAAATCAAATATCACAATGATGTCAAATATCACAATAATATCAAATATCACAATAATTTTAAATATCACAATAATATCAAATATCATAATAATGTTAAATATCAGAATAATATAAAATATCACACATTTAACGAAATTAAATCAATCAACACCTTATAAATATTTCTATTTCACATTTTAATCTCACAATTTTCGTATTTGCAGATTAATTAATTTATCACCTAAAGGGCTACTGCCGTACGTAGCGAGCTCCGAATGAATCGTTGGTAAATATGGTTTTCCCATTCATCTCACAATATATTATACTCATGAATTCAAATGCTCTCTCACCCATTACCTTATTTCGAAGCTTTCACACACGAATACGATTCCACGAGCAAACGGCCTTTGTTCATTGACTCTATGTCCATCAATCGATCTAACTTACAGTTTATGGGTAAATGTTAAAAATAGTTTATGAGAAGATATTCTAAAAACCAAATTCGAAATTCGGTCAAGGAAACTTACCATAAATCAGAAAACAAATCATTGGATAAAATAGAAATTCTTCACAGGGTCGTTTTGGTGTTGGTTTCACTCAAATCGGACTTACGGTGAAGGAGAACGGTTCAAACTAAGGAATTTTATAAACGGAGAAGTCGGGTATTTTAGAGAGAAATTTGGATGGTTAAAAAATCTGAGGAAGTATGTTTATTTGATTACCTAAATGAATAAAACGATATACTGAAATTTGGACAAGAACGGATAAACTTTTCTGGAACAATTATCGATCTTCGGTGTCAAACTATAGATTGTTGTTGTGTTTCTCTTTGGTTTTACGGCCGCCGTCCAACTCCCTTCCTTTTTTTGTTTGTTTTATTTTATTAACAATTAGGGTTCACAAATGGGTCAAACCCATTGGTCTCCTTTTAAGTTTTACTAGTTTTATTTTTATTTTTTTTTTAAAACACAATTTCATTAATAAATCATTATTAATATTTCAAAACTAATAATTTAATAATAAAAATAATTAATCTTTTAAAATACATTAATAACCAAAACTCTCATATTCAAAATAATCCCTATAATAATACTTATTTTTCCAAATACTCAAATTAAAATATTACCATCATTAGAGAATAGTCGAAATTATAAAATAAATAAATATAACATCAACACTTTATATTAATTACTAAATCATAATAAATATATATAAAATCACAATGTCATAATAAGTATATAAAAATAAAGGAAATCAAACAAAATATCACTACTATCTCAAGATAATTATTTATAAAAAAAAAACTAAAAATAGAAAATAGTTATAAATAATTAAAATATAACTATGTGTATACTTAATATCAGTCAACCGCACATAAAAGTATTATATTAATTGGGTACACGTATATACACGTAAAATTGTATAAAATCTTTTTTTTAATAAATATATATATATATACATTACACTAAAATACTATTATTTTTAAAAAAATAGATCAAAGAGTAAAATATAATATTTATTATTTATATCGCTCATGTAATCTAATACTTATAAAACTAGCACATCATATAAATAACCTTTATAATGAAAAATTAATCACAAAGTTTATTAACCTATATTTTATAATAATTTTAATATCAAATTAATTATTTAAAATCCTATTTAATTAATAAAATAGTTTATCATAAAATTTAGGGTGTTACAATTCTCCCCTTGTTAAAGAATTTCGTCCTCGAAATTTGCGGTGAGTGAACTAATATCTAACTTACCACTCTCAAGATTCAAACTTAGTCTACAAACATATTTAAGACATTCAATCTCCAATTAAGCACAACATGTAAAAAAATCAACTAACATAGCATGATAGAATAACATGACAAAATAAGTCAATTAAACACATCGTATTCAACAACAACATACCACATTTAGTTGCATCAAATAACACCTATCAAATACGCTTTCAACTTCATTTAATTTCTCAAACAATATTGTATCAGTTTTACTCTCCTTAAAGAATGTATAAATCAAAAAAATATTTGCTCTACAAGTTTCACAAAAGTTAGACTTATAGAAAAACATTTAAAATATTTCACAACTTCAAGAATTAGAAATAGAAATGCATATAACAACTCAATGACATACAATCACTTAATCTTTAAAAAAATTGGGTGTATAATAATAGTGAAGTAAGATAAATATTTTCACATATAGTTAAACACTCTCAAAGTCCAACTTAATTTTCAAAGTCTGATAAACAAAATTCATTTATGGAACTCATACAATAGTTCTAGTCCTTATGAAATCAGATAATATAGAACAAATAAGACACTAACACAATGTTCTTATTCATCTTAAGCAAATTAGTTAGAATATCAAACATACTTATTTGAATGTTTAATTTAAATACACACCACTAACCTAATATTCGCGTCACGTAATCAGTTATTAGAATTCAACATTGATGTCACATAAGACTCATAATCACTTAAAGTTGTATTATAGATGAATACCTAACTATTTCCAAAATAAAATTAACTAATATTTATAACAATAATAACAATGGGTTATTGTTGCCTCTTTTATCGACAATGAATCATCGGGGTAGCTAGTCCCTCCTACTCATGTAGTCAACTACTTAATGTAACCATAACTATAGTCATTCAAATTCAAACATGGATAATTAAAAGTATTATTAACGTGGTTTAGGAGTGCGAAGGCGGCGCCACAACTCCTACTCCTTACTTCAAGTTAAGAACTCACTTAATTACACATTGACAATAATTTATTGATAATTTACAACTAGTTACAACAACAAGGAAATGACACTAGTATCAATATATAATCAATAATTCGATTGAAGAAATATATAACTATTTCACTTTTAGATGCTCTCGACTACTGTAACTCTATACACCAATTCCCAACAATTAGAACACTTGAAACACAAACAATTTAATATTTACATAATCATATACACATTTAAATAAGTAATCCAAAAATTAGCACCAAGATTTTACGTTCATCTCATAACTCAAACGATGATTCAAAAAATGAAACATATTCTCATAGAGGTCTAGCTGCTCCAAATTGATCACGATTAAATTTTCTTTTGAGTTAACCATCACTTAAAAGTTACAACAAATAGAAGCATATATAGATTTTCCAAGTAGAAGATAAGATAAATAATTATTTACTAGAAGATACAATACATTACCAAACCAAATTGAATCAGATAGTGTAAAAACCACTTTCAAGGTTACACATCATTCTAAAAATTAATTTCTAGACTTAAATTATTATTACAAAAATATCACTAACCATTTAACACAAAAAAAAAATTCATTGAAAATTCCAAATTTTTCTTTAAATTAATTTTCAATAGTTCAAGTCTAAATAAAAACAACTAAGATAAATCACGTTTCTAAATACAATAAAAATAAAATAAATCACGGATATTTTTAAAATCTATAAGATTTCTAAAAATTCATTCATATTTTAATCATCAAAAACACATTTTTAAATAGTTCATCAATGTAAAAATTATTATTTTCAATTTATATTTTGAAATAAAATTTAAACTATATATATAGATCGATAGGAAATTTTACAATTAATTAACACTTCAAAAATAGTTCCAATATATTTTCTTATTTTATCAAACTTACAACAAAAAAAAATTGTACATCTATATACATTAAAGTAGTGCATGACACAAAACATAAGACATATGATAATGATAATGAATTACACTAATTCATAAATCTACAAAATAGTAGTCTCTTCTCAAACTACTTAACATGCTTATAGATACATCCCTCAATTTCTATCAAGCCACAAAATTGGTCCAAAACATAACACACCATAAATTTTAAAGATTTTGGAGTTCTGTTCTAATCTTAAAAATTGAGTCTCAAATAAAAATTGCAATTTTATAATTAATAAAAAAAAATTCCAAATTAAATTTTAGTTTCTATACGCATACCAATCTACATGAGGCACTCTACAGATATCAATCTACATGATGCACTCTACACATACCAATCTAATGCATACCATTTTGTTAGGTTAATTCATAAAAAAAATTATACTTGTAAAATACATCAATTATAGAATCCAAAATTTAGATAACTTTTCAAAAAGAATTTTACTGTTGAGAAGATTTTTAAAAACTAGTTTCTATACGCATACCAATCTACATGAGGCACTCTACAGATATCAATCTACATGATGCACTCTACACATACCAATCTAATGCATACCATTTTGTTAGGTTAATTCTTAAAAAAAATAATTCTACATGTAAAATACATCAATTATAGAATCCAAAATATAGATAACTTTTCAAAAAGAATTTCACTGTTGAGAAGATTTTTAAAAACTTTGTTTTTTTTTCCTTCTTTTTACTTCTCTTTCTCAATTAGTAGACATTTTATCATTAGTACAATTGTAAATCACTGGAGAGTTCTTAAACTCTAAAACTCTAACATCGAGTCAAACTCTAATGAGTTCATAATATCAGAATTAAAAAAAAAAATCAATCATTTCAAATAAATATCCCAACACCCTCACGGTTCAATATTTACACCAGCCCCCTAAACCAACATAACAACAACTCTTTTCAATTTTCTTAAAAACAAGACAGAGTAATACATGCTGTAAGTTTTAAGCTATTTTAAACATTAAATAAAATCAGTAGCATAGAATTATTGTTATTTTATAAATCAACAAAAATTCAACTCAATTTAATTTCTTTAAAATAATCAAGAGTAACTTAAACAAAAGTCATTTTCATCATATAAAATAAGTAATCTTTAACTCATTCAAAATGTCATTTTTAAAAAATTCTAAGTTCTATCAACCTCTAATATTCAAGAATTACTATTGCTAATAATATGAATTTCATACTATCTAAATCATGACGAACATTCTAAATTGTTTTCAAAACCAATATCAAAACTCTACTCATCTAGATACAACCATCAACACTTTCAAGTGATTTAAAAATCGATTTTTTTTTAACACAAGCCAACATAAAATCAAAAATAAGAATTTTTTAGTCAAAATTAAAACTTTAAACATAAGAGACATATTTCCTATCTAACTCAAAGTTTAGAACAAAACTTCTTTTTTTCTCTAAATTGAGTTTCAACAAAAATAATAATAATTTGTACCTAGTAAATGTCAAACTTGATGTTTTGAACATATAATTCATACGGAAATCAACGTTTCAATCAATTAGTTATTAGATCAAACACTTAAAACAAATTCATATTAAGACTAAATATTTTAGTTGATTAAGAGTGAAAATGGAACTTTAAAATAACTAACTGGTGAGGTCTAACGTATGATAGCTAAGATTACGTGAATGAGATTAATAACTTGAAACATACAACTTGTCAATCAAAATTATTATTTCCAACTATTCACATAAAACAAGAGTGCAAAAATCATAGTTTGGTAGACAAGTAATAAGCAACAAACAACTAACATAATCTTATCAACAGATAAAATTAACTCAAATGTTATCAAGTAATTTCATGGTTTATTTACTCAATTAGGTAGGAATTTAGAATCTATAACACAATCAAAGTAAGCAAATAATAAACAGTTAATTAGTAATCTCGAAAAATGAATAATAATACAAAAGCGTATAACACTTAACACAATAATATAACGGAAAAACCATCATAGTGAAAATAATTATTGCACAAGAAAACACAATTGACATTGACACGACTGACATTCGACTAACACTGAATCGACATTCGACCCACTCGGCCTAATTGGACAGACCTGCTCTGATACCACTAATGTGACACCCTAAACCCCAAAATAACATTTATAATAATATATACTAAATTATTTGAAAAAAACATGCAGCGTATAAAGAATATTTGTTAAAGAGAATAAACACTTTAATATTTAATTTAGAATATCACATTTCTCTAAATACAGATGTAACAATTCAACTTTGTTTCTCAATTAAAATAGTACAATATCAATGAACTTGATTTAACTAGAATTTCTTGATTTAATTCCCAAGACTTACTCGTACAAAGTTTTTATATAAAAAATCATTTGTAATAACATAAGTAAAATACACATTACAACTCTTAATTCTCGGTATCACCTATCAGAGCGGGATTTCTCCCAAACTTGAACTTCGAGACTCATTAACGTGTAATAACTGCGATTTCGCAAACGCAGGGCCAAGCCAGTCAAACACAAACAGCGAATAAGGTGAGTTTTGAAATCATGTTGATAGTATAATATAAATAAGAGGAACACCCAATTAATCATCAATAAACCGTATCATTACACAAACATTCTTCAAGGAAAACCATCACATTATGTAGTCAAAATCAAGAAAATCAATACACTTCACTGTAACATCAAATCATCGCATAAATTATTATCACACATAATACATAGTAATCACAACAAAACAATCACAAGAAAATGCAATGATATGCATGAGCTTAGACTCTACTTCACAATGTGGTACCATTCTAACTCTGAAGTACTTGGTTAGGATGCTTGATACTATGCCACCATCCCGGTGGACGGACAATTCAAATTGGCCATGTCCTCATAAATCCTCTCAACTCAACCCGAGACACATGTACGTGGCAGTCGAGGTAAACGTGTGTTGTGTGGTAGCTCCCGACATTTGGAGTGCTACCTCCAAGTCACCTAGGAATTCCCCACCCGAATACCTCCAAGGTCTAACAATCTTGCATTAAGGCTCGACAGCAGACCGCCACGATAAGGCTCATTCAGTTGTGCTTCCCCAAAATCACTAGGCTTTTCAGACCCTACCTATATGATGACAAAATAATCTCCACTTCACAAATTCACAATATTTATTTTCTCCCCTCGTTGTTATATGATACTCCATTAAAACTTTCATCTCAAACACAAATTGAAATCGCCATTATTTCATCAACTATGGAGTTAATTCAATATTCTCATCACAATATCACTATCATTAATCATATATCATCACATAAACTCATCACAATTTTATAGAATCACTATCATCAATCAAACATCATCATTATCATCACATAAACTTATCACAGATTTATATCATAAATCACACATCATCATCAAATAAACTTACATTATACACTGCATTCACATAAACTCATTTAATCAAACATATGCACAAAATTCATTTGAAATCAAATATCACAATGATGTCAAATATCACCATCACATCAAATATCACAATAATTTTAAATATCACAATAATATCAAATATCACAATAATGTTAAATATCACAATAATATAAAACATCACACATTTAACGAAATTAAATCAATCAACACCTTATAAATATTTCTATTTCACATTTTAATCTCACAATTTTCTTATTTGCAACTCAAAGGGCTACTGCCGTACGTAGCGAGCCCTGGATGAATCGTTGGGAAATACGGCTTTCCCGCTCATCTCACAATATATTATACTCATGAATTCAAACGCTCTCTCACCCCTTACCTTACTTCGAAGCTTTCACACACGAATACGATTCCACGAGCAAACAACCTTTGTTCATTAACTCTATGTCCATCAATCGATCTAACTCGACATTTATGGGTAAATGTTAAAAATATTTTATGAGAAGATACTCTAAAAACCAAATTCGAAATTCGGTTAAGGAAACTTACCATAAATCAGAAAACAAATAATTGGATAAAATAGAAATTTTTCACACGGTCGTTTTGGCGTTGGTTTCACTCAAATCGGACTTACGGTGAAGGAGAATGGTTCAAACTAAGGAATTTTATAAACGGAGAAGTCGGGTATTTTAGAGAGAAATTTGGATGGTTAAAAAATCTGAGGAAGTATGTTTATTTGATTACCTAAATGAATAAAACGATATACTGAAATTTGGACAAGAACGGAGAAACTTTTCTAGAACAATTATCGATCATCGGTGTCAAACTATAGATTGTTGTTGTGTTTCTCTTTGGTTTTACGGCCGCCGTCCAACTCCCTTCCTTTTTTTGTTTGTTTTATTTTATTAAAATTAGGGTTCACAAATGGGTCAAACCCATGGGTCTCCTTTTAGGTTTTATTAGTTTTATTTTATTTTATTTTAAAACACAATTTCATTAATAAATTATTATTGATATTTCAAAACTAATAATTTATAAATAAAAATAATTAATCTTTTAAAATACATTAATAACCAAAACTCTCATATTCAAAATAATCCCTATAATAATACTTATTTTTCCAAATACTCAAGTTAAAATATTACCATCATTAGAGAATAGTCAAAATTATAAATATATATTAATTACTAAATCTTAATAAATATATATAAAATCACAATGTCAATATAAGTATATAAAAATAAAGGAAATCAAACACAATATCACTGCTATCTCAAGATAATTATTTATAAAAAAAAAATAACTAAAAATAGAAAATAGTTATAAATGATTAAAATATAACTACGTACATACTTAATATCAGTCAAGCGCACATAAAAATATTACATTAATTGGGTAGACGTATATACACGTAAAATTGTATAAAATCTTTTTTTAATCATTTTCGGTTGTGTTCCACCACGGGCCTCCAGCGTTACCGGCTGTGTTACCTCATGAGCTAGCTCAATTGGTAGTGGGATTGTGATGAGGCGGTACTTATCCCCTAGGTACGAGGCTCGAATCCCACGGAAGGCAAAAACTCGCCAGATTTCCATGAGGGAAAGGGGGCGACGAGAAGCTCGTGAGGTAACACATCCGGTAACGCTGGAGGGCCGGGGTGTTACATTGATGATATCATTTTCGGATCAACAAATGAAAAATTGTGTGAAGGATTTTCAAAACTTATGCAAAGTAAATTTGAAATGAGCATGATGGGAGAATTAAGGTATTTTCTTGGACTACAAATTAAACAATATGAAAATGGTATTTTCATTTGTCAAGAAAAATACATTAAAGATCTGTTGGTCAAATACAAAATGAATTAATCAAATATCATGTCTACTCTCATGCATCCATCCTCTTCTTTAGAGAAAGACAAAAATGGTAAATCTGTTTCTGAAAAAGAATATCGAGGAATGATTGGCTCTTTGCTTTACTTAACTGCTAGTAGACCTGATATAGTATTTGCAGTGGGATTATGCGCTCGATTTCAATCAGCACTAAAAGAAACTCATTTAACAGCAGTAAAACGAATCTTTAGATATCTTGTTGGAACCACTAATCTTGGTCTTTGGTATAGAAAAGGTTCAAATTTTGATCTTATAGCGTATTGTGATGCTGATTATGCTGAAGATAAAATCGAAAGAAAAAGCACAAGTGGAGCATGTCAATTCTTAGGAGAAGCATTGATAAGCTAGTCTTGCAGAAAACAAAACAAAATAGCTTTATCAACCACTGAAGCTGAATATGTCTCAGCAGCAAACTACTGCTCACAAGTTCTTTCGATTAAAAATTAACTCGAAGACTACTCAGTAAGTTATTCCAGCATTCCAATTAACTGTGATAACACTAGTGCAATAAATTTATCTAAAAATCCAATTCAACACTCTAGATCAAAACATATTGAAATAAAGCATCATTTTATTCGTGATCATGTCAATAAGAAATATATCGAATTAATATTTGTTGATACTCAAAATCAACTTGCTGACATCTTTACAAAGCCTCTTGTCGAAGATAGTTTCAATTTGATCAAAGAGAAACTGAAAATTACGAAAAATCCAGAAAATTCTGGTTAAAATCTGCTTCTGCAGAAAATGGAGAACGTTTTTCATTCTCCGTTTTTCCAGACATCAGTCTCCGTTTTTCAACCAACATTCTCCTCTGTGTCATCACTTTCCCTCTCAAAACCAAAAAGGGATATCTTGGCATTTAATGAATGTGTCTCTTTGTCTGCAAAAGAAAACTGACACAAAGCACTCCCGACCCCAAAATTCTCTCCTCTTTCCCATGGTTCAACATAATCATTGATCTTTCTCTCAGAATTTCTGAGTGACCTTCAACCACTCTATCTTCCTTTTCTTTTCCTAAAAAACAGCAAACAGTATTCTCATCTTCTTCCTCAAATCTCTCTCACTCAAAAACCTTCTCAACTCACACACAATTACGCGCACAAAGCAATCTGCAAGAAAGAATGCATATCCTTGCTCGCCATCCTCATCATCCCCATCATCTGACTCAATTCAACGTTCAGCCTCTCCACAACCACGACCAACTCCACCACACGTTTCTTCTAATACCTTGTTTTCTGACTACCTTTCATCATCCCCAGAAAAAAAACCATAATATCCCTATCAATCCCAATCCTTTATCCACTGTTCTTCCACCACTCTACATATGTCCTCCTCCTAATCTCGCTCAAGTTCCCCCTCATCTAAGAAAACCTACAATACCAAATAGACGCTCCATGAGAATACAATCTGGCATTGGAATCTTAAAGGCCTGCACTGAAAAACCATTCTACTTCATCATCTCTGATTATGAGACTGATGACTCATCTGATATTCCCCTTCACACAACTGCTACAGAGAAAGCACAAACCAAAACCATCACTCCATCAAAATCTTCTTTCTCTTCTAAACATTCTCAATCAACTCCCCCAAATCAAAAAAGGAGATTGATCAATGAAATCTTCTCCTCTCTTCCTAAACCATCTCAACCTTCAACTCAATCCAAAAAATCAATAGAACGCTCCATGAAAACTAAAACCACCATGACCATCGCCCAATTCCTAGCTAGAAACAAACTCAAAAATCCCCAAAGAAAGAAGATGCATGCACCCAAACAAAATTTGAAACTGACTGAACCCGCCTCTCCAGAATATTCTCTGTTTCCCCAATGTTCCTCAGCCCCAAATCCAAAACGTTCTCCAAATCAAGAATGTTCTCCAGTTCATACCCCTTATCATTCTTCACAACAAGAACGTTCTCCACATCAAGAATGTTCACTTGCTCAACCATTCTCTCCTTCAAATCCTCAAGAACATTCTTCCCCAGTTCATACACCTTCTCCCTCAACAAAATCCAGACGTTCTCCCACTACTGAACGTTCACCTTCATCCACATCTGAACCATCTCCACCCACTAAAAAATCCAAACCAAACACACTCCCTCTCATTTTACCAAAAAACTCCAAAAACTTCAAAGACAATGGGCTCAACGCCTTATTGGAATCAGAAGAGTTTTTGCATTTGATAAACTCATAATCAATGGCAACGCTGTCCAGCATCATACTGATGCACTAGGATGGACCTCTTTTCTCCAAACATCTTAACATTACTATCCAGATGTTGTAAAAGCCTTCTACTGCAATGCCATGACCTTCCTAGACAAATCCCTAATCATCTCCACCATTAAGGGAATCAAGATAAGGTTAACTCCATATATCATGACTTCCATCCTTCAACTGCCTACAAAAGGACCTTCTGTTTTTGGCAACAAGTGGTACTCAACTCTAAATCTCAAAGAGACTGAAGTACTCTCTGACTTGTTTCAAGAAGGATCCATTCGCTACCTCTCCACACATCTTAAACTCCTTCCAAAAGTCTTTAATAGCATGAGCCAACATACTCTCCTTCCTCACTGTGGAAGCCATGAGTATGTCTCTGCAAATGATGCCTTGATCATCTATCACCTTCTAAACTGTAGCGCCTAAATCTTCCTCATGTAATAACTCAACACATGATTTGCGCTGCCACTAAGGATTACAAGAAAAATATTGTTCCTTATGGAATGATATTAACTAAAATCTTTAGGCATTTTGGCATTCCTCTCTCCGTTGAAAAATCCATCATCAAAATCTCCAAATTTTCCATAGAAAAGATATCCCACATGCGCAAAACATTTTCTGAACAACCCACCACTGCTGCCTCCTCCTTTCCAACTTCCTTAAAGAGAAAACGTTCAGCAACACGAAGAACTGTCACCATACTTATCCCATTCTAACCTCAAACATTTGATCATTCCGGAGATGCAGTAACAGAAACTGCTCCAGAACGTTCTCCACCAAACCAAGAACGTTCTCTAGAAAAAATCTCAAATCCATCAACTTTTTCCGTCTTTCTTCAACCATCCACATTATCCTCCACAAATTTTCTCTTATACTCTTAAATACTTCACTCTCCTCCTCATGACTTCGATACATTACTGCCCAATCCCTATGTAAGTATCATGTCTCCTCTTTTTGTGTCCCCACAAAAAACAAGCTCCTCCATTTTTGGTATAAGTCAGTTTTTAAACTTTCTAGAAGTTGTTGGCCCATCTGGTAAGCCCTCCACACCATCTGATCCTTTGCTCTCAATAGCAACCATAAATATTTTTCTTACTTGTAGGAAGTGGAGTACTAACAGGTTTTCAGAATTCAACTTGAAATGAGTAGCAAGTGGAGTATTAACAGGTTTTCAATTGCTATTGTTAAACCTCTCTAACAATGTAATTATGTTGAGACAACTATAATTTATCATTCTTCCTATCACAAGTAATTCTCATGCCCAAAATTTGCTTTGTAGGACCCAAGTCTTTCATTGCAAAAGACTTGTTCAAATATTTATTTAAAGATTGAATCTACTTAGTGTCATGACCAAAAATCAACATGTCATCCACCTATATCAAGAGAATAATATAATCATCGTAAGAGAATTCGTAGACAAACACATAATGGTCAAAAGTAGTTTTACCAAACGCATGTTTCTCCATGAAAGAATCAAATTTCTTGTACCATTATTAAGGTGCTTGCTTGACCTCATACAAGATTTTCTTCAATTTACACACAAGCTGCTTTTTACCTTTGATTTTGAAATCCTCTAGTTGCTCCACATAGATCTCTTCCTCCAAATCTCCATGAAGAAATGCAAATTTTACATCAGTTGTTCAATTTCTAGGTTCATACAAATCTTTATTGTATAACATATCTTCCATAAGAGTCTTATAATATGTGTAATTAGAGGAGTTAAACTTAATCATATTTTCCTCTTCGATTTAAATGAACAAACCAAACTAATCTAGCTTTGATACCATTTTTTTGGGAAAAACCAGATATAACCATTTCAATAATACGCACAATTTTCCCCACCTATGCAAATAAATGGCCAAACAGACAATACAATTATGTAGAGTAACAATAATTGGCAGAAAATTAAATATGGGACAAACACAATTTTTAACATGGAAAACTTCTCTCAATATGATAGAATAAAAATCACGGGACCTAGTCTAGAACCACTATAATAATTAACTAGAATATAACTTGCACGTTGTATGGGTGTAATTTGTAAAATTTTCTTTCAATATATTTTTTTAAAAAGTTTGTAGGTGATATTTATGGTGTATAAAATGTTTCAATATTTGTAAGTTTCTTAGTTTATAAGAAAAGTGATTGTATAACAAAAGAATAAATGAAATGGAAACAATTGAAAATTTTATAATAAAATGAGTGATTTTCACTCTAAAATATAATTAAAAAAAGATGAGTTAGTGCTTGTATACACAATTAAAAATATTAAAATAAAATGAGTAATTTTTACTCTAAAAATATTATTATAAAAAGATTATCGATCGTATGTATATATTTTGTTTTGTTTTAAACATTCAATCATTATAGAATCCTTTCTTCCTATAAAAACTAGAATATATATTTTACAATCATTGATTTGAGATATATTTGTAAATATTGATTTTCATATGATCATTATTTTTATTTTTAGTTTACTTTTTATCTTGAGAATTATTATTTCTTTATTATTTTTTTGATTAATTGAGTGAACTATTATTTTTTATATTTTATGTTTCATGTCATATATTTCTTTCAAAAATATTTTGATTTAATTATCCTTTTTGGAGGTTGAATATAATAAATATATTCAAAATATTATTTTTTTACGATAAAAATATGAAATAATGTTGGGAATGATAACGAATCACTGCTTGATTTTGATTATTTTTGTCCTTACTTGAAACTATGCTCGAATTTATGCTTCGTCCAATCTATAAGTTTAATATTTTAAAATGAGTATTTTTATTTTCATGATCAATTTATATAGACAAATATTTTCTTTGTATTAAAGGAATAGAATATGTATTCGAGCACTAATAAAAGAAAAATGAACACAAATTATATATTACTATGAAAATATTTAATGTATAATTTAACATTTTTATTTTTTTAAAATATTATTTGTTGGTTTTCTTTTGCAAAGGTTTGGTAATTTAAATGTATGTATTTTCATATTTTTTTATTTATTTTAATTTAAACTTCATTTGATTATTTGTACATAAGTTTGATTATTGATTTTTCATGTGATTATTATGTTTTTACATATTTTGTGGTAATTTATGGTTGCTATATTTTAATTAATAAGATGTAATTAAAATATTGTGATGTATTTATATGCAATGAATTAAAAAAGTAATTACAATTAAATCAAGTTTGTAATGAGAGTTATATTTTTAATTGTTATTTTTTAATTATAGAGATATAGACAAAGAATTAGTAGAATGAGAAATAAAAAATGAATGAATTCTAGAGGTGCCAAATCATACTAATGAATGATATGGCAAATTTAGTGTTACATGACATATAAGAATGTGATGTGTCAACGTAATATATTGGGGATTTTATTTAATATATTATATTGATATTGATGGGTACACCAGAGTTTTTCTAGCAACACTAGAAAACATCAATCAACAATAGCCATCACCAATGGATAGAAACCAAACAAATAACAATCTTCTACTAAAATGAAAATTTCAAACTTACTCTCAAAGAAGGTAAAACTATAACACTATATATTAAAAGAACAAATTAAGTGGTAGAAATAACATACTAAAATTGTAAACTAAATGGAACAAGATTGCTATTACCACCAGAATCCAGTTTTCTTTTTCTCCTTAATTGTAAATGCGAATGAATAGTTTAGGGTAAAATAGTATTTTAATGTGAGTATTTTTGTAAATAATATTTTAATTATGGATGAATAAAACAAGTAATTAAATTATTTGGATACTTTAAAAATATAAAATAAAATAAAATTTTGAGATAAACTACTTTTTGCACCCCCGCCCTCTTTTTTGTTTGTTTCTACTATTGTTTCTGTTTGGGCTGTTTGCTTTCTACACCCCAATTTTGAGTCTTGCTATTCGCACCCTTACATCTAAAAATCTAATATAAACAATTAGAAATCATTATTAATTAAAATCTAATCCAAACAATGCAGTAAATTTATTGTTCAAGCTACTTTGCAAGTGGATGAAGTTAATGACACGAATTATGTGGATAGACATTTCGTACTAAGATTTAGAGGCTATACATGTGTGTAAAGGATTGTACAAAAATCAAGAAATTATGTAGACTATGTATAAGTTTGATGATTGTTTTCTAAAAGATTAAGAAGAGAGAAATATTGTTGAAACATTTGAATGAGTTTCTAATGATCAAATATTTTTAATTGCACTAATAATTGTTGAAAGTGATACAAATAACTAACAATGCAAACATAAGATAACTTAAAGAAATAAATCAAAAAAATAGAAACTTACATCACCTAAACGAAACTGAGATAAACATAAAAGACGTAAATAGTGCAATAAAATATAAATAACCAGACTTTTATTTTTATAAAACATATAAAACCTCGAGATATATTATATATCTATTATATATATATATATATATATATATTTAAAACAAACTCCCCTGCCACCTCATAGTAACTCTTCCACATGTGTAAACATATTTCACCTCAGCAAAAAAGCTGATGTGTACGCCTTAGAGAGAGTTCTCTTGTGTTTTTATGTTTCACCTCATTTTTTTCTACTTAGTTTCTAAATAATTATTCCTTCTTTTAATCCCTCTAATCCCTAATTTTTTTGATGACTTCCTTCAATATTGCGATAATTCTTCGAAATCACCGACTCTACTCCGAAGATACCCTGAAAGAGGTAAAGGTTGGTTCGTTGCAACAAAAAAATTTCTTCTCTTTGTCCATTAAATTCAGTTATGTTCTATGCAATCTTTGAAATCAATCTGGCTCATAGTGACTCAATGCTATGTATAGTTTCTTACATGAAATTCTATCTATGCGACTAGCCAGGAAATCCAAGTTGGGATGCGACTAGCCGACTAACTTCGCTACCCATCATACCCCGAGAAAAATGGCACATGGAAATTCTCAAATATTAGTGCTTTCCAATGTTAATGCAAGGTATATTTATACATCAATATTTGTTCCCTCACCCTTCTAAACTATTTTCCTTATTTAGTTGTTTTTAATTGTCACTTTGCTTTGTGTGTCTCATATTCTTAGTTTTACTTCAATGTAGTATATGTTGAGTAGCTTACAAATTGCAGTTGAAAACATTTGACTCAAATAATTTTAATCATGTATAAAAGATATGTGTCATTGAATTGGAAGTAAATTAGATCATTTTAAATTTTAGAAGACAAATCTGCATGTTTTGTGGAAATTTTTCAAATGTTAATGGTAATGACTTCGATTATTTTAATCATCGATCTTTGTGGTAATTGTGAAATTTTTTATTTTAAATCAGATATATTAGAATTTTAATTTACAAACATTTAAACTATTATTAATATTGACAGATGGATCAAAATCATTAATATTTTGGTTACAAAATATTAAAATTCAAACAATTATAAGTATATAAATAATTACAAATGAATTACTTTAATTTCATCTATTATATATATTTAAATATTTATATTTGATTTTCTACTTTGAATATTGGTAAATATATATAATATATAAATATTTAGAAATGATGGACAAAGTCATTTCTCTTTGAATTTTGGTCATGTTTATTTTACTGAAACTAATTAAATTAATTGTTGTTTTATATTGATAAGAAATTAAAGTAATTTATTCGCAATTATTTGTATTTGATGTATACTTGTAATTGTTTAACATTAATAGTTTGTAACCGAATTGTTATAAGTTATGATTACTCAATTAATATTAATATTAGTTTGAATGTTTATAAACTAAAATTCTAATATATCCGATTTAAATTTAAAAAAATTTACAATTACCACAAAGATCGATGATTAAAATGATCGAGTGATTGAACAAAAAATATTTGTATTTGGTTTTCTACTTTGAATATTGGTAAATATATATAATATATAAATATTTAGAAATGATGGACAAAGTCATTTCTCTTTGAATTTTGGTCAGTTTTATTTTACTGAAACTAATTAAATTTAATTTGTTGTTTTATATTGATATGAAATTAAAGTAATTTATTTGTAATTATTTATATTTGATGTATAGTTGTAATTGTTTAATAATTAATAGTTTGTAACCGAATTATTATAAATTTTAGATTTCGGTTTTGAAATTAAAATATTAATGATTATGATTACTCAATTAATATTAATTATAGTTTGAATGTTTGTAAATTAAAATTCGAAGATATCCGATTTAAAGTAAAAAAAAAATTCATAAATTAACACAAAGATCGATGAGTAAAATGATCGAGTGAGAGAATAAAAAATATTTAGATTTGATTTTTTGCTTTGAATATTGGTAAATATATATAGTATATAAATATTTATAAGTGATCTATAAAATCATGTCTCTTTGAATCTTGGTCAGTTTTATTGTATTGAAATTAATTAAATTAAATTTGTTGTTTTATAGTGTTAATTGACATGAAATTAAAGTAATTCACTTGCTATTTGATTTTCTACTTTGAATTTGCTATTTGATTTTCTACTTTGAATATTGGTAAATATATATAGTATATAATTATTTATAAGTGATCGACAAAATCATGTCTCTTTGAATCTTGGTCAGTTTTATTTTATTGAAAGTAATTAAATTAAATTTGTTATTTTATAGTGCTAATTGACATGAAATTAAAGTAATTCATTTGCAGTTATTTATATTTGATGTATACTTATAATTGTTTGACAATTAATATTTTATAACCGAATTGTTATAAATTTTGAATTTCGGTTTTGAAATCAAAATGTTAATGATTATGATTACTCTATTAATATTAATAATAGTTTGAATTTTTGTAAATTAAAATTTTAATATTTTCGATTTAAAATAAAAAATTTCACAATTACCACAAAGATTGATGATTAAAATGATCGAGTGAAAGAACAAAAAATATTTGTATTTGATTTTCTACTTTGAATATTGGTAATATATAGTATATGCATATTTAGAAATGATGGACAAGATCGTGTTTCTTTCAATTTTGGTTAGTTTTATTTTTTTTAAATTAATTAAGTTTAATTTGTTGTTTTATAATGTTAATTGACATGAAATTAAAGTAATTTATTTGCAATTATATATATTTCATGTATAATTGTTTGACAATTAATAGTTTGTAACCGAATTGTTATAAATTTTAGATTTCGGTTTTGAAATCAAAATATTAATGAGTATGATTACTCAATTAATATTAATAATAGTTTGAATTTTTGTAAATTAAAATTTTAATATTTCCGATTTAAAATAAAAAAATTCACAATTATCACAAATATCGATGATTAAAATGATCGAGTGAGAGAACAAAAAATATTTGTATTTGATTTTCTACTTTGAATATTGGTAAATATATAGTATATACATTAGTTCAACATTTGGCATATTCATAGATCTCAATATTAATACGTTACTTTATTTATTCAAGTCATTCGTCTAAATCTGTATTTATCTTCTATGAATTATATTGGAATAATTATATATATATTCTTGATATAAATATTGAATTGTGATATGAAATTTCATATTAATTTTTTTAAAATCCACTTAAATTAAATAAATAAAAATATACCAGTGCAAGAGGTGGGTTAGCATATAGTTTTACTTATATTTATTCATTCATTAATTCAGAAACACATTAGATGTCATTATTTAACTCCGAATTTTGTGTACATATAAAAGGAATGGGTTGCAAAACTAACGACGTTATGCGATTTTGAATTTCAAGATCTTGAATGGTATGACCATCTCCATGCTCATACATAAACATTGCCATTCTAGCATGATTTATACAAGTATCTATGAAACTTTGAGAGAATGATGAAGTATGAGCTTCTTTATTAATCTTCTTCCACATTGTATATATCATGGACTTTATATAATCACAAGCCTCTAGTTCAGAAACTCCACTTTCATTCATGTAGCATTGAATTGACTTTGGAATATCTCCTGTCACAATTTCACGCTTAAAAAATAAAATCAAAATAAGTAGTGAAAATTAAAGGTTCAATTTTAGTTTTAGTTCATGTGCTATAAGTGAACAATCCAAATATTTTTATAAGAATTTATTATTTAAGGGGTTAGCATAAAATTAAATTAACATAATAATAGCTTAAAATTTAATATAATAGCTTAAAATAAAATTCCCATTCAAAATGGATTACAATAGCTTTTACTATTATCGTTTGATGTATTGGATTATGATAGCATGTACTATGTGTTTTATAATAGTTATTTGTACTTATGAAAAACATAATAAATAAAGATTTTTGTAAAGAATAAAAGTTCAGTTGACAACTTACTTTATATGATCCAAGATCATTGGCAAGGCGAAAAATCATTGCTGAAAAATGAATTATGTTGGAGTCTTCATCTAAACTAACCAAGTCTTCAATTTTGAATGAATGAGGAATTACAATGTAAGCATGGGTAAGTATAACATGTGCACTTACAGATATCCTAGCATTCTCTAAGTATTCTCCAAAAGTTGGAGTATATTCACTATGGTACCACTTTGCTTCAATAAAAAATGATTTACATAAATCTGTCCACTGTTAAGAAAAAAATATATCATATACCAAATAAGATATTTAACGGGGATAATTATCATAGTTTTAAATTGAAGTTGCAGTCACAATTTTGGTTAGGCTGAAAACTTCAATATTGTGGAAAAATGTAAGAAAATGTGGCCAATACAATCTAAATTGTAATTGAAATTTAGTTGCAGAGACTTCAAAATCTACAATATTGTAGTCGCAATTATGATTGCAGACCGCAATTCAAAACCATGATAAGTAACGAAACAAATAATTGCTTACCACTTTCTTCAGGTATGGAATGATATAGTATCCACTCTTTTTCAAAATTTCAAAAGCCAATTCATTCACAAAGTTATACAGTGAAAGAAAACATATTTTCATGTAGTATGGGAGAGAACTCGTGGCACTTAGATCCCATCTAAAATCATAAGAAAAAATATTGATAATTATACTAACGAGGAAAAAAATTCAATGAAATGGGGCCAATTAATGAATATTGAATAGTAGTTACCTCTCAATTGTATGAGTGAATAGCTCTAATTCTTCCAAAGTGCCATACACATCATAAACATCATCAATTGTGGTAATAAATGAATTAACCTTTGTTATTACTTTTCGGAAATATTCAAACTCTGGCTTGAAATTTGTTCCCATAGTCCAAACAAAGTTCTCAACCAATCTATCCCTACTAAAGCTCAACTTTTCTCCAAGTTCAGTTCTTTTCCACCATCTTTAAAAAACACAACAACAACAAAATCAAGCATTAGTAAATAGACAACATTAGGTTAAGGAAGGAGATATTGGTACTAGATTTTCCATACGTGTCTAAAATATAAAGAAAAAAGAATTAAAGCAACTAATAGAACATGTTAAAAAGGTTTAAAGAACCAAACAACAACCGGTCGATTTTAAAAACTACAAAAACGGCACAATTTATTCTGAGATTTTAAATCAATTTATGTTTATTAATTAAATTTGTTAATGATATTTTATAAATATGTTTAGAACTTTATATAAATCTCTCACGAACAAATTTAAAAGTTTTTAACAAAAGATAAATTAAATATGATTTTTTAAGTTTTTAACCCTTAAAATTTAAATTTATTTTATTTTTTATTAAAAAATTGTAAATTTTTGTAGGAGAGTTTCTTATTATATTTTAAACAGGTATGCGAAAAACAATTTAAAATTTCGAATACTACATATGATTTCACTTAAAAATATGGACCAAAACTGTTAAGAGAAATATTTGAAGAACTATTATGTAAAGAAAAATTTTAGAGGAACAAAATTAAATATGATATATTTATAGGATAAAAAATTCATTGAATTCTAGTTTAATTTAATATACTTTTTTTCCATTACAATTTATCTTTGTTGTTCCTTGATGTTAAATTTTAATATATTATATGTTCTATTTTGTATCAAACAAACTTTAAAATTATAAAAAGTAATATTTTTATACTCAAAAAGTTGTTTTTAATTTTCTTCCTTGATTTAGATCCTACACTTTATATTTATAAAGGAACCACTCAATTAACATTATTACCTCGATGTATACTTTAGCTCTTCTTGGTACATGCTTTGAACAATGTTGAAATCCAATTTAGCAAATTGAAGTAAAACATGATTCTGATTTTGTTGTCTTTCGCATATATTAATGAACCACCAAGCCTCCCAACGAGGAATTCTCCAATGTAGTGGAAGCTCTAAAGCATGACTTATTAGAAGAGATACGTGGTTACCTCCATTTTTCAAATATTCTTTGAGAAACTTTGATGTCACATCTCTTAATTCATATAATATAGTTTCATTTTCAAAGGAATGAAATGAGGCTTCATACATTGATAACATTGCCTCAACATCAATAGGTTGCTCTTTCTTGAAGTTACACATTTCATCTTGAAAATCAATAAAAACATCTGCAAAAAATTAATCACATAAATAATAAATTAATATACAAATTACCACGTCTTAAATATATATTTGGTCCATATAAATTAGCTCATTTTCTATGTTCCTCCCTTTAATTTATTTTTTCAAATTTAACTTTGTAAATTCAATTTTGTTTTAAAATTGTTCTTGTTGTTAGTTATCGTTCAAAAAAGTTGAGATGACAAACAGAGAAGGGATGAAAATAAATAAAAAATACGAACTTACGATGACAAAAATCAAATGAAAACATATATGTTTAGTTTTTGTAAGTTCGCATTATTTTCATCTTTTTTCTGTTTGTTATCTCAGGTTTTTTTTAACTGTAATTAACAGAAAAAACAATTTTAAAATAAAATTAAACTTACATAGAGTTAAATTTAAAAGAAAAAAATTACAAAAAATAATATCAACATAACACTAATTAACAGGAATCCAATATATATTTAAACCAATTAACATTAATTTTTGTTAAATAAATTGTTTAAATCATAGTTGGGTCGTGATCAATTATGTTGTAGAGAATCACATAGAAATCAAATGTGGTATTGCTGTCTAAAAGTTAAAATTTGAGTCAATAACCTGTAGATATATTATAACGATGTTGCCTTAAAAGTCTAAATTTAAGAGATGTGGCATATAAATTATTCTTCAACTTGGATGTTTGTGTGTTGTAAATATTGTCCAAAATGTTCCTTATTTCATTGTTAAAACGGTAAGCAACTCCAAGCCTTTGCAATACATCAATAAACTCAAGTTGATCAATCTCATTTTTCACTTTGCAAAGCATCATCCTTACTTCTTCACTTAGCACTTTGCATTGCTCTCTATACATTTCTTCCTGCATTAATTTAACTACCATAAAATCTCAACTTTAATTAATTAACTAAAGTTCTTAAGATTTTTCAATAATTTATAAGGACTTGTAAATATTGTATGGAGCTTTTATAAATGTATAAATAAGAAACAATATAATTAAGTATTAAATAATCTTACCTTATATTCACTACTTATAGATTGAATATAATCATTGGTCCAAATTGAAGGTTGGAATTTTGAAGATCGACGAGGAATTGTTTCAACTTTATATGATGCCTTGCATAGAGTTGGACGAGGGAAACTAGAGGTCCATATTACTCGAGATAAATATCTTTCTTCCAAAATAAGCTTTTCTTTAAAAGTAAATTGGGGAGATGCAAATGTGAGCAAAGCCATTAGCTAGAAAGCAAAAGTCGATCTTGCTATATGGAAAATTATATACCAAACAAGCCTTATATAAGATATGATTTTAGAATTCTATTTTTAATTATTAATGTACACCACGTTTAAAGCATTAATTTACTTTCTATTTATAATAATGAAAAATACACTAATAGTTAAAAAAGATAATTTAATAAAATGATTATTTTTTTTCTTTTATTTATAGTCATTTCTTAATAGGTGTAAAATGGAGAAAATGATGTTCATTGCGAAACAAAAGAAGTATTAACTAAAGAAAACGTCAACAAACCACAATTGCATCATTTGATTCTATGGTAAGGTATAGACCATAATAATTTAGAGTTTAATAGGGAGATAAATCAACTCTGATTAATTATTGTTTCAATTAAATTTGAACTCCTCGTCGTCGTCTTTGTTGTTAAATAGTCGTTGTCACAATTCAGTTATTTCGTCATTGTCGTTGTCCTTGTCCTCGTCGTCGACCTCATCGTTGTTGTTGTTGTTAAATATTCATTGTCACAATTCAGTTATTTCAAAATCTCTAAATTAGTACACTTTTATTCAATTAAGTACTTAAAAATTAACTAAAATATAATTAAACAGTATACAGCAATTCTTCTGTTCGACACTTAGTCTTATCATTTTATTATTACTTTCAATGATTCAATACATTTACTGTTGGACTTTAGTCCTTTGAATCCTAATTTTGACATAATTAACAAACATACAATGTTCATACATCATATGATAAATCTAATATTTGAATTGAGCAAGATTTCAGGAACAACAATCCAATCCTACACACTTGGAACATATTGCTTGGAACACAAGAAATCAACAAAAGTTGATTTTTGACTGAGTAAATCGATTGGGAAATCGATTTCATAACAAGGGTGTAAGGAAACACAACTGTTTGTGATGGTATAATCGATTGGGCAATCGACTGACTAAATTAGAAATGAAAACTGCACAAGTCAGTGGCACCCTGTTTTACAGGCTAATCGATTGACAAATCGATTATACATTTCACAAAGTAAACCTGATTGAAATAAATCGATTGGGAAATCGATTGTATAAATCACAGTGACACCCCAGTTTTGAGGGTAATCGATTGGCAAATCGATTGCTTAAATACTATTTGCAAAATAACTTTCCCTGTGACAAACACAATCGATTGGACAATCTATTGTGTGAAATTTCAATCAAGTTAAGTTTGGTTGCAATCGATTGGGAAATCGATTGAACTAAACGCCAGGTAAGAACTTTTCAGGCAAATACATACAAATCGATTGGCACGTCGATTAACATCAAAATAGCTGAGTCACTGACTTAAACACAATCGATTGGCAAATCGATTGAAAGAACTTTTTGAAATCTCAGTGAACTCTGAGCTTGTGGCCAAATCGATTCTGAGTATTTGTTAATCGATTATGAAAACTTAATAAATCGATTACGAAATCAATTGGTGTGATTTTTACTTTGAACATAACACCTGCAATCGATTACGAAATCGATGCATATAAGTCTTAACATAATCACTGAAAAATGTTATTTAAAGAATCGATTGGTAAATCGATTGGCTTATGTAGTTTCAAGATTCAAGAAAAACAAGACACACAATAATCGATTGGCAAATCGATTAGACCGGTTTTATTACTTTAAGAAATCGATTGATTAAGATGTTTTTCAGAAACTATATAAACTGTCTTCAATCATTCTTTCAATAACAATCTGAAAAACACTTTGAATATTCTTGACATACACAAGAACTCTCAATAACACTTGGTTAACACACTAAGATTGCTTTTTCAGATCACAGCCAAAAAGATTATCAACAATCAATGAGAGAGCTGGAAAAGTGATCTTGAGAGAAAAGACAATGTTCTCATGAACAATCCTTGAATATCCAGATTCGTGAGAAGTCACATTGATCAAGACTGAGGACTTCGTTTTGTTCTTCCTTTATTCAGTTTGTAATAATACTTTGAAAAGAAACGAAAGCGAGAAAAGCCAGCTTGAAACTGGTGGCTACTTTCTTGGGTGAGAGTGCTCAACAAGAAAGAGTCGTACTTTGATTCTGTGTTAGATTGCTGAGTATCTACAAGGATCAGAGGGTGATCAATAGGAAAGAGATCATTAAGATAGATAGGTTTCGGGGATGAAACTGGACAATCTGTAATTGATTCTTTCTATTGGAGAAGAAAATCTGAAATCCGATTGGATTATCAGGACTGGATGTAGGTTGTCAAGTTGACAACTGAACCAGTATAAATCCTTGGTGCAATCTTCTCTAACCCTTAACTCCTTTAATTTTCTATCTTGATATATCTGTATATGTGATTAAAATTAGATGCATGTTAAACATATTCTGTAATAAGTAATATTGTTTAATCTGATAATTTGACTTGTATGCATCTTGATTAATCTCATATCAATCTAATAAAACTTGCTAATCTTGTATGCCACAATTTAATTTCCGCTGTGTGTATGAAATTGATTTAATTTCATAAAGAACTGATACATTCTGATATATTCCGATTATTACGAGGTCGTACCAACCAACAATTGGCCTCAGAGCCTAACTTTTCGAGAGGTAACACTCATAAAAGCACTATGGCCTCAAACGATTTTCTGGGAGAAGGCGCATCGTTAGCAAGACCTCCAGCTTTCAACGGAACAGCTTATATGTACTGGAAGCACAGGATGCTGATCTTCCTGGAAGCCAGTGGCATAGACATCCTTGACGCTGTTGAAAACGGTCCATATATTCCCAAGATTGCAGGAACGAATGACTCAATGATTCTCAAGCCTAGAGCCGACTGGTCAGATGATGACAAGAAAAAGGTAGGTTATAATGCAAAGGCTAAGAACATTATAACATCTGCTCTTTGTGCAGAAGAATTTTTTAGAGTGTCAAACTGCAAGTCAGCAAAAGAAATGTGGGACATTCTTCAAGAAACACATGAAGGAACCACAGACGTGAAGAGAGCTCGCGTAAACACACTGATGCACGAATATGAATTATTCAGCATGAAAAGGGACGAATCCATCAGTGATCTGCAAACCAGATTCACACACATTGTGAATAATCTTCATGCATTGGGAAAGCAAGTGGATAACGAACAACAGATTGGAAAAATAATGAGATGTCTAACCAGAGAATGGCAGCCAAAGATAACAGCCATAGCAGAATCTAAAGATCTAGCAAAGATGACGACTGCAACTTTGTTTGGTAAACTAAGAGAACACGAAATGGAATTACATCGACTGGACGAATCAGAGATGGAAAGCCGCAAAAAGAAAGGACTATCCCTGAAGGTTCAAGCCCAGCAATCGAAAACTGAATCAGATAGCTGCTCAGATCAATCCAGTAGTGAATCTGAAGAGCCGGAAATCGGGTTGCTTGTCAAGAAATTCAAGAAGTTTCTGAAGAAGAAAGACAACAAATTCAGAAAACCATCTAGCTCCAAGACTACTGACAACAAGACCATTACATGCTATGAATGTGGTAAAACTGGTCACATAAAGTCAGAATGCTACAAATTGCAAAACAAGAATAGAGCTACAAAATCAAAAGGCAAGGAACCAGTCACCAAAACCAGAAAAGCTTATATTGCATGGAATGATAACGATGAATCCTCTGCATCTTCTGATGAAGAAGAAGTCAACTTGTGTCTCATGGCAGATACAAATTCAGAATCAGAAAATGAGGTTAGTTCACAATCTAATCCAACATATGATGAGCTACAAGAAGCTTTCAATGAACTGCATGATGACTATGTGAAATCCATAAAACAGTTGTTAAGCACAAAGAAAATGCTTGAACAAATGAATGTTGAGCATAAAGAAATTGAAAATTTATGTGAACAACTGAAAAAGGATTCACAAGAAAAATCTGCAAAGTGCATTGAACTTGAAAATACTGTTGCATCATTAAAATCTGATTTATTAAATTTTGCAAATAGTAAAGATAAGCTAAATGTCATACTTAGCAATCAAAGACATGTTCATGAAAAATCTGGTTTAGGATATACACCAAATATGCATGTCAAAAGAAAAAATAAAAACAGATCTGGTATTGGTTATATGCAAACCAGAAATGTCAAACATGGTCAAAAATCTGCTATTGCTAAGAGTATGTATGACATCTTTACTAAACCAAATAAACATTCATCCTTTGATGGCAGATGTCATTTCTGTTGCAGAAAGGGACATTTTGTGTCTAATTGCAAATTTAAAAAATTAGCCAATCAAGGATGGAAGCTAGTTTGGATAGAAAAGAAATCTGTGTTTGACACTAACCAACCAGGACCCAATTTAAATTGGGGACCTAAAACAAAATTCTGATTTTGTATTGCAGGTGTGCTTGACATCCACGAAACACTCATGGTATCTAGATAGCGGATGCTCAAAGCACATGACTGGTGACAAATCCAAATTCCTGAACCTGACATTAAAGGAAGGAGGCTTTGTCAAATATGGTGATAACAACAGAGGAAAAATCATTGGAATTGGTGATGTAGGCGATGAATCAACTGCAGTAATCAAAAATGTGCTATATGTTGAAGGATTAAAGCACAACTTACTGAGTATAAGCCAGCTATGTGACAAAGGTTTTCAAGTAAGTTTTTCATCACAATCTTGCATTATTGAGCATAAAGATGACAAACACATAAAGCTAATTGGGGACAGAATCAACAACATTTACATGTTGGATTTCAATTCTGTACCTAGTGCTGTATGCTGCTTGTTATCCAACTCAGATGAAACATGGCTTTGGCATAAAAGAATTGCTCATATACACATAAATCATTTGAATAAACTTGTCAGCAAACAGTTAGTCTTAGGTCTACCAAATAGGAAGTTCTCTAAAGATAGACTGTGTGATGCATGTGAGAAAAGTAAACTGGTTAAGACTCCATTTCCCTCTATAGACTTGGTTAGAACAAATAGAGTTTTACAACTAGTTCACATGGACCTTTTCGGACCTGCCCAAGTTAAGAGTTTAGGTGGAAACCTGTATGGATATGTGCTGGTTGATGATTATTCTAGATTCACATGGACTTACTTTTTAGCTCATAAAAGTGATACATTCTCTGTTTTCAAAAAGTTTGCTGCTTTAGTACAAAATGAGAATGATTTGAAAATTGTTTCAATAAAAAGTGATCATGGAGGTGAATTCCAAAATGATCTTTTTCAAAATTATTGTGAATCAAATGGAATCAACCACATCTATTCAGCCCCTAGGACACCACAGCAGAATGGGGTAGTGGAGAGGAAAAATAGATCCCTAGAAGAGTTAGCTAGGACCATGCTTAAGGACTCCAACCTACCTAAGTACTTTTGGGCAGATGCAATTAGTACAGCCACCCATGTAGTGAATAGAGTTCTCATTAGGCCCCTGCTTAGGAAAACACCCTATGAGCTTTACAAGGGTAGAAAACCAAACCTGTCCTACTTTAGAATCTTTGGTTGTAAGTGCTTTGTTTTGAACAATGGCAAAGAACACCTAGGAAAGTTTGACCCTAAGGCAGATGAAGGTATCTTTTTAGGATATTCCCAAACTAGTAAGGCCTATAGAATCTACAACAAAAGAACAAAAACCATAGAAGAGTCAGTTCATGTAAAGTTTGATGAATCTTTTACAGAAAACTTGAACAAAACTCCTTCTAAGGTTATTGAAATTTTGGACGATGTTGTAGAATCTGAACCACTAGAACAACCTATAGCTGACCCTCCAACTAGTGCAGACCCTGTAGAACCTATAGAAACCTGTGAGTTGCCTAAGGAATGGAAGTTCAACCGAAACCACCCTTTAGACAACATTATAGGCGATATCTCTAAAGGTGTTGCAACTAGGAGAAGCCTTAGTCAGTTTTGTAACTTTACAGCCTTTGTATCTCAGATTGAACCTAAGAACATTAAGGAAGCCCTTTTAGATAGTGAGTGGATACTTGCTATGCAAGAGGAGTTAAACCAGTTTGAGAGAAACAAGGTGTGGAACTTGGTACCTAGGCCAGAGGGTAAGCATGTTATAGGAACTAGGTGGGTGTTCAGAAATAAGTTAGATGAGAATGGTGTGATAACTAGGAATAAAGCCAGATTAGTTGCAAAGGGTTATAGTCAAGAGGAGGGAATAGACTTTGATGAGACCTATGCCCCAGTAGCTAGACTAGAAGCCATAAGAATTTTATTGGCTTATGCATGTATCATGGACTTCAATCTATATCAAATGGATGTGAAGAGTGCCTTTCTCAATGGAGACCTCCAAGAGGAAGTTTTTGTGAGTCAAACACCAGGTTTTGAAAATCCAGATTTTCCTAACCATGTGTATAAACTCTCAAAGGCCCTCTATGGGTTGAAACAAGCTCCAAGAGCTTGGTATGAGAAACTCAGCACTTTCCTCATTCAACAAAATTTTTCTAGAGGAAATGTTGATAAGACACTCTTTACAAAAACTACTGAAAATGACATCTTGCTGGTCCAAATTTATGTTGATGACATAATATTTGGATCAACAAATGATAAACTTTGCAAAGAATTTGAAAATTTAATGAAAGGTAAATTTGAAATGTCAATGATGGGTGAACTGTCATATTTCTTGGGATTTCAAATTAACCAAAGCAAGCAAGGCATTTTCATTAGTCAATCCAAATATTGTTCTGATTTGATAAAGAAATTTAACTTTGATAAACTTAAGTCCATTGATACACCCATGAGTCAAGGAAATTTCTTAGACCGAGATGAGAAGGGTAAGCCTGTAGATGTCACTAGATTTCGTGGTATGATTGGATCTCTGCTCTACCTTACAGCAAGCCGACCAGATATTATGTTCAGTGTTTGTATGTGTGCAAGGTATCAATCGAATCCGAAGGAATCTCACCTCAGTGCAGTAAAGAGAATTTTCAGATACTTGGTAGGTACTAAAAGTCTTGGTTTGTGGTATCCAAAAGGTTCAACATGTACTTTGGTTGGTTATTCAGACTCAGACTTTGCTGGTTGTAAACTTGACAGAAAGAGTACTTCAGGAACATGTCATTTGCTTGGTAATTCTCTAGTGTCTTGGTTCAGTAAGAAGCAAACAAGTATTGCATTGTCTACTGCAGAAGCTGAATACATAGCAGCTGGGAGCTGTTGTGCTCAAATCTTGTGGATGAAACAGCATTTAATGGACTTCGGTGTCGATTTGGGAACAGTGCCGATCATGTGTGATAACACAAGTGCTATCAGCATAACCAAGAACCCAGTAATGCATTCAAGGACAAAACACATTGAGGTAAGGCATCACTTCATAAGAGACCACTTTCAGAATGGAGTTATCAAACTTGAGTATGTGAACACTACAGAACAATTAGCTGATATCTTCACAAAAGCATTGCCAAAAGAAAGTTTTTTGAACATAAGGATGAAACTAGGGATCATTGATCCTAGTGAAGTGTAAGTTTTTGATGATTCTGGTACTTTTCAGTAATGTTTTCCAGTTACATCGATTTGGAAATCGATTACCAGCATGGTAAAAGGTTTATAAAATCGATTTGAGAATCGATTACGTTAGCCCAGGATTCAAAATTTCAGAAAATTTTTTTTAACCTTCACGAGCATCGATTTGGAAATCGATTAGCTAAGTGTTCAACCTTAAGACAATCGATTTGGGAATCGATTAAGTAAAACAGGAATTCGATTTGAACATCGATTTGAAATATGACCGTTACTCAAAGTACCTAGCCGTTGGCACTTCATCATTACTGAATCGATTGAGGATTCCCAGCAACGGTAACCTAATCGATTGGGAAATCGATTTACTAGGTCAAGAGTATAAAAGGAACAGTTCTAAATCGATTTCTGCACTTTGTTTTCCAGATTTTCTCTGCTTTTCTCTTGTGTTCTTCATTCTTCTGTCTCTGCATTTGTTTGAATCTGCTTTCTACACTCTACCTACTTCGAATCTACACAAAATTGTTGATATGGCCCGAGTAAAACAGACTCAAGCACGCACTCCATCTCCATCATCCTCTTCCACCAGTGAAACACCATCACCACCTCCAACTTTAACAAAAAGAGTACCCATCCCAACTCACAAAATACTTGCAAAAGATAAAGGAAAAGCTCCTGCCCCAATCCAGGAAAAGCCGAAGAAACGCAAAGAGCCCCCTACTGAAAAGCTCATGGCTGATGCCATGAAAGTAATTACTCAGAAAAGGAAGAAGAAGCCTACTTCTTCTCCACCTCCTAAGAAGGTCTCTGCACCTAAGGAAAAGGAGGTACAACCATCTTTGTCTACAGACTTCGCAAAAAGGAAAATTCATGAAGCTAGAACCATGGATTTTGAATATTTTGATGTTGTGGAATTTACTTTTCAGAACCACCTCAGGTTTCATGGATTGGAAAGTTTTCTGTCTTCTACACTCGACAGCTATCCAAGGCTGATCAGGGAGTTTTATTCTACATTCAAGATGACTGAAGAAGGTTTTACTGCTTCAGTTAAGGGAAAAAGGATTACAATGACTTTTGATGATTTCTCAACTTTATCTGGATTGCCTTTCTACGGCAAATCTATTGATGGCAGCACAGAAGCCGACACTGCCGATGAAGGTTGGGAAGAAACACTTGATAGGCATACCGCAGTTAAAGACCTGATGGTCGATGGGTTTGTTGAATCGATTTCACTGCCCATTGGTCAGATGAAGGTTCAACAGAGGATGTTGATGTATGCTTTGACGCGTATGCTGGTTCCACGATCGGGAAATCACGCAGTAGTCCAGAAGTTGGACATCATACTGTTGTGGGGCTTATCCAAAGAGTTAAGGATGAGCTGGTGTTGGATTGTGCTAAGGCACATGTTGGAAGCATCTCAAAGCAAGCTGATGCTGCCTTATCCACAGTTGATAACTAAAATTCTCAAACACTTCAAGGTCTCATTTGGAAATGAGGAATCTGCTAAAACGACATTGGTGTTTGGTGAATCGATAGTGAATCAGATGCAACTGAAGCGATTACATGGTAAATGGATAAGACCTCAAGCAGCTGCTGACCCTGTCCAGCCCCAACCTCAACCTCAGTCTCAGCCTCCACCAGTTACTGAATCTGCTACTCCTGATTTTGTGAACAGAATTTTGGAATTCATTGAAGCTCAGATGGCACACAATGCCAAAGTGTTGGAATTTCAGTCCAGAGTAGAAGCAAGTTTAAGGACTATGCAAGCCTCCTTGAACTCAGTTGTTCAAAATGTGGATGAGATTCAGACACACCTCGGCATCAAACTGTCATTTGAAGACGTCGCAGAGATTGGTCGACAAGCTACGGATGAACCTAACCCAAACCCCCTAGTTAACCCTGAGACTCACGGTGAGGAGACACCTGCTGAGGTTAATACAGCGGTCTCAACCTCTCCCTTAGATGATAGTGAGGACCAGCCCACACTAGGTGTTTAGGACCCTTAGGTTTCATACTGTTTTGCTCTGACCTGTTATAATTCTGTGATGTATGATGAATTTTTATAAATGTTATATCTTTTTGGCTTAATCATCTAAGTTGCTCATTAATTGCATTGATTGATTTTGCCTTTAGACATATAAACTTCATTGTTTTTGATGCACTGTGTTATATGTTTCAAACCCAATGCATATGTTCTTTAACATAGGGGGAGAAATTGTTTCTACCTTTTTGACTTAAATGACAAAGGGGGAGAAATATTATAACTTGACAGTTGCATTGTTGATGTTTGTCTGCATGTTGTTATTACTTTGATACTTATGATATAGTTTGCTCTGTTACTTAATAACAAGTAATAATGTTGTTTATAATACACTTATGCTTGTTGTTTTGAAATGCTCAAGTTACAATTGTATGAACAATATAAACAAAACCTAACTCTAAGGTTTTACCCGTAACGCATTAGATTCGTTTTTCCCCAAATCGATACATTAAATCCTAGCAAATTCTTTCCCATACAACCACAGATAAGTCCCTAATGCAAACTAGAAGTTTGGAAGGAGCCCTTACCTTAACGTTAGCTTCAACGTGGTTTTCCGGTACCGCGAGTAAAGCTGGTAAAATCTTTGCTCGCAACGTCGCCTCCAAATTGGTCCCCTAGCACCGTGGCGTGGTAGTGAGCAACTTTCCCTTCTAACTCTTCGCGAAATGAAGCTTGGATCTAGAAGAAACGGAGGGGTTTGTGTTTGAATCTCAAATACCGTTTTTCTTCGTTTTCGGATCAAAGAGGAAGAGTGGAGTTGCGAAATCCTTGTTCTAACTCTCACCCAACCTTGGGTTACTAGTTTTGAAGAAAAGAACGCGACGAAAATGAAAACGGGAGAAGGAGGAAAATCGGTTCACGGTTGATCAGAGGAAGAAGATGGAAAATTTCAATTTTCCTTCCTTTCTTTTTCTTTCCTTTGTTTTTCCTTTCTTCCTTTTTTCCTTCTTTCCTTTATATACTCTTTTCTTTTCCTTTTCCTTCCTTCTAGTTTTCTTTTCTTTTTCCCTCCAAACAAACATATATA
>NC_021160.2:40609843-40610536 GCF_000331145.2 Cicer arietinum | reverse complement strand
TCTCAAAAGAGGAAGAAGAAACCTAATTCTTCACCACCTCCCAAGAAAGTCCCAACAACAATGGAAAAGGAGGCACAACCCTCTCTATCAACAGACTTTGCAAAGAGGAAAATTCATGAGGCAAGAACTATGGATTTTGCATACTTTGATGTTGTTGAATTCACGTTTCAGAATCATCTCAGATTTCATGGACTTGAGAGTTTTCTTTCATCTACACTTGATAGCTACCCAAGACTGATAAGGGTATTTTACTCTACTTTCAAGTTGACTGAAGAAGGGTTTACTGCTCTAGTTAAAGGAAAAAGGATTGCTATGTCCTTTGATGATTTCTCTACCTTGTCAGGATTGCCATTTTACAGCAAGTCTATCGATGGCAGCTCGGAAGCTGACACGACTGATGAAGGTTGGGAAAAGACTCTTGACAGGCATACAGCAGTAAAAGACCTGATGATCGATGGGTTCGTTGAGTCTATTTCATTGCCCATTGGTCAAATGAAGGTACAACCTAGGATGTTGATGTATACACTTACTCGTATGCTGGTACCAAGATCAGGAAACCATGCAGTAGTCCAGAAGTTGGACATAATACTGTTATGGGGCTTATCTAAAGAGCTAAGGATGAGTTGGAGTTGGATTGTGCTAAGGCACATGCTGGAAGCTTCTCAGAGCAAGCTTATGTTGCCTTATCCACAG
>NC_021160.2:40568012-40609617 GCF_000331145.2 Cicer arietinum | reverse complement strand
CCACAACCTCAGCCTCAACCTGTCACTGCACCAGCCACTCCTGATTTTGTTGGCAAAATAATGGAATTCATTGAAGCTCAAAGGACTCTGCAAGCATCCCTGAACTCGGTTGTTCAGGATGTGGATGCAATTTAAGCACACTTAGGCATCAAGCTGTCGTTGGAAGACATCGCAGATATTGGTCGACAAGCAGCAGAAGAACCTAACCCGGATCCCCTAGATAACCCTGAGACTCACGTTGAGGAGACACCAGCTGAGGTTAATACAGCGGTCTCAACCTCTTCCATAGATGATAGTGAGGACCAGCCTAGACTAGGAGATTAGGAGCCTTAGGATCTGTGCTGTTTTGCTATATTGTATGGAGCTTTTATAAATGTATAAATAAGAAACAATATAATTAAGTATTAAATAATCTTACCTTATATTCACTACTTATAGATTGAATATAATCATTGGTCCAAATTGAAGGTTGGAATTTTGAAGATCGACGAGGAATTGTTTCAACTTTATATGATGACTTGCATAGAGTTGGACGAGGGAAACTAGAGGTCCATATTACTCGAGATAAATATCTTTCTTCCAAAATAAGCTTTTCTTTAAAAGTAAATTGGGGAGATGCAAATGTGAGCAAAGCCATTAGCTAGAAAGCAAAAGTCGATCTTGCTATATGGAAAATTATATACCAAACAAGCCTTATATAAGATATGATTTTAGAATTCTATTTTTAATTATTAATGTACACCACGTTTAAAGCATTAATTTACTTTCTATTTATAATAATGAAAAATACAAAAATAGTTAAAAAGATAATTTAATAAAATGATTATTTTCTTTCTTTTATTTATAGTCATTTCCTATTAAGTGTAAAATGGAGAAAAAGATATTCATTGAGAAACGAAAGAAGTATTAACCACAGAAAACGTCAACAAGCCACAATTGCATAATTTGATTCTATGGAAAGGTATAGACCATAATAATTTAGAGTTTAATAGGAAGATAAATCAAGTCTGATCAATTATTGTTTCAATTAACATTTGAACTCCTCGTCGTCGTCATTGTTGTTAAATAGTCGTAGTCACAATTCAGTTATTTCGTCGTCGTTGTCTTCGTCCTCGTTGTTGTTGTTGTTGTTAAATATTCATTGTCACAATTCAATTATTTTAAAATCTCTAAATTAGTACATTTTTGTTCAATTAAGTAAATAAAAAAAAAAACTAAAAATATAATTAAACAGTATACGACAATATTTGGGTTCAACACGTCTTACCATTTTATTATTACTTCCAATGATTTAGTACATTTACTAAAATCACTTTCATCTTATAATACATTTTATTATATGAAACCAAATGACATAAATGAATCAGCCATTTCTTGAGCTGAGGTATTCAATTTATGTATAAAGTCGAAGTTGAACATACGAACTCCAAATTGTTTAGTACTACGATAAATTAGACGACAACGATGACAACAACAACAATACATTCAACAGCCAAAAAAATCTCAAAAACTGATAAAAAAAATTATTCATGAATGACTTAATTATTTGAATACTCTTCTGATGATGTTAGAATCGGCCTCCTCTGTGTTACATCTACTAGGACACAAGTATCTGGTCTTAAAACAAGCAAAAGATCCCTAAAAACTAATGAAAAAAGAACTTCTTAGCAGCGCGACAAGCGCCCAATGGATATTCATGAAAGATACCACAAACGTATATAGTAAAAACCAATATTATAGATACAGGTGTGTGCAAAAGTAATTACCCTAAAAAATCAGTGGATATGAATGCATGTATAGATACTTTAGTACCCACCTCTATTCTGCACCCATATATCATAAATATTATTTTTATTGATATGATTATGATATAAAGTATTTATATTTCTATTTATTTATTATACCACGTTTTCATCATTTTAATAATTTGGACCCCAATTGTTAGTGGAATTTGTAAACCAAACTAGAGAATGGCCTCAAATGTCTCTATCCCCATTTTCATCAAGAGATTTGTGAGATAATAATAATAATAATAATAATAATAATAATAATAATAATAATAATAATAATAATAATAATAATAATAAAATATCAATAATAATAATAATAATAATAATAATAATAATAATAATAATAATAATAATAATAATAATGCATCAAAGTTAACGCGGTTGAGTTAACTTTGATGTTTTATTTTTGTTAAACGTATTTTGTTTGCTTTTAGTAATATAATTTTATTTTTTTTAATATTTTTATTATTATTTTTATTACATTAACACTATTTCACTTTTATTATGTTTTATTTATTAAAGATATTTTATTTGTTTTGATACGTGTACTCAACCGAACTAAGTTTGATTTATATTTTTTTATTAATATATTTTGTTTTATTTTATTAATATTATTTTAATTTTTCTATTATTTTTTATTATTTTTATTTATTAAATTAATAATTTTTATTTATTTATTTATTAAGTTGGAGAAAAAATATAAAAGAGTTGTTAATAAAATAAATTTGTGTTACTATTTTATCTGCATATTAAAGACACATAGTTTGTTTTAGCACGTCTACTAAATCGTATTAAAGTTTGATGTTTTTTTTTCCTATTAAATATATTTTGTTTTATTTTTTTTAAATATTTTTATTATTTTGTATTTATCAAATTAACAATTATTGTTTTATTAAATAAAAAAAAATTAAACTTAGCAAATAGTCGCATCTATGAGATGCCACCTCCTATTAAAAAAACAAAAAGTAAATAGTGGTGAAAAGACAATTATCCACCTTCTATGAATGGTTGTAAAGTCCCCATCAAAATCATGTGCTCATAGGGCGTACATAAACAAAACAAGAAATTCATTCGAATAACTGTATCATGATCCCTAAACTAACACATTTACTACCTTAAAACTATGTCATGATCAAATTGAGCAAGTGTGTTGTGCCCAGTAGCCAAAAACCAAAGCTGCAATACTTAATTTTTCCTCCAGCAACTCATTATCTCACTACAAGAAAAAATTGGTTTGCGGCAGTTATAATCGTCGTAAATGGATGATTGCGACGGTTCTCCAACAGTCGCAGAATCATGCGTCGCGAGGTCAATTTGCGATGGTTCAGAAAAACCTTTGTTCCAACTGTCGGCAACATTTGCGACGTTTTTAACCGCCTCGACATACGTTTTGTGACAATTAGAACCGTCATTAAGCATGCTCAAATTTATTTGTTCCTAAAAAATTGCGACAATTATCAACCATCGGTATATTCATTTTGAGACAGTTTAAAACGTCACAAGCCTGATAATTTAAAATAAAAAATTATGATACAATTTTTTCCTATGTTTTATTAATTAAAATAAAATAAAAGTATTCATAAGGCTTAATTGCACTTTTGGTCCCCCTATTATAGGTGAAAATTGAAAGTAGTCCCCCCATTTTGTTTTTGTCCCCAGTTTTAGCCCCCCAAACAGAATTTGAGTCCAAATCATGATGAATTGTCATTTTTTTAATAACGTGTCAATAAAAGGGTGACGTGGCAGACGCTTATGTGGAATAAACTCATTATTATATTATTTCTGATTAAAAAATATAATTTATATTTTTTAAAACCATTATTATAATTGTGACAACATTTTTAAAAATACAATTTAATTATTAAAATTAAGTTAAAAGAAAAAACACCTAAAATCATGAACCCTAAACAAATCAAAATCAAAAACATTCACTCATGAACCCTAAAATTATTCTGAACCCTAAAATCATGAACTAGAACTAAAACTCTCTTTCATTTTCTCATTCTCTTCTTTCCCGATCTCTCCGCCTATAATCCTAAAACCTCATCCCTTCATTTCTTCACTATGGATTCTCAAACCCTATCCCCTTCCCAATTTGAACCAAATTTCACTAACGGCGTTAATAATAGTGCCACTTCCAACTCCAAAAACGATGATGGTTTTGTTAGCGGCGAAGACGAAACTACTGAGCCCGCCATGCCCATTCTCGTTTATCCCGATGCTAAATCCATCGTTCAACAAGAACAACCGTTCGATGAACAATCTCTGAGACCTACTGCTAAGGTAACTGCTGATGAAGAAGATGACGCGGAGGAGGAAGGCAATGATGATGACAAAGGTGATGTTTTTGTTGAAGCAGTCAAGGATGGAGATTTTAGCGATAGCCATGAGGTTTTCGTTGAAGGCGGAGATTTTGTAGGTGTTGTTGAAGATTAAATCAATAAATTCTTGAAAGAAGAGGATGAGGATGGTGGAAATGTATTTAATAATTTGGATTTTGCTGTTGTGGAATCGATTGTTGGCGATGATTTTGGTGTTGTTGGTGTTGTTGAGAATGGTGATGGTGATGAGGATGTTGTTGAGAAGTTTACTAGTGGTGAAGATATTGTTGTTGATTCCCTGAAAATTGATACTTTAGGGTATGGTAGTGTTGTTGTCGTTGGTGATGAAGTGAAAGTTGAGGTGTCTGAAATTTCAAGGGCGGAGAGAGTGGGTCAAGTTGAGAGCTTTGTTGATGAAACTGTTGAGGAGGAAGTTGAGCGCAATGTTGAGGGGGGAGATGGAGGCCATGTTGATCATGTTGTTAAGGAGGAAGAAATCCAGAATAATTTTAGGATTCATGAGTGAATGTTTTTGATTTTGATTTGTTTATGGTTCATGATTTTAGGTGTTTTTTCTTTTAACTTAATTTTAATAATTAAATTTTATTTTTAAAAATATTGTCACAATTATAATAATGGTTTTAAAAAATATAAATTATATTTTTTAATCAGAAATAATATAATAATGAGTTTATTCCACATAAGCATCTGCCACATCACCTTTTTATTGACACATCATTAAAAAATGACAACTCATCATGATTTGGACTCAAATTATGTTTGGGGACTAAAACTGGGGACAAACAAAATGGGGGGACTATTTTCAATTTTCACCTATAATAGGGGGACCAAAAGTGCAATTAAGCCTATTCATAAATATCATCCACATTATTTAAATACACAATTATATAACTACTATAACTAAATTCAATTTATATAATTTTTTCAAAAGTAATAACACCAATTCATATATTGAGTTTAACTAAAACAATGAATAAAGTAGTTTAAATATTCAAAACATTAGTGGAGTGACTAAACATACAAAACAAATCCGTCAAACATAGAAGTTCATCAAAATATCTAATTAGTCTTTAATAATGTTGCTCCACGATCATCAGATTGGTAGCTAGACTTAGATAAACGTCTACCATCTATTGGCGATTCTATATCTATTGCCTGAAAAAAAAAACATATATTAACATCAATTAATCTTGATAAATATTGTCAAATAACAATTAACTAAACTTCTCATATAGCTAGAAGCAATCATTACACAATTGACATTTTTAACCAAGGAGAAAAAGTTTGCACATGATTTTGTAAACAGGTTTGCTAAGAAAATAATTTTACCTGTTTTTCTCTAGAATTTTGCATTTGCAACAAGAAAGTAATTTGCTCCTTCAACATATCAAATTCGTAATCCTTTTCTTAAGCCTATCGATTTCAGCTTGCATTCTCACCATCTTTCTCATTAGCTTTGGAGGAAGACATCGATCTTACAGAGTGAAAAGTAGATCTAGTGATTTGCGACGATGTTATTCCAAGTACTATACATCGAACATATCCAGGATGTTCTTTTCCAAACGCATTGACAAATGCTTCATTTGGAGAATGAGTCTGCCCAATTTCATCTTGCAATTGTTCGTGCACAGGCAGATGAAGCAAACTATTATCTCACAAATTATATACCAAACAAGCCTTATATAAGATATAATTTTAGTATATTATTTTTAATATTTAATATAATTTTAATTATTTTTTCAGTTGTATTTTTAATTATTAATGTACACCACTTTTAAAGTATTAATTTACTTTACATTTATGATAATGAGTAATACACCAATAGTTAAAAAGGATAATTTATATGTAAAATGGGTGTAAAATGGAGAAAATGAAGTTCATTGTGAAAGAAAGAAGTATTAATTAAAGAAAACAACAACAAGCCACGATTGCACCATTTTTTTTTTTCTTTTTAAACTACTTGATTCTATGAAAAGGTATATACCATAATAATTCAGAGTTTAATAGGGAGATAAATCAAGTCTGATCAATTATTGTTTCAATTAACATTCGAACCTGTCATTGTCTTCGACATCTTCATTGTCGTTGTCGTTGTTGTTAAATAGCCGTTGTCATAATTCAATTATTTCTTCGTCGTCCTCATCCTCGCCATTGTTTTCCCCGTCCTCATTGTTGATGTTGTTGTTGTTAAATATTCGTTGTCAACAATTCAGTTATTTCAAAATCTCTAAATTCGTACACTTTTGTTCAATTAAATAGATAAAAAATAATAATTAAAATATAATTAAACATTATAAGACAATCCTTGGGTTTGACAGTTAGTCTTACCGTTTATTATTACTTACAACGATTCGTTACATTTACTACAATCACTTTCATCTTATAATATATTTTACTATATGCATCCAAGTGACATAAATGAATCAACCATTTCTTGAGTCGAGGTATTCCATTTGTGTATATGGTCGAAGTTGAACATACCGATGAACTCCAAATTGTTTAGAATTATGATTTGTAAGACGATGATGACAAATACAACAACAACAACAACAACAACAACGACAATACATTCATCAGCCAAAAAGATCCCTAAGAACTGATTAAAAAAAATTCTTCTTGAAGGACTTATTTGAATACTCTTTTATTGATGTTAGAATCAACCTCCTCTATGTTGCATCTTCTAGAGCACAAGTATCTGGTCTTCAAACAGGCAAAAAGATCACTAAAAACTAATGAAAAAAGAGCCTTTATACATTCGGTAGTGCGACAAGCTCTCACGCATGCTTGGGCAAAACTAGGCAAGCACACAGACATGCTTGGAAAGTTAGTTACTCATAAGGATAACAATTAGGCTCATATCCATTGGATATTCTTAAAAGACACCACAAACGGATATGGTAAAAACCCGTATTATGGATACAAGTATGCACAAAAGTAATTCCCCTAAAAAATCATTGGATATAAATGCAGGTATAGATACCTTAGTATCCACCTCTCTCCGCACCCACATAACATAAATATTATTTTTATTTTTATTATTATGATATAATGTATTTATATTAATTTATTAATTTATACACACAGAGAGAGAAATGTCATAAAAAAATATAAGTTTTATTACCACTAATAATATTTAGGCTTCCAATCGAAATATACAAATAAAATTATAACAAGAGTTAGTCAAATTTTTCTTAATTTTTTGGGCAGAATAAAATAACTTTGACATAAATAAAGTTAACAATTAATTTCATAAAAGATAATAATTGGTTTCTAAATTTTATTTTGTTTTTAACTTTTTATTAAATAAATTTGTGTTTAGTTTAGTAATTTATTTATTAATTTAATTTCCTTTCTATTAATATCAATAAATTAAATAAATGTTTACATGACTCAATGTAGTTTTGGATAATTAAAATACTTTATTTTATGATTTAATATTATAGAACTTTGAATATTTTCTTAATAGTGTTAAAATAATATGGTATTTTGTGATTTTACAATTTATTTTAATTCAAACACGGATAATAGGTACAGGTATGGGTACTTAGGTATCTAGAGGGTACATGTACAAGGATTAAGATTGATACCCACAAATGTACAGGTCCAGCTACATATATTTTTTTAAATTACGAGTATGAGGACAAATATTATAGTATCCTACTTAATCCTACCAATTGTTATCCCCAGTTACTCACGACAAAGTAACAAAAGATAGATTAAAAAAAATTATAACAATTATTCATGAATAATTGTCGAGAATACTCTTTCAATTATGTTAGAATCAACCTCTTCTATGTTGCATCTACTAGGGCACAAGTATATGGTCTTTAAACATCCCTAAAATCTAATAAAAGAATATTATACATTCAACAGCGCGACAAGTGCCCACACGTGCTTGGAAAAAACCAGACAACTAAAAAAATTGCAGAAATACGCCATAAGCGCACAGTACTACACCCTAGCACATGACTATGACTTCTACTACAATTTCCTGTTCTTCGGACTTCAAATTAGGTTATGATTTCTTCTCAAAAGTTATATATATGGATCTTAACTTTTATTTGCAAATCCTTTAACTCCATGTGGACATCTACGATTTCAATTTTGGTCAAAATACCACACAATACGTTGCACATCAAATCTCAGCATTGCACTAAAACAATGAAACAAAATAAAATTACAAAAAAATATATATATTTAATTAAGAAAATGAAAACAGACACACCTTATTGAATTCAAGAACTAAAAAATAAAATATATTAAATAATTCTTAAAATTAATTAATAATCAATAACAAATAATATAATTAAAGATGAAAAAAAAACATACATGTAATGAAAAATTATCAAAAAATCATGGAAGTTTTTAATTACAAAACATGTGTTGTCTTATATTCAACTCACTTACAAATATAACAATAGAAAAGAAAGAAAAAAAATCAACCTACTCTATATTTGGCCATTTGAAAAGAAAGAAAAACGATCATTTCTCGTTTTGTTTTGGGGGTTCATTTTCTGATCAGAGCAGTTTTGTTTGGGGGTCATTTTAAGCTCACATAGTTTTTGCTCGGAATTTTCTATTGTGGCAATATAACACACTTATAGTTTGTGGATTTTTTGGATGTTTGAAGTTTGTTTTGTTTGATAGATCAATCTTTTGCGTCTAATATCGTTTATCTGCTGATTTTACGTACATAACAATTAAAGAAGGCAAAAGTGGATTGGTTTGACTCAATGAAGATGAAGTAGAGAAGATTATATCACTTCTTAGTAAGTTGGAGAAATTGACATGTACTAGTCCACTAGTTTATACAAGTATTGTTCCTCTTGGTAAGTTTCAATTTTCTTTTGGACTTAATGCTTCAGATACAACCTATAACCAATATTGGATACTGGATTTTAGAGCCACTTACCACGTGATACCCTTACGTTCACACTTCTCGACTTATTCACTTTGTGCTAGCAAAAAGAAAATATCCAAAGCATAAGGCACCCTTCTAACTGTAGTAGGTTAAAGAGATATCCAAATAAACACATTTGTAATTCTAAGAAATGTCTCATATTCCTAAATTGGCCACTAGCTTAATTTCCATAGAAAAACTAACACAAGACCTATCATGTAATATTGTTTTTTATAACAAATCTGGTGTCTTTCAAGTCAAGAATTCATGGAGGGAAATTGGTAATGCTAGACAATGAAATGGTCTACATTAATAGGATAACAAAATCTTTCTCCAAATCTACTAAGCAATACTAAATTTTTATTTTATAAATCAATAAAGACCAACATGGACAAGGTCATTATGTACCATTGTCGCGTGGGTTATCCTTTGATTAGAGTCATAAAACAATTGTTTTCTTCCCTCTTCAAAAATTTAGAGGTAGAAAGTCTTTATTGTGAGGTGTGTTAGCTTGCTAAACACAAATGCGTACCTTTTATAGTTAGTAACCAAATGAGTACTTCTCCATTCTGATTATTTCATACTAATATATAGGGTCCCTCTAATGTTCCAAATTTATCAGGAGTCCGTTGGTTTATAACCTTTATTGATAATTATACTTGGATTTACTTGCTAAAATTAAATTTTAAAGTCAGTTATGTTTTTGTACAGTTCTTCTCCATGATAAAAAAAAAATCAATTTGGATTGAGTATTAAGAAAATTAGGTTTGATGATGCCAACGATTTCTTTAATCACATGCTTAAATCTTTATGTCAAAAAGAGGGAATTATTCATGAGTCGTCGTGTGTTAAAACACCCCAACAAAATGGGATTGATGAGAGGAAAAATAAACACTTGTTATATCAAACTCGAGCGATGTTATTTCGAAATAAAGTTCCCAACGACACTATTTGAAACGCGTGAACCATACGACAACCAAGAGCCATAGAAGTAGAATCGCATTTACAGAGGCATTTACTTTGTGTTGTCTTTTTACGTTTATGGATGAATGAAACATTATTTGTTTTATGGATGTTGATAATCAAAACAAGTAGGATATTTGTGTGGATAGGTATAGAATGTTGTCTCAAAAGTAAAATTGAGATCATATGATTTTGAGGAAAGGTTGTGAAAACCAAATTAATTATATAGGTCTATAAGATATTTATGGTTTACATGGTTTGATATATGTTAATTGGTTGTGATGAATTTCGACTAGACTTGACATGACAGATGTTAATAGATATGTTAATTAATAGATATATTGTGGTGTATGTTGTTGTAATTTTGGATTTTATAATTTGTGTATTTTACGAGTAAAATTGTATTATGAGTAGAATTGCGATTGTTGTGTTATCGTTGCCAAAATGTATATTTGAGTCTAACATGTGCAGGTGACATGCTATTTGTAAATCTTTTCCTGTTTCATGAATTAACCTAACTAAATTTCATGCATAATGTAGATTGGTATGTGTAGATCATTTATACATCTTATAGATTGGTATGTGTATATGGACTAAAACTTATTTTATTAATTTTTTTACTTATTAAAATTGTACTTTTTTTTATTAGGGGTCCAATTTTTAAAATTAGAGCTAAGTCTCTAAAATCTTTAAGACGGACCTGCCTACTTTCATCTAAAAAAAGCTCTCTCTTGTTGAAATAATGGCTGGATGGGATCTCGTCTTGTAAAAGCATGTTCATCACATCAAATATAATATAATTCATTGTCATTATCTTAGGCATAAGATACCAGATGAATTGATTAATATGTCTAATGTGTCTTGTAAAAGCATGTTCAAGTGTATATTCATTACCCTTAGTGTGGAAAGGAAAGTGTCCTAATTGATGGGAAACATCTTTTCATAGAATTTAAGCCTCTAATCGACTTTGAAATTGGTTGTCTCTATTAAATTTTCACATGCCTAATGCTACTACTTCGACTATTGTGGTCCTAGATTCCCGTTTCATTGTCTCTATTCAATTACTTGAAGACAAACAATGATTCGTACATGGGAGAGTTTGATGGGTGAAAATTTACTTGAGCTTACAGTTTTCTTTAATAATTTAGTATTTTTATTTCACCTTTTCTTTTATTTTACTACCATTTTGTTTTGTTTTGATTTTTAAAAAAATTTGAGGAATGGATGAAGAATTGAATGAAAACGTTAGGAATTATGTTTCACTAGTATTGGAGATTACACACTTAGTTTGTGTTGAAAGAATTCAAGAGTCAAGTGTAAATAGCAAGAATTTGTGCCCTTTGGTATTTATTATTTTGTTGTTTGTCCACATGCAAATTAATAATTCATTGCTCTAAGACTTTTTGAAAACGATATTTCACAACAATAAATCAGTTGTTAGCTATGTCAAATCCTTTGGCCTATATTCAGGATTATGTTTGATATCATCCACTTGAAATTGGTTGGATTACAAAATTTGTGGTTATATCCATTTTTGAAAAGAAATTCTATCAACTTTTTGGTTCGAAGGTTACATATTTAATCAATCATGATAAATGGAATCTGTCTAATTTCTTGTTGATAACAGGCGGTTTACTTTGTAAAACATTTCTTATTTTTATTTTTAAAAATTTATATTTATTTTACTTTTGTTAAAAAAGAGGTAAGAAATTTTTTAAAGAAAGAACTGTGTTTATAATTCTAGAAACAATGAAAATATCAAAATAAATTTTTCATTATTTTTAAAAATATATTTTCACTAATTAATATTTTATCTTCTCTCTAACAATTATTATCTTCAAAAATCTCTTATCAAGCTAAATGAATACAATTTTTTTTAAAAAATAGAAACAAGAAATATTTAAACAAAATAAACACTATTAAGTTTCTTGTTTTATCTTATGATATTATAAAGTTGGAGATCCATGTGGTTCCTTTTCAAGATTCTTTGGTACGGAATATTTCATACAGGAAACTCAATTTTCTTGTATGCCTATCGACACCAGAGGATTTTGTACCCTTATGTGGCCAAGCTTTTGAATCAGTTTCTCATCTTTTCATCAATTATTCTTTTTCCATTGGTAATTGGAATTGGCTAAGATTTGTTTTTGAATCCCTTATTAGTGGAAAAAACTAAAGATAACCATTTTAATAATGTAGAATATTTTTATTCCATCTATGTAGATAAAAGACTAAATAGAAAATTAAAATTTTAAAAAGCAACAATAATTGACAAAAATTAAAATATGAGACAAACACAACTTTTGACGTGAAAAATTTGAAAAGAATAAAAATCATGAGACCTAGTCTAACAAAACCTTCTACTAATAATTAATGAATTCACATAGTCTTTCTAGTAAAATATCAATCAACAACTACGACCAAATGATGGAAACAACAAATAACAAACAATCTTCCTAAACTAACTAACCGAGAAAGTAAAACTACTAACACTATATATTAAAAAAATAAATTTTATGGTAGAAATAATATACTAAAATTATAGACTAAATGAAGCAAATTTGTTACATATCTATTATCACCGAAATCCAATTATTTTCTTCTCCTTTTCTGTGTCATCATAATTCTTCAATGCACGCCAGTGTTGTTGATTTTCTCTAACACAGGGATTTCAAATCCCATTTTTTCTCTTCTTCTTTTTCTTTCGTTAATAATAATAATAATAATAATAATAATAATAATAATAATAATAATAATAATAATAATAATAATAATAATAATAATAATAATAAAAATAATAATAATAATAATAATAGTAATAATAATAATAATAATAAAATTGGTGAGTTCCACTTGAGTAATGAATCAACTCAACAAATCCCCCTCTCACGATTCAAGTAAGAAGGTAGAGATCAACAATGTCAGCCTTCTTTGTATAACATATCATCTTTGACACATGCAAGACATTCGTCAACATATCTGAACCATCCTCATCGATATGAATCTTTTCAATTGAAAATAACTTCATTCTAGTGCATCTCGTATGCAATGATACAACACCTCAATATGTTTCGACTTTGCATGAAAATTCGAATTCTTGTTAAGATGGATCACACTTTGAATGTCATAGAATAACACAAACTTGCATTGCTTGAGGCCTAACTCGTGTAGGAATTTCTTCATCCACAAGAGTTCCTTGGAAGCTTTAGTTGCATCAATGTACTTAGTTTCATTAGTGGAAAAAGCAACACAATTTGTAAACTTGATTGCTAAAACACAACCCCCCTAAAAACGTCATCATATAACCAGAAGTCGATTTTATACCATCGAGATCACCTGCCATTTCTGCATCTATGTAGCCATCAAACACAGATTCACCACCTCCATAGCATAAACACACTTTGGAAGTGCCTTTGAGGTATCTAAGATTCCACTTCAATGCTTGCCAATAATCTTTACCAAGATTAGAGAGAAACGACTAGCAACTCCAACTTCATGAGTAATATCTGACCTTGTGCATACCATAATATACATCAAACTACCAACTGCAGATGCATAAGGAACCTTCTGTTAAAACAAACTCTCAAATTAAAGTTTTGATGAAAATAAACAAAAGTTAATTAAGAATGTTAATTATGATTCTAAAATGTTATGTTAATTTAGCTTGTGCTTTTGAGTGAATTAATTCAAAGATAGGAATCAAGCAAAGGAAAGAAAACAGTTAAAAAATTGAACAAACAAAGAAACAAGAACATTCTAGACAAAATAGAGAATGATCTCCAGATTCAAGATTAACTGTCACAACATCTTGACCAATCAATCTCCACTATTTCAACGAAGCTTTTGCCTCTGAATTTAATACTAAGTTCATCAGTACATGGCAAGGAACAAATAAGTCTCATCTCAGTCAAAGAAGGCTTTCGAATCATTAAGATAAAAGGTCTCGAATCAAGCCAGTTGAAACATTTTGGAACACCTTCAGTCAAACTGTCAAGAAAGTTCAATCAATCTTGATCCCTACAAAAGACGTCAGGAAGACATCCAGAATAATCAAACTAAATCTCCAGATTGATCATCAATCTCCAGAAAGTTCAAACTGCCAAAACCAGATTGATAATCAATCTTCGTTTCTGCAGATTTTCAGTTTTGATCTCCTTACTTCTGCAGAGGTTTATAATCGTTCACCAAACTGTTTTGGACATATTCAAGGCTCCAGATCGAAGTTGTATCATCAATGATTAAATGAGAAGTTTCAAAGCTTTTTAAACTCGAAGGCAAACAGATTAAGTAAGATTGTAACAACATCAGTCAAAACAGATTCAAAATGTTCAAATGCTGAAATATTTTTAATCACATATATTTGTTTTGGTCAAAAATGATAGAGCACTACCAACATCTCTTTTAACCATTATTAAATGCTTCAAACGCCTACAAAAGAAAAGCCAATGTTCAGGAAAAATGCAGAACATCAAGTGCTAGCAAAGTCTCATAAATCATTCACATTCACATACTTGAAATTCTCATTTTCACAAAGAAGAATTAGTTATGAACTTTTATATCATATTGTGTAATTACCACTGAATTCTTTGTAAGGAATCGATTCTCAAACAAGAGTTGAGACATCTCAGATTCTATCAAAACAATCTCATCATTATTGTAAAACTCAAACTATAAGAGTTTAATTATAGTTTGAATAGATTGTAACGAATCCTATCAAGATTGATAGGTGATTAATTTACTTTCTGGGTGGAAAGAAATAGAGCTTGTAAAAGATCAAGGTTGATCTAAGCTAGGTGCTGTAAAACCAAGAAGGTTCTTTGTTTTGAACACTTAGTGGAAAATCTTACAGTTGTGAGGACTAGACGTAGCCCGAGTTGGGTGAACCAAGATATATCCTTGTGTGGTATTCCTTCTCTTATCTCTCTATTTATTAAGCTTAATTGATTAACTGAGATAAAACATAAACTGAATTTCTGTTTTTTAAGCTAACCAATAACATTCTCTGTTTTCTGGTAAAAACCAAGAACGTTCTCTGTTTTCTGTTTCTTAACCAAGATGATTCTTGAGTTAAATCTTGAGGTTTCTTCAGGAATTCTTAAATAGGTACATTTACAATTCAAACTCCCCCTTCCTTGTAAATCAACATTGTTACTTCAATTGGCATTAGAGCACGATCTCTAGAAAGATTAAAAACACCTAACAAGTGCTAGAGAAAAGATCTAGAAGAAAAGATGTCAAAAGCCAAATACATTGTTGAAGGAGGATCTTCAAACAGACCACCATTCTTTGATGGATCTATTATTATTTCTAGAAGAATAAGATGCAGCTATTTCTGAAATCTCAAGATATAGGGATGTGGTGCATCATTACAGATGGAGATTTCATACCAAGAGTTGATCAACATGACTTAACCTCTGCTGCGAAGAAAGAAGCAGACTGGACAACTGATGATAAAACTAAGTTACTCTTAAACTCTAAAGCTCAATTATTCTTATCATGTGCCTTAAGCAGGGAAGAGAGTGAAAGAGTAGATGAACGCACAACTGCAAAAGAAGTATGGGATACACTGCAAACTCATCATGAAGGAACAAGCCATGTCAAAGAAACAAGAGTAGACATTGGCATAAGGAAATTCGAACTGTTCGAAATGCAAGAAGGAGAAACTATTGATTAAATGTACTCAAGGTTCACAACAATAGTAAATGAAATGCGTTCTCTTGACAAAGCTTACATAGTTCAAGAAAGAGTAAGAAAAATCATGAGATGTCTTCCAATCATATGGAGACCAACGGTAACAACTATAAGCCAAGCCAAGAATCTTGAATCACTTCCCTTGGAAGAATTAATTGGAACTTTAAGAGCACATGAAGTACTACTACAAGAAGACAAACCAATGAAGAAGGAAAAGGCAATAGCACTAAAGGTATCTCAAGAAAACATCACATTACAAATAGAGGAAGAACCAGAAGAAACTGAACAAGAAGATGCTGATGAAATTGCTCTTCTCACCAGAAAAATACAAAGAATGATGAGAAGAAGAGATCAAATCAAAAAGGGATTTCAAAACAAAAATCCCAAAACAGAATTTGACAAAAGCCAAGTCACATGCTTTGGATGTAATAAATTAGGACATTACAAAGTAGAGTGTCCCTTAAACAAGAATCCACCAAAGCGATTTCCTTTCAAAAAGAAATCAATGAGGCAACATGCGATGATTTAGAAGGTGAGGAAGCTAATATATGCTTGATGGCAAAAACAAAAGAAGATGAGGTAATAAATCCTGAATCTTGTTATTTATGTTAACAAATGGGAAAAGAATTTGATAACTTGTTAAATGATTCAAATTTTCTTATTCAAAAATGTAGTTTCTTGAAAGAACAATTTCATAAAGAAAAAGAAGAAAAAGAAAAGAGTTAAGATAGGAATAATGTTCTCATAAATATCATTCAAGAATTAAAAGAAACACATAAACAAAATTTTGAAAAACGATAAGGTCAAGAGTGATCTGCACTGAAAACGGTGAACATTCTCCGTAAAACATAAAATGAACTTCTTAAAACTGATTTGTTAAATTTCATTAACACCACTGAAACTTTCTAGAAAATTATGGGATCTCAAATAGGAATTTTTGATAAAGCTGGTCTTGAATTTAATCAAACTCAAAAAACAAAAATTTTTGAGAATTTTTTTGTCGTAGAAAGAAAGGAAGAAAGATGTAAAACTAGACGCTTGTATTGTAAAAAACTTGGACATCTGGAATTTTCTTGCTATTTTAGAAAAATAGATGAAAAGATTGAAAGCAAAAAGTTGATTAAAAGAGAAGATCGTTCTGCTAAACCAGTGTTAAAAAAATGCAAAAAGGAGAACATTCTCCAAGTTGCTCTCAAAACGGAGAAAGTTCCAAAACGAAAGTTGAACCTTCTCTAGAAAATATGGGAAAAAGAGAATGATCTGGAACCACTTCAAAATCAAGTTTAAAATCTTTTGAAACTTAGATTATCAAATCAAATCCAAAATCAACAATTAAATGTTCAGTTTGTTTCAAAACCGGTCATCAAAAAATGATGTTCTATCTTAAGAAAAAAGATAATTTCAAAACTAACTCTAAAGGACCCAAAACAAAGTGGGTACCTAAGGCTGAGATAACATCTTATGCAGGTTGGATTTCCAAATATAAAGAGAAAGCCTTGGTTCTTGGACAATGGTTGTTCAAGGAACGTGATAGGAGATAAAGACTGCTTTATTACATTCATCAAGAAGGATGGAGGATCGATTACTTTTAGAAACAACAACCAAGCTCATATTAAAGCAAGATAGTCTGCAGAAAATAGAGATTAATAAACAATCTTCGTTTCATTCTCCAGCAAAAAGCTGGAGAACTATTGAAGTTCATCCTCAAACACAAATCATTGGAGACACGACTGATGAGATTAGAACAAGAAAATCATTCAAGAATGATGAAAATAACATGGCAATGATATCCCAGATTGAACCAAAATCAATTAACGAAGCCATAATTGATCAACCTTGGATAGATGCCATGAAAGAAGAACTGCTGCAGTTCGAGAAAAACGAAGTCTGGACATTGATACCTGATCCACTAGATCAAACAATCATTGGTACACAATGGATTTTCAGAAATAAACTAGATGAAGAAGGTAAGGTTATTAGGAACAGAGCGAGATTGGTTGCTCAATGATACAATCAACAAGAAGGTATATATTACGATGAAACATTTGCTCCAGTTGCAAGGTTAGAAGCTATTTGTATACCTTTTGCATATGCATCTCATAAGCTTATTAAATTGTTTCAAATGGATGTTAAAAGTACATTTTTGAATGAATTCTTAAATGAACAAATTTATGTGAAACAGCCTCCAGGATTTGAAAATCAATCAAAACCAAATCATGTTTTCCAGCTTACCAAAGCTTTATATGGTTTAAAACAAGCACCAAGAGCTTGGTATGAATGGTGAAGTTCATTCTTAATCAAAAATGGATTTTCAAGAGTAAAAATTGACACCACATTATTTAAGAAAACATAGAAGAATGATTTACTTATTGTTCAAGTATATGTTGATGATATTATTTTCGGATCAACAAATGAAAAATTGTGTGAAGGATTTTCAAAACTTATGCAAAGTAAATTTGAAATAAGTATGATGGGAGAATTAAGGTATTTTCTTGGACTACCAATTAAACAATATGAAAACGGTATTTTCATTTGTCAAGAAAAATACATTAAAGATTTGTTGGTCAAATACAAAATGAATGAATCAAATATCATGTCTACTCTCATGCATCCATCCTCTTCTTTAGAGAAAGACAAAAATGGTAAATCTGTTTCTGAAAAAGAATATCGAGGAGTGATTGGCTCTTTGCTTTACTTAACTACTAGTAGACCTAATATAGTATTTGCAGTGGGATTATGCGCTCAATTTCAATCAGCACCAAAAGAAACTCATTTAACAACAGTAAAACGAATCTTTAGATATCTTGTTGGAACCACTAATCTTGGTCTTTGGTATAGAAAAGGTTCACATTTTGATCTTATAGCGTATTGTGATGCTGATTATGCTGAAGATAAAATCGAAAGAAAAAACACAAGTGGAGCATGTCAATTCTTAGGAGAAGCATTGATAAGCTAGTCTTGCAGAAAACAAAACACAATATCTTTATCAACCACTAAAGCTGAATATGTTTCAGCAGCAAACTACTGCTCACAAGTTCTTTGGATTATAAATCAACTCGAAGACTACTCAGTAAGTTATTCCAGCATTCCAATTAACTGTGATAACACTAGTGTAATAAATTTATCTAAAAATCCAATTCAACACTCTAGATCAAAACATATTGAAATAAAGCATCATTTTATTTGTGATCATGTCAATAAGAAATATATCGAATTAATATTTTTTGATACTCAAAATCAACTTGCTGACAACTTTACAAAGCCTCTTGTCGAAGATAGTTTCAATTTGATCAAAGAGAAACTGAAAATTACGAAAAATCCAGAAAATTCAGGTTAAAATCTGCTTCTGCAGAAAACGGAGAACGTTTATCATTCTCCGTTTTTCCAGACATCAGTCTCCGTTTTTCAACCAACATTCTCCTATGTGTCATCACTTTCCATCTCAAAACCAAAAAGGGATATCTTGGCATTTAATGAATGTGTCTCTTTGTCTGCAAAAGAAAACTGACACAAAGCACTACCGACCCCAAAATTCTCTCCTCCTTCCCATGGTTCAAAATAATCATTGATCTTTCTCTCAGAATTTCTGACTGACCTTCAACCACTATATCTTCCTTTTCTTTTTCTAAAAAACAGCAAACAGTATTCTCATCTTCTTCCTCAAATCTCTGTCACTCAAAAACCTTCTCAACTCACAAACAATGGCGCGCACAAAGCAATCTACAAGAAAGAATGCATATCCTTGCTCGCCATCCGCATCATCCCCATCATCTGACTCAATTCAACGTTCAGCCTCTCTACAACCACGACCAATTCCACCACACGTTTCTTCTAATACCTTGTTTTCTGACTACCTCTCATCATCCCCAGAAAATAACAATAATCTCCCAATCAATCCCAATCCTTTATCCACTGTTCTTCCACCACTCTACATATGTCCTCCTCCTAATCTCGCTCAAGTTCCCCCTCATCTGAGAAAACCTACAATGCCAAATAGGCGCTCCAGGAGAATACAATTTGGCATTGGAACCTTAAAGGCCTGCACTGAAAAACCATTCTACTTCATCATCTCTGATTCTGAGACTGATGACTCATCTAATACTCCCCTTCACACAACTGCTATAGAGAAAGCACAAACCAAAACCATCACTCCATCAAAATCTTCTTTCTCTTCTAAACCTTCTCAATCAACTCTCCCAAATCAAAAAAGGAGATTGATCAATGAAATCTTCTCCTCTCTTCCTAAACCATCTCAACCTTCAACTCAATCCAAAAAATCAATAGAACGCTCCATGAAAACTAAAACCACCATGACCATCGCCCAATTCCTAGCTAGAAACAAACTCAAAAATCCCCAAAGAAAGAAGATGCATGCACCCAAACAAAATTTGAAACTGACTGAACCCGCCTCTCCAGAATATTCTCTGTTTCCCCAATGTTCCTCAGCCCCAAATCTAGAACGTTCTCCAAATCAAGAACGTTCTCCAGTTCGTACCCCTTATCATTCTTCACAACAAGAATGTTCTCCACATCAAGAATGTTCTCCTGCTCAACCATTCTCTCCTTCACATCCTCAAGAACATTCATCCCCAGTTCAAACACCTTCTCCCTCAACAAAATCCAAACGTTCTCCCACTAATGGACGTTCATCTTCATCCACATCTGAAACATATGAACCATCTCCACCCACTAAAAGATCCAAACCAAACACACTCCCTCTCATTTTACCAAAAAACTCCAAAAATTTCAAAGACAAATGGGCTCAACGCCCTATTGGAATCGGAAGACTTTTTGCATTTGATAAACTCATAATCGATGGCAACGCTGTCCAGCATCATACTGATGCACTAGGATGGACCTATTTTCTCCAAACATCTTAACATTACTATCCAGATGTTGTAAAAGCCTTCTACTGTAATGCCATGACCTTCCCAGACAAATCCCTAATCATCTCCACCATTAAGGGAATCAAGATAAGGTTAACTTCATATATCATGACTTCCATCCTTCAACTGCCTACAGAAGGACCTTCTGTTTTTGGCAACAAGTGGTACTCAGCTCTAAATCTGAAAGAGACTGAAATACTCTCTGACTTGTTTCAAGAAGGATCCATTCGCTACCTCTCCACACATCTTAAACCCCTTCCAAAAGTCTTTAATAGCATGAGCCAACATACTCTCCTTCCTCACTGTGGAAGCCATGAGTATGTCTCTGCAAATGATGCCTTGATCATCTATCACCTTCTAAACTGTAAGCGCCTAAATCTTCCTCATGTACTAACTCAACACATGATTTGCGCTGCCACTAAGGATTACAAGAAAAATATCGTTTCTTATGGAATGATATTAACTAAAATCTTTAGGCATTTTGGCATTCCTCTCTCCACTGAAAAATCCATCATCAAAATCTCCAAATTTTCCATAAAGAACATATCCCACATGCGCAAAACATTTTCTGAACAACCCACCACTGCTGCCTCCTCCTTTCCAACTTCCTTAAAGAGAAAACGTTCATCAAGACGAAGAATTGTCACCATACTTATCCCATTCTGACCTCAAACATCTGATCATTCCAGAGATGTAGTAACAGAAACTGCTCCAGAACGTTCTCCACCAAACCAAAAACGTTATCTAGAAAAAATCTCAAATCCATCAACTTTCTCCGTCTTTCCTCAACCATCCACATTATCCTCTACAAATTTTCTCTTATACTCTTAAATACTTCACTCTCCTCCTCATGACTTCGATACATTACTGCCTAATCCCTATGTAAGTATCATGTCTCCTCTTTTTGTGTCCCCACAAAAAACAAGCTCCTCCATTTTTGGTATAAGTCAGTTTTTAAACTTTCCAGAAGTTGTTGGCCCATCTGGTAAGCCCTCCACACCATCTGATCCTTTGCCTTCAATAGCAACCATAAATATTTTTCTTACTTGTAGGAAGTGGAGTACTAACAGGTTTTCAGAATTCAACTTGAAATGAGTAGCAAGTGGAGTACTAACAGGTTTTCAATTGCTATTGTTAAACCTCTCTAACAATGTAATTATGTTGAGACAACTATAATTTATCATTCTTCCTATCACAAGCAATTCTCATGCCCAAAATTTGCTTTGTAGGACCCAAGTCTTTCATTGCAAAAGACTTGTTGAAATGTTTATTTAAAGATTGAATCAACTTAGTGTCATGACCAAAAATCAACATGTCATCCACCTATATCAAGAGAATAATATAATCATCGTAAGAGAATTCGTAGACAAACACATAATGGTCAAAATTAGTTTTACCAAACCCATGTTTCTCCATGAAAGAATCAAATTTCTTGTACCATTATTAAGGTGCTTGCTTGAGCTCATACAAGATTTTCTTCAATTTACACACAAGCTGCTTTTTACCTTTGATTTTGAAATCCTCTAGTTGCTCCACATAGATCTCTTCCTCCAAAACTCCATGAAGAAATGCAGATTTTACATCAATTGTTCAATTTCTAGGTTCATACAAATCTTTATTGTATAACATATCTTCCATAAGAGTCTTATAATATGTGTAATTAGAGAAGTTAAACTTAATCATATTTTCCTCTTCGATTTAAATGAACAAACCAAACTAATCTAGCTCTGATACCATTTTTTTGGGAAAAACCATATATAACCTGTTCAATAATACGCAAAATTTTTCCCACCTATGCAAATAAATGGCCAAACAGACAATACAATTATGTAGAGTAACAATAATTGGCAGAAAATTAAATATGGGACAAACACAATTTTTAACATGGAAAACTTCTCTCAAAATGATAGAATAAAAATCATGGGACCTAGTCTAGCACCACTATAATAATTAACTAGAATATAACTTGCACGTTGTGCGGGTGTAATTTGTAAAATTTTCTTTCAATATATTTTTTAAAAAAGTTTGAAGGTGATATTTATGGTGTATAAAATGTTTCAATATTTGTAAGTTTCTTAGTTTATAAGAAAAGTGATTGTATAACAAAAGAATAAATGAAATGGAAACAATTGAAAATTTTATAATAAAATGAGTGATTTTCACTCTAAAATATAATTAAAAAAAGATGAGTTAGTGCTTGTATACACAATTAAAAATATTAAAATAAAATGAGTAATTTTTACTCTAAAAATATTATTATAAAAAGATTATCGATCGTATGTATATATTTTGTTTTGTTTTAAACATTCAATCATTATAGAATACTTTCTTCCTATAAAAACTAGAATATATATTTTACAATCATTGATTTGAGATATATTTGTAAACATTGATTTTCATATGATCATTATTTTTATTTTTATTTTACTTTTTATCTTGAGAATTATTATTTCTTTATTATTTTTTTGACTAATTGAGTGAACTATTCTTTTTTATATTTTATGTTTCATGTCTCATTTCTACTTAAATTTTTGATAACTAATTCTTAATTAGAAGTGTTATGTCATATATTTCTTTCAAAAATATTTTGATTTAATTGTCCTTTTTGGAGGTTGAATATAATAAATAAACTCAAAATATTATTTTTTACGATAAAAACATGAAATAATGTTGGGAATGATAACGAATCACTACTTGAGTGAACTATTCTTTTTTATATTTTATGTTTCATGTCTCATTTCTACTTAAATTTTTGATAACTAATTCTTAATTAGAAGTGTTATGTCATATATTTCTTTCAAAAATATTTTGATTTAATTATCCTTTTTGGAGGTTGAATATAATAAATAAACTCAAAATATTATTTTTTACGATAAAAACATGAAATAATGTTGGGAATGATAACGAATCACTACTTGATTTTGATTATTTTTGTCCTTAATTGAAACTATGCTCGAATTTATGCTTCGTCCAATCTATAAGTTTAATATTTTAAAATGAGTATTTTTATTTTCATGATCAATTTATATAGACAAATATTTCTTTTGTATTAAAGGAATAGAATATGTATTCGAGCACTAATAAAAGAAAAATGAACACTAATTATATATTACTATGAAAATATTTAATGTATAATTTAACATTTTTATTTTTTTTAAATATAATTTGTTGGTTTTCTTTGGCAAAGGTTTGCTACTTTAAATGTATGTGTTTTCATATTTTTTATTTATTTTAATTTAAACTTCATTTGATTATTTGTACATAAGTTTGATTATTGATTTTTCATGTGATTATTATGTTTTTACATATTTTGTGGTAATTTATGGTTGCTATATTTTAATTAATAAGATGTAATTAAAATATTGTGATGTATTTATATGCAATGAATTAAAAAAGTAATTACAATTAAATCAAGTTTGTAATGAGATTTATATTTTTAATTGTTATTTTTTAATTATAGAAATATAGACAAAGAATTAGTAGAATTAGTAGAATGAGGAATAAAAAATAAATGAATTCTAGAGGTGCCAAATCATACTATTGAATGATGTGGCAAATTTAGTGTTACATGACATATAAGAATGTGATGTGTCAACGTAATATATTGGGGATTTTATTTAATATATTATATTGATATTGATGGGTACACCAGAGTTTTTCTAGCAACACTAGAAAACATCAATCAACAATAGCCATCACCAATGGATAGAAACCAAACAAATAACAATCTTCTACTAAAATGAAAATTTCAAACTTACTCTCACAGGTAAAACTATAACACTATATATTAAAAGAACAAATTCAGTGGTAGAAATAACATACTAAAATTGTAAACTAAATGGAACAAGATTGCTATTACCACCAGAATCCAATTTTCTTTTTCTCCTTAATTGTAAATGCGAATGAATATTTTAGGGTAAAATAGTATTTTAATGTGAGTATTTTTGTGAATAATATTTTAATTATGGATGAATAAAACAAGTAATTAATTTATTTGGATACTTTAAAAATATAAAATAAAATAAAATTTTGAGATAAACTACTTTTTGCACCCCCACCCTCTTTTTTGTTTGTTTCTACTATTGTTTCTGTTTGGGCTGTTTGCTTTCTACACCCCAATTTTGAGTCTTGCTATTTGCACCCTTCCATCTAAAAATCTAATATAAACAATTAGAAATTATTATTAATTAAAATCTAATCCAAACAATGCAGTAAATTTATTGTTCAAGCTACTATGCAAGTGGATGAAGTTAATGACATGAATTATGTGCATAGACATTTCGTACTAAGATTTAGAGGCTATACATGTGTGTAAAGGATTGTACAAAAATCAAGAAATTATGTAGACTATGTATAAGTTTGATGATTGTTTTCTAAAAGATTAAGAAGAGAGAAATATTGTTGAAACATTTGAATGAGTTTCTAATGATCAAATATTTTTAATTGCACTAATAATTGTTGAAAGTGATACAAATAACTAACAATGCAAACATAAGGTAACTTAAAGAAATAAATCAAAAAAATAGAAACTTACATCACCTACACGAAACTGAGATAAACATAAAAGACGTAAATAATGCAATAAAATATAAATAACCAGACTTTTATTTTTATAAAACATATAAAACCTCGAGATATATCTATTATATATATATTTAAAACAAACTCCTCTGCCAACTCATAGTAATTCTTCCACATGTGTAAACATATTTCACCTAAGCAAAAAAGCTGATGTGTACGCCTTAGAGAGAGTTCTCTTGTGTTTTTATGTTTCACCTCATTTTTTTCTACTTAGTTTCTAAATAATTATTCCTTCTTTTAATCCCTCTAATCCCTAATTTTTTTAATGACTTCCTTCAATATTGCAATTATCTTCGAAATCGCCGACTCTACTCCAAAGATACCCTGAAAGAGGTTAAGGTTGGTTTGTTGCAACAAAAAAAATTCTTCTCTTTGTCCATTAAATTCAATTATGTTCTATGCAATCTTTGAAATCAATCTGGCTCATAGTGACTCAATGCTATGTATAGTTTCTTACATGAAATTCTATCACTGCGACTATCCAGGAAATCCAAGTTGGGATGCGATCAGCCGACAAACTTCCCTACCCATCATACCCAGAGAAAAACGGCACATGGAAATTCCCAAAAATTAGTGTTTTCCAATGTTAATGAAAGATATATGTATACATCAATATTTGTTTCCTCACCCTTCTAAACTATTTTTCTTATTTAGTTGTTTTTAAGTGTCACTTTGCTTTGTGTGTCTCATATTCTTAGTTTTACTTCAATGTAGTATATGTTGAGTAGCTTACAAATTGCAGTTGAAAAAGTTTGACTCAAATAATTTTAATCATGTTTAAAAGATATTTGTCATTGAATTGGAAGTAAATTAGATCATTTTAAATTTTAGAAGACAAATCTGCATGTATTGTGGAAATTTTTCAAATGTTAAAGGTAATGACTTCGATTATTTTAATCATCGATCTTTGTGGTAATTGTGAAATTTTTTATTTTAAATCCGATATATTAGAATTTTAATTTACAAACATTCGAACTATTATTAATATTGACAGATGAATCAAAATCATTAATATTTTGGTTACAAAATATTAATTGTCAAACAATTATAAGTATATAAATAATTACAAATGAATTACTTTAATTTCATCTATTATATATATTTAAATATTTATATTTGATTTTCTACTTTGAATATTGGTAAATATATATAATATATAAATATTTAGAAATGATGGACAAAGTCATTTCTCTTTGAATTTTGGTCATTTTTATTTTACTGAAACTAATTAAATTAAATTTGTTGTTTTTATATTGATAAGAAATTAAAGTAATTTATTTGCAATTATTTGTATTTGATGTATACTTGTAATTGTTTAACGATTAATAGTGTGTAACCGAATTGTTATAAGTTATGATTACTCAATTAATATTAATATTAGTTTGAATGTTTATAAACTAAAAGTCTAATATATCCGATTTAAAGTTAAAAAAATTTACAATTACCACAAAGATCGATGATTAAAATGATTGAGTAATTGAACAAAAAATATTTGTATTTGGTTTTCTACTTTGAATATTGGTAAATATATATAATACATAAATATTTAGAAATGATGGACAAATTCATTTCTCTTTGAATTTTGGTCAGTTTATTTTACTGGAACTAATTAAATTTAATTTGTTGTTTTATATTGATATGAAATTAAAGTAATTTATTTGTAATTATTTATATTTGATTATACTTGTAATTGTTTAACAATTAATAGTTTGTAACCGAATTATTATAAATTTTAGATTTCGGTTTTGAAATTAAAATATTAATGATTATGATTACTCAATTAATATTAATTATAGTTTGAATGTTTGTAAATTAAAATTCGAAGATATCCCATTTAATGTAAAAAAAAATTCATAAATTAACACAAAGATCGATGAGTAAAATGATCGAGTGAGAGAATAAAAGTTATTTAGATTTGATTTTCTGCTTTGAATATTGGTAAATATATATAGTATATAAATATTTATAAGTGATCTATAAAATCATGTCTCTTTGAATCTTGGTCAGTTTTATTGTATTGAAATTAATTAAATTAAATTTGTTGTTTTATAGTGTTAATTGACATTAAATTAAAATAATTCACTTGCTATTTGATTTTCTACTTTGAATATTGGTAAATATATATAGTATATAATTATTTACAAGTGATCGACAAAATCATGTCTCTTTGAATCTTGGTCAGTTTTATTTTATTGAAATTAATTAAATTAAATTTGTTATTTTATAGTGCTAATTGACATGAAATTAAAGTAATTCATTTGCAATTATTTATATTTGATGTATACTTATAATTGTTTGACAATTAATATTTTATAACCGAATTGTTATAAATTTTGAATTTCGGTTTTGAAATCAAAATGTTAATGATTATGATTACTCTATTAATATTAATAATAGTTTGAATTTTTGTAAATTAAAATTTTAATATTTTCGATTTAAAATAAAAAATTTCACAATTACCACAAAGATCGATGATTAAAATGATCGAGTGAAAGAACAAAAAATATTTGTATTTGATTTTCTACTTTGAATATTGGTAATATATAGTATATACATATTTAGAAATGATGGACAAGGTCATGTCTCTTTCAATTTTGGTTAGTTTTATTTTTTTGAAATTAATTAAGTTTGATTTGTTGTTTTATAATGTTAATTGACATGAAATTAAAGTAATTTATTTGCAATTATATATATTTCATGTATAATTGTTTGACAATTAATAGTTTGTAACCAAATTGTTATAAATTTTAGATTTCGGTTTTGAAATCAAAATATTAATGAGTATGATTACTCAATTAATATTAATAATAGTTTGAATTTTTGTAAATTAAAATTTTAATATTTCCGATTTAAAATTAAAAAATTCACAATTATCACAAATATCGATGATTAAAATGATTGAGTGAGAGAACAAAAAATATTTGTATTTGATTTTCTACTTTGAATATTGGTAAATATATAGTATATACATTAGTTCAACATTTGGCATATTCATGGATCTCAATATTAATACGTTACTTTATTTATTCAAGTCATTCGTCTAAATCTGTATTTATCTTCTATGAATTATATTGGAATAATTATATATATATATTCTTGATATAAATATTGAATTGTGATATGAAATTTCATATTAATTTTTTAAAAATCTACTTAAATTAAATAAATAAAAATATACCAGTGCAAGAGGTGGGTTAGCATATAGTTTTACTTATATTTATTCATTCATTAATTCGGAAACACATTAGATGTCATTATTTAACTCCGAATTTTGTCTACATATAAAAGGAATGGGTTGCAAAACTAACGACGTTATGCGATTTTGAATTTGAAGATCTTGAATGGTATGACCATCTCCATGCTCATACACAAACATTGCCATTCTAGCATGATTTATACAAGTATCTATGAAACTTTGAGAGAATGATGAAGTATGAGCTTCTTTATTAATCTTCTTCCACATTGTATATATCATGGACTTTATATATCACAAGCCTCTACTTCAGAAACTCCACTTTCATTCATGTAGCATTGAATTGACTTTGGAATATCTCCTGTCTTAATTTCACGCTTAAAAAATAAAATCAAAATAAGTAGTGGAAATTAAAGGTTCAATTTTAATTAAATCCAAATCGCCATGAAGAAATGCAGATTTGACATCAGTTGTTCAACTTCTAGGTTCATACAAATCTTTATTGTATAACATATCTTCCATAAGAGTCTTATAATATGTGTAATTAGAGGAGTTAAACTTAATCATATTTTCCTCTTCGATTTAAATGAACAAACCAAACTAATCTAGCTCTAATACCATTTTTTTGGGAAAAACCAGATATAACCATTTCAATAATACGCAAAATTTTCCCTACCTATGCAAATAAATGGCCAAACAAACAATACAATTATGTAGAGTAACAATAATTGGCAGAAAATTAAATATGGAACAAACACAATTATTAACATGGAAAACTTCTCTCAAAATGATAGAATAAAAATCACGAGACCTAGTCTAGCACCACTATAATAATTAACTTGAATATAACTTGCACGTTGTGCGGGTGTAATTTGTAAAATTTTCTTTCAATATATTTTTTAAAAAAGTTTGAACGTGATATTTATGGTGTATAAAATGTTTCAATATTTGTAAGTTTCTTAGTTTATAAGAAAAGTGATTGTATAACAAAAGAATAAATGAAATGGAAACAATTGAAAATTTTATAATAAAATGAGTGATTTACACTCTAAAAAATAATTAAAAAAAGATGAGTTAGTGCTTGTATACACAATTAAAAATATTAAAATAAAATGAGTGATTTTTACTCTAAAAATATTATTATAAAAAGATTATCGATCGTATGTATATATTTTGTTTTGTTTTAAACATTCAATCATTATAGAATACTTTCTTCCTATAAAAACTAGAATATATATTTTACAATCGTTGATTTGAGATATATTTGTAAACATTGATTTTCATATGATCATTATTTTTATTTTTAATTTACTTTTTATCTTGAGAATTATTATTTCTTTATTATTTTTTTGACTAATTGAGTGAACTATTATTTTCATGTCTCATTTCTACTTAAATTTTTGATAACTAATTCTTAATTAGAAGTGTTATGTCATATATTTCTTTCAAAAATATTTTGATTTAATTATCCTTTTTGGAGGTTGAATATAATAAATAAACTCAAAATATTATTTTTTACGATAAAAACATGAAATAATGTTGGGAATGATAACGAATCACTACTTGATTTTGATTATTTTTGTCCTTACTTGAAACTATGCTCGAATTTATGCTTCGTCCAATCTATAAGTTTAATATTTTAAAATGAGTATTTTTATTTTCATGATCAATTTATATAGACAAATATTTTCTTTGTATTAAATGAATAGAATATGTATTTGAGCTCTAATAAAAGAAAAATGAACACAAATTATATATTACTATGAAAATATTTAATGTATAATTTAACATTTTTATTTTTTTTAAATATTATTTGTTGGTTTTCTTTTGCAAAGGTTTGCTAATTTAAATGTATGTGTTTTCATATTTTTTATTTATTGTAATTTAAACTTCATTTGATTATTTGAACATAAGTTTGATTATTGATTTTTCATGTGATTATTATGTTTTTACATATTTTGTGGTAATTTATGGTTGCTATATTTTAATTAATAAGATGTAATTAAAATATTGTGATGTATTTATATGCAATGAATTAAAAAAGTAATTACAATTAAATCAAGTTTGTAATGAGAGTTATATTTTTAATTGTTATTTTTTAATTATAGAGATATAGACAAAGAATTAGTAGAATGAGGAATAAAAAATGAATGAATTCAAGAGGTGCCAAATCATACTATTGAATGATGTGGCAAATTTAGTGTTACGTGACATATAAGAATGTGATGTGTCAACGTAATATATTGGGGATTTTATTTAATATATTGGGGATTTTATTAATATATTGGGGATTATTATGTTTTTCTAGCAACACTAGAAAACATCAATCTAACAATAGCCATCACCAATGGATAGAAAACAAACAAATAACAATCTTCTACTAAAATGAAAATTTAAACTTACTCTCAAAGAAGGTAAAACTATAACACTATATATTAAAAGAACAAATTCAGTGGTAGAAATAACATACTAAAATTGTAAACTAAATGGAACAAGATTGCTATTACCACCAGAATCCAATTTTCTTTTTCTCCTTAATTGTAAATGCGAATGAATATTTTAGGGTAAAATAGTATTTTAATGTGAGTATTTTTGTGAATAATATTTTAATTATAGATGAATAAAACAAGTAATTAAATTATTTGGATACTTTAAAAATATAAAATAAAATAAATTTTTTGAGATAAACTACTTTTTGCACCCCCGCCCTCTTTTTTGTTTGTTTCTACTATTGTTTCTGTTTGGGCTGTTTGCTTTCTACACCCCAATTTTGAGTCTTGCTATTCGCACCCTTCCATCTAAAAATATGCAAAAGACTTCCTCTTCCTCCCGGCTGAAAAATACTCACAGGCGTACTAAAGAAACCATATTTCTCTCAATTTCACTCCCACTAATTTCTTGCCATTCGAATCAATCCCAACCTATATCCCACATAAAATCGGTCAATATCTTAGGCGAGCTATTTTTGGTTAATTCTGATCACAACATTTGTCATCTCAAAAAATTAGCATCTTTTTTGGATTCTTCTTGTTGAAAGCTTCAAGACGCACTACTCATTTGAATTTTTTAGTGAAGTTGACTTCGAACCCTTCTGGCGCCTCGACGAGCCGATGAGACTTTTCAACAGTTTTTCTCGTCGTTTTGACTCCATTTTTGCTCCTAAAATTATTATTAATTCTTTCATATTATTTTTATGCTCCGAATAATTTTTCAGTCGCGTCTCGGCGATTTTCTGAGCTCGTCGTTTTTTTGAATTCATTCATTGTACATTGTCGGTCTGTAGTTGTTGAAAACTCTCATTAATTTATATCATTGAGAAAGCATCAAAATAAGATAATGGGTGAAAGAACGTTTGAATTCATGAGTATAATATTGTGAGATGAACGGGAAAGCCGTAGTCTCCAATGATATATCTTGGGGTAGCTATGTACGGTAACAATCCTATGAGGGATAAATTAATTAATATACAAATATCAATAATATGATATTAAAGTGTGGAATAGAAATATTTATAATGTGTTGATTGATTTAATTTTGTTTAATGTGTGGTATTTGATATTATTGTGATATTGAGTGTCGAATGAATGTTGTGCATATCTTTTGATTAGACGAGCTTAGGTAATGATGAAGATGTATGATTGATGATAGTGATGTTATAAATTTATAATAAGTTTATGTGATAATGATGTATGTGTTGGGTGGACTCACTCCCAAAGTGAACTTCACCAATTTTATTATTATTATTATTATTATTATTATTATTATTATTATTATTATTATTATTATTATTATTATTATTATTATTATTATTATTATTATTATTATTGTTGTTGTTGTTGTTGTTATTATTATTATTATTATTATTATTATTATTATTATTATTATTATTATTATTATTATTATTATTATTATTATTATTATTATTATTATTGTTGTTGTTGTTGTTGTTGATGTTGTTATTGTTGTTGTTGTTGTTGTTGTTGTTGTTGTTGTTGTTGTTGTTGTTGTTGTCGTTCTTGTTGTGGTTGTTGTCGTTCTTGTTGTCGTTGTTGTCATCGTTGTCGTAGTTGTTGTCGTCGTTGTTGTCAACGTTGTTGTTGTTGTTTTCATTGTTGTCGATGTTGTTGTCGTTGTTGTTGTCGTCGTTGTTATCGTTGTTGTGGTCATTGTTGTGGTCGTTGTTGTTGTAGTCGTTGTTGTCGTCGTTGTTGTCGTCGTTGTTGTCGTCGTTGTTGTCGTCGTTGTTGTCGTTGTTGTTGTCGTCGTTGTTGTCGTCGTTGTTGTCGTCGTTGTTGTCGTCGTTGTTGTCGTCGTTGTTGTCGTCGTTGTTGTCGTCGTTGTTGTCGTCGTTGTTGTCGTCGTTGTTGTCGTCGTTGTTGTCGTCGTTGTTGTCGTCGTTGTTGTCGTCGTTGTTGTCGTCGTTGTTGTCGTTTGTTGTTGTTGTTGTTATGGTTGTTGTTGTTGTTGTTGTTGTTATCGTCATTGTTGTCGTCGTTGTTTTCGTCGTTGTTATCGTCGTTGTTGTGGTCCTAGTTTTCGTCGTTGTTGTTGTTGTAATGGTTGTTGTCGTCTTCGTCGTCGTCGTTATCGTTGTGGTTGTCATTGTTGTCGTCAATATCGTCGTTGTTGTCGTCGTTGTTGTTGTCGCCGTTGTTGTCGTTGTTGTTGTTATCGTTGTTGTCGTTGTTGTCGTCGTTGTTGTCGTCGATGTTGTCATCGTTGTTGTTATCGTCGTTGTTGTCATCGTTGTTGTTGTCATCGTTTTTGTTGTCGTCGATTTTGTCGTTGTCGTTGTTGTTGTCGTCGTTTTAGTCGCCGTTGTTGTCGTCGTGGTTGTCGTCGTTGTCGTCGTTGTTGTCGTCATTGTTGTTGTCGTTGTTGTCATCGTTGTTATGGTCGTTATTGTTGTTGTCTTTGTTGTTGCCGTTGTTGTTTTCGTCGGTGTTATCTTCGTTGTTGTCGTCATTGTTGTCGTCGTTCTGGTCAATGTTGTGGTTGTTGTTCTTGTCGTTGTTGTCGTCGTCGTTGTTGCGTCGTTGTCTTCGTTGTTTTCGTCGTTGTTGTCATCGGTGTTGTCTTCGTTGTTGTCGTCGTTGTTTTCGTAGTTGTTATTGTCGTTGTTGTTGTTGTTGTTACTGTCGTTGTTGTTGTCGTTTTTGTTGTCGTCATTGTTATGGTTGTTGTTGTTATTGTTGTTGTTGTTGTTGTGGTCGTTGTTGTCGTTGTTGTTGTAGTCGTTGTTGTTGTTGTCGTCGTCGTCGTTGTTGTTGTCGTCATGTTGTCGTCGTCGTTTTTGTCGTCGTTGTTTTCATTGTTGAGGTTGTTGTTGTTGTTGTGGTCGTTGTTGTTGTTGTCGTTGTTGTTGTCGTTGTTGTTGTCGTTGTTGTTGTCGTCGTTGTTGTCGTCATTGTTGTCGTCGTTGTTGTTGTCGTCGTTGTTGTCGTCATTGTTGTCGTCGTCGTTGCTTTTGTCGTTGTTGTCGTCCTTGTTGTCGTTGTTGTCTTCGTTGTCGTTGTTGTTTTCGTCGTTGTTGTCGTCGTCGTTGTTGTCTGTAATTGTTGTCGTCGTTGTTGTTGTGGTCGTCGTCGTTGTCGTCGTTGTCGTTGTTGTCGTCGTTGTTGTTGTCGTTGTTGTTGTGGTCGTCGTTGTTGTCGTCGTTGTTGTCCCTATTGTTGTCGTCGTTGTGGTCATCGTTGTTGTCGCCATTGTTGTGGTCGTCGTTGTTGTCGTCATTGTTGTTGTCATTGTCGTCGTTGTTGTCGTCGATTTTGTCGTTGTCGTCGTTGCGGTCGTCGTCGGTGTTGTCATTGTTGTTGTCTTCGTTGTTGTTGTCGTCGTCGGTGTTGTCGTCGTTGTTGTCGTCGTCGTTGTTGTTGTCATCGTTGTTGTTGTTGTTGTCGTTGTTGTCGTTGTTTTGTTGTTGTTGTCGTTGTTGTGGTTGTTGTTGTTGTTGTTGTTGTTGTTGTGGTTGGTGTCGTCGTTGTTTTTGTTGTAGTTGTCGTCGATGTTGTTGTTGTTGTTGTTGTCGTTGTTATGGTTGTTGTCGTCGCTGTTGTTGTTGTTAAAGAGAAAAAGGAATAAAGTGTTTTATTGGGCTTGGTCCATATGAAGGAAAAATAAAAGTAATTTGAAATCCCTATTTTAGAAGAAAAAAGGAGGCAATCGTAACCAACACGAGAAGAGAAAAAAATAAAAAGGTTTGATTCCGGTTGTTGTCGTTGTTGTTGTCGTCGGTGTTGTCTTTGTTGTTGTCGTTGGTGTTGTCGTTGTTGTTGTTGTTGTCGTCGTCAATGTTGTTGTTGTCGTCGTTGTTGTTGTCGTCGTTGTTGTGGTTGTTGTTGTTGTTGTTGTTGTTGTTATCTTCGTTGTTGTCGTCGTTGTTGTTGTTGTCGTTGTTGTTGTTGTTGTTGTTATGGTTGTTGTCGTCGTCGTCGTTGTTGTTGTTGTTAAAGAAAAAAAGGAATAAAGTGTTTTATTGGGCTTGGTCCATATGAAGGAAAAATAAAAGTAATTTGAAATCCCTATTTTAGAAGAAAAAAGGAGGCAATCGTAACCAACACGAGAAGAGAAAAAATAATAAGGTTTGATTCTGGTGGTAGTAACAAGTGTGTAACAAATTTGCTATGTTTGATCTACAAATTTAGTATGTTACTTCTACCACTGAGTTTGTTATTTTAATATATAATCTGAGTAGTTTTATCTTCTATGAGAGTTACTTTAGAATACCTACTTTAGTGGAAGATTATAAGGTTGTTGTTATTGTTGATTGATGTTCCCTATTGTTATCAGAACAACTCTAGTGTACCCATTAATTATTATAGTTGAAGTTTTTACTAGACTAGGTGCCGTCGTTTCTATTCTCTCTAAGGGAAGTTTTATACGTTAAAATTGTTTTTGCCTCATATTTAATTTATGTCAATTATTATTGCTCTCTGGAATTGTATTTACTATTTGTCAATTTATCTACATAGGCAGGGGAAAAATATTATGCATTATTGAAATAGTTATCTCTAATTATCTTTGATTTTTCCCAACAAAGTTGTATCAGAGCTCAGTTGATTTGATTTGTGCATTTAAATGGAGGAGGAAAATAAAGGTCCAAATATAATTAAAACCAACTCTTCTAGTTACATAATTTGGAATACTTTCATGGAAGACATGTTGTACAGTAAAGATTTGTATGATCCTATTGAGGATGACACTGCTAAACCCACAAATAAATTTGACGTTAACTGGTAGAAGATGAATAAAAAAGGCAATGACGTTGATCAGACAATGGTTGGATCTGAGTGTATATCCACATGTTGAAACTGAAATAAATGCTAACAAGATGTAGGAAAAATTATTAGAGTTGTATGATCGAAACAATGTGCAAAATAAAGCATTCTTGATTCGGAAGCTGGTGAATATGAAATACAAAGATAGGGATTCAATGGTAGAGCATATGAGTATTTTTCATAATACAATGAATCAGTTGACAACTGCATATATTAAATTAGATGATGAGTTGGAAGTGTTGTTATTGTTGAGTTCCTTGCTTGATAATTGGAAAGTCCTTGTTGTGATGTTGACCAATTCAACTCCAACTGAAAAGCTGAAAATGTCAACAGTTAAAGAGAGCATGTTGAATGAAGAAGCTCAAAGAAAGGAACGTGGTTTTATTGGTTCTTCCTAAAAGTCAGAAGCACGAGTTATAGAGTCACGGGGGAGAAGCCAATCTAGAAACTTCCATAAACACTACAACTCTGAAAGTGGTAGCAAGTTAAGAAGCAAGTTGAGGACTAGAAAAGAAGTGATATGCTATCATTGTGGCAAATAGGGTCACATAAAAAGAAATTGCAGGTACCTTAAGAGAGATCAATCAAGGAAAATGGATGAAGACAAAGAGAAGAAAAATAACAAAGATACGACAACAGTTGCATTTGTTAATAATGTCTACATTGTTTGTGATGATAATTCAATTAACCCTGCATGTCATGAATCAACTTGGATTATTGATTCGGGTGCCTCATATCAGGTTACACCTAGGCGTGATTTTTTCTCAACTTACAATGTTGGTGATTTTGACATGGTAAAAATGAGAGATTAAGAAGTATGTAAAATTAGCGATCTGTGAGTTGTTTGGGTTGAAACTGGGATTTGTTGCAAGCTTCAATTAAAGAATGTTAGACATGTTCCTGATATTCTTCCCAATTTGATTTTGGTGAAAGTCTTGGATATTGAGGGTTATCACACTTACTTTGGTGGTGGTGGTATATGTAAAATCATCAAAGGGTCCCTATTGGTTGCATAGGAGCAAAGTTCCACTTCTCTCTATAGGATATCTACGAAGCTATGCAAGGATGAAGTGAATGCAATTGAAGACGCATCTTCTAATTTTTAGCATATGCACCTCAGCCACTTGAGTGAGAAAAGATTCAACATACTTGCGAAGAAAAATTTTCTTCCTATGAAAGGTACGTCTCTAAAAACTTTCGCTCATTGTTTTTCTGGAAAACAAAAGAGTTTCTTTTCATAATATTGGTCCTCATATGAGGCAAAATATTCTTGATTTAGTTCATACTAATGTTTGTATGTTGGATAGTAAATCTCTTGGTGCAGCATCATATTTTGCTACTTTTATTGACGACCACTCTAGAAAACTGTGGGCATTTCCTTTGAAATCTAAAGACCAGGTACTTGGAGTCTTCAAGCATTTTCAAGCAAGTGTTGAAAGAGAAAAGGGAAGAAAATTAAAATACGATCAGATAATGGTGGTGAATACAGACGTTCGTTTGAAGAGTATTGTAGAGAACATGCAATCAGGCTTGAGAAAATAGTTCCAAAGACACCTCAGCATAATAGTGTTGTAGAGAGAATGAATCGTATGATTAATAATAGAATCAGATGTATGCTCTCTCATGCAAAATTATTGAAATCCTTTTGGGGTGAAGCAATGAAAACTGTTGTGGATTTTATCAATCTTTCTCCTTCTATTCCACTTGATGGTGATGTTCCAAATAGATGTGGACAAGGAAAGTTGTCTCTTACTATCATTTGAGAGTTTTTTGTTGCAGATGTTTTGTTCATGTTCCAAGAGATGAGAGGTCCAAGCTTGATAATAAATCCAAATAGTGAATATTCGTCGGTTATGGTGATGAAGAATTTGGTTATAGATTGTGGGATCCAGTTGACAAGAAAATTATCAAAAGCCAATATGTGATATTTCTTGAAGACCAGACTATTGAAGATTTTGATAAAGTTGATAAACATAAATCAAATTCTAGAAGTTACATTGATGTTGCGCCTAAGCCCCCTGCAGAAACTTTTGTTGATAGGGGAGATATACAGGTAGATGATGAGAATGTAATTGATGATCATGTACCTCACCATGATGAGTAGGTTCCAATTGAGCCACCAATCGATTTTGAGTTGAGAAGATCTACTAGAGAATATCAACCTTCTCAAAGATATCCTCCACATGAGTATGTTATGATCACTGGTAGTGGAGAGCCAGAGTACTATTAAGAAGCTATTACAATTGTTGATAAAGAAAAGTGGTTGAAAGCCATGAAAGAATAGATGAATTCCTTGCATGAAAATCACACATTTGATTTGGTAAAGTTGCCTAAGGGTAGAAAAGCACTCAAGAACAAATGGGTATATAAGATAAAGACATAAGAGAATAGTTCTCAACCAAGATCCAAAGCAAGATTGGTTGTGAAAGGTTTTAATCAGAGAAAAGGTATTGACTTTGACAAAAAAAAATTCACATGTGGGATGTCCTCTATCCGAGTTGTCCTTGGGTTAGCAGCTAGTTTGAACCTAGAAGTTGAACAACTTGATGTGAAAATTGCACTCCTTCATGGTGATTTGGAGGAAGAGATGTATATGGAGCAACCAGAGGGTTTCGAAGTCAAAGGTAAAGAGTAGCTTGTGTAAATTAAAGAAAAGCTTGTAGGAGCTTAAGCAAGCACCTCGACAATGGTACAAGAAGTTTGATTCTTTCATGGAAAAATATGGGTATTGTCGCGGCCTAAAATTTCGAGTTTTCATCGAATTCAATGGAGTCGCCACCAAAATTTATTTTAAAATAGGGAAAATATTGGGAAACCCTTAAAAAAATAAAAATGGTCTTTGAAACCAGATTTTGAGTTCGGGAGTCGATTATGCGTAGGGAAGGTATTAGCACCCTACGACATCCGCTAAAAACGGTTACCTATAATTAATTGTGCAAAATTATATCAACTTAACTATATTAATTTTTCTTTATTATTAAATATGGATATAAAATTATTTTTTATAAATATGATTTTTTTGAGATAAAAGCGCGTTTAAAAGAGTAAAAAAGGTTTTATTATTGTGCTTGACAAGAGTGTGATCTTGCTCCTACGTATCTCCTGGTGCGATGGAGAAATCAAAGCTACGTAGTTCTTGGTAGAAAATGTGGATGTGTTGATTGCTTTTTAATAAATTGTATTTTGTTATTTAAAAAAAAGTTAAAGTTGACGAACTTAAAAAAAGCTTGCTTGATTTGAATAAATATTTTAAAATATGAGTTTAAGACGGTCGAGTTGTACAACTCGTGTCTCAAAACTGAAGGAGTAAAAAAAGATGTCACATCTAATTTTAATCCTCTTAAGAATATTTTTTTTATTTTTAAATTGAGTTTTAAAACCAATAAAATGTTTAACTTGTGTCTTAACAACTCCAAAATTAAAATAAACACATCTAATTTATTAAATTTAAAAAAAAGTTGATTTTAGATCTATTTATTTATAAAAATAAAATTTAGAGATATTAAAATATATAATTTGTATTATGTAACTCCGGGATTAAAAAATGTTATTTTTAGTTAACTTTTTAATAATTTTTAATTTATTAATTTATTTATGAAGATGAGATTTAGAACCACCAAATTGTCACAACTTGTGTTCTAATAACTCAAAGATTAAAAGATGTTTGATTTAGATAATTGTCTTAAAATATGAGTTTTAAGACGATCGAGTTGTACAACTCGTGTCTCAAAACTTAAAGAGTAAAAAAAAACAAATGTCACATCTAGTTTAATACTCTTAAGAAATTTTATTATTTAAAATTAAATTTCAAAGTAAAAAAAACAACTTAAATTAATATCTCCAAAAAAAAAAAATACGTCATATCTAAATAAAAAAAATAAAAAGAGATAAAAATATAATAATTATTTTTTATATTAGAATTTGATTAAATGTTCAAGCATGTATATTTTAAAATAAAAGGCAATGATCAAACTAAAAAAAAAAGGTTAGACCACAAAAAACGTAAATGGGCTGCGTTGCAAATAACTGTGGCCCAATACCTTCAGAAAACTGATTCGTAAAACAAACCCTAAATTGAAACAAGGCATATGCAAAAACCAGAGCGGCGGCTAGGCAATGAGGGTCGCAGATCAAAAGTTTCAAAAGAGAAAAAAAACAGAGCCATGCGAACTTCATCATCAAGACCGTAAATAAGAACGGCGTTGGAGTGAGGCCGCTGGATTAGGTCGTTGAGGAAGAAGGGGAGTCAGACGAACGGAGTGACCAGGAAACACGGTCGGCATTTCGGCGACGACAACGGCGTTCAAGGTTTGAGTTTTTTAATCATATTATCTCTAACATTTTTTATACTCAGATCAATAATAATAAACAAATTTCATTTTTTATTCATAACTCAAACTCAACAGATTGATTAGAAAAATGAAAAAAATGAATAAACGAAAATACCTCTTAATCCTTCTATTTGTTCCTCTGTTTCTGTAGGTTTGAATAGTGGCAAAATTCAATCTCTGCTTCAGTGTATTATTTTTTTCAAATTTCTCTCCCAAAAAGAAAATCTACTCTCTGTTTTTAAATTTCGAATTCTTTTTCTCTATTTCCAAAATTCTGAATCTGTGTTTTGTCTCCTCATTTTTTTTCGTTTCAAAACTTCAAACTCTATTTATAGACTAAAAGTAAATTAAAGTGGTGAACTCTTCTGTTTATTAGATAAAATCAGGTTCTAAATTTTGTAGTGTTTGTTGCAAAATAAAGATTTTGAGTGTAGAGGGGATAAAGGAAGGTTATACAAGTAATACCTTTATTAGTATATCTCAATCAATTAACTGGTTTTTAATATGTTTGTATTTGGAAATGCTGTAAATACAGATAATATAAAGCAAAGTTATGACAAGATGCTGGGAATGCAAATAATATAAAGGAGGGTTTGCAAAAGCTCTTGCACAAAGTCAAGCAGATAAAAGGGTGTAGAATGGAAGATGAAGGTGAAGTTGAGTGTTGGCAGGGTGGAATGGATTGGTGTATTGGGTACTGATGTGTTGCCATGCCAATTCAGAAACATTGTTTTTATTGTAATTCAATCCTTTTATTTTATGTAAAATAAAGATGTTTAGATTTTTGTATGATAATTGAAAAATATATTATTATTATTATTAAAATAAATTTAAATTATTTTATAGGACAAAATTGAGGTACTACAGCTGCCCCTATTTAATTATCTTTTACGTGGTAAAAAATAATTAAATATAAAGACCTAAATTTTGTACAAAGTAATTTCGAATGTAGGAGAAAATAAAAAATAATTTGAATTGTAAAGATTTAAAAAAAACAAAAGTATGTAAAAGAAGTTGGTGATTGACAAAAATAAATAAAAATTAAAAAATGATCGTCCTCGGAGTGTTTACCGATGCGTTGATCGACATGAATAAAGTGATGATCGAAATAAAGTGATGATCGTCTTCGGATAGATCGACATAAAATAAAGTGATGATCGTCTTCGGATTGATTATCGATGCGTAGATCGACATAAAATAAAGTGATGATCGTCTTTGGATTGATTACCGATGCGTAGATCGACATAAAATAAAGTGATGATCGTCTTCGGATTGCTTACCCGATGCGTAGATCGTGATCGTCTTCGGATTGATTATCGATGCGTAGATCGACATAAAATAAAGTGATGATCGTCTTTGGATTGATTACCGATGCGTAGATCGACATAAAATAAAGTGATGATCGTCTTCGGATTGCTTACCCGATGCGTAGATCGACATAAAATAAAGCGATGATCGTCTTCGGATTGATTACCCGATGCGTAGATCGACATAAAATAAAGTAATGATCGTCTTCGGATTGATTACCCGATGCGTAGATCGACATAAAATAAAGTGATGATCGTCTTCGGATTGATTACCCGATGCGTAGATCGACATAAAATAAAGTGATGATCGTCTTCGGATTGATTACCCGATGCGTAGATCGACA
>NC_021160.2:40566877-40567234 GCF_000331145.2 Cicer arietinum | reverse complement strand
CTTTTTATTTATTTTATTATTTTTTAGTTTCCCCGATCCTTATGCGACTTTATACACTTACAAGATTCAATGGATCAACGATGATAACAATCGTTCTTTACATGATGACTCTAGTATATCTTGTGTAATCACTTTTTTTGAGGTTAATCAAATGTGCATTATTTAAAATGCTTACCCTTCATTTTTTTTTTATACACCCACATCTCGCGCTCTCGTGTATATGTTTTCAAGCGTCAAAATATTTAAGATATATATTTTTTTTTATATTTTCATATATTTCAAATTCTCATATTTATTATCATAAAATAACATTTTTTTAAAAACGTTAGAACAAACAACGATGAGACTAAATTTTTT
>NC_021160.2:40560846-40566377 GCF_000331145.2 Cicer arietinum | reverse complement strand
TGCCAAGTGGGATGTGACTTCGTATTTCCACGGTACTGCCTTGGTATTTCCATAAGGAAACGGGATTGGTGTTTGGACAATTATTGCATTTGGCTTGTTATGAGTTGACTTAAGATTCTCTTTTTTGTAAAGAATTTCCAATGGTTTTGGGAAAGATATATTATTTTCCACACACGACCCCATGGTGAACACATGACCATCTACTGCATGTTGGTCTATCCCATCTTCAATGAAATTCACAGAGGCGTTCCCGTGACCTGGCAAAGGATTGCTCCCTATGTTGGGATTGTCCTCCTTGAAGGTAAGCCATTTTGCATTAATCAATTCTTGCACTTTAGATTTTAGGGCTTGACAATCTTCAATGGAATGCCCAACGGCTCCTGCATGATATTCACATTTGGCATTTGGATTATACCATTTTGGAAATGGTGGTTCAAGAGGTTTCATTGGTCTTATGACTACCATTGAATTTTGAAGTAAATGGGGCAACAATTGGCTATACGTGACGGGAATTGGATCAAAACGAGTTATCCTTTTTTCTCGATTGACAGGTGGTCTGTAGTGATTTGAGCTTGGGTATTGATTTTGTGGGGAAAATGCGGTAGGTGGTGGTTGATAAAAAGGTGGTCTTGAAGGGTGATATTGAGGGAATGAAGCTTGTGTGGTTGCGGCCACATATGGATAAGGGGTGTAAGGATTTTGTGGTATCGGGGGCTGGAAAATTGGGGGTCGATAAGAATTGATGGGTGGAAAATAAGAGATTCTGGGGTTTACCATTACAGCGTTAGTGTCTCCTTCTTTCTTTTTTGTGAATGTCGTCTGGGGTCGTTTCACGCTAGTTGCTGCACATACGATCTTGCCACTCCTCATCCCACTTTCTATCCTTTCTCCTATCATGACAAGGTCAGAAAAGTTTGATGACATACTCCCAATCATCTTGTCATAAAAAGGCGACTGGAGAGTATCCATAAACATACCAACCATTTCTCTTTCAGATAATGGGGGTTCTACTTGTGAGGCCATTTCCCTCCACCGTTGTGCGTATTCTTTGAAAGCTTCGTTGTCATTTTTCAGTGAATTTTGCAATTGCATCCTATCAGGGGCCATGTCAACGTTGTACCTGTATTGCTTCAAAAAGGCATCAGCTAGGTCCTTCCATGAACGAATTTGATTTCGCTCAAGATGCATATACCAACTTAACGATGCCCCACTCAAACTGTCTTGGAAGAAGTGAATGAGAAGTTTATCGTTATGAGCATGAGATGCCATTTTTCTGCAATACATAGTTAGATGATTTTTAGGACATGTGTTGCCCTTGTATTTTTCAAAGTCAGGAACCTTGAATTTGGCAGGGATAGTCACATCAGGAACCAAACACATATCGAAAGCTTCAAGGCCATAAACATTATACCCCTCAATAGCTTTTATTCGCTCTTCCAAGACATGGAATTTTTCCTTTGATTGTGTATCATCCCCAATGTGAGGTTGATGCCAATTTCCATTAGTATCGAAATGGGGTACTTGGGGTGCAATATATGGAATATTTTCTGAGGGTTGAGTGTTTTGGGGGTTTAAGTGGTTTGGGTTGTTTTCCATGGGGTTGACGACTAAGGGTGGAGTATAACCGGGTGGAAGACCGTACATAGGAAATTGTATAGTTGTTGTACGAGGTTGCTGGGTAGTCGGGGTAAAGCCTGGTGGGTGAGAAGGAGTGGTTTGGTGTTCTTCATTTGCAGCCGGAGGATTCTCATCAGTATTCCCCTTCCTTGACAAAGCTTGTATAGCTTCTAAGATTTGATCAACCTTGTCCTTCAATTGGTTGACATCCATTCTCATCACCTCTTGATTTTGCTCAAGTTCTTCCATGATCTTCGAGTTTGCACGAGTCCGATAAGGGTGTCGGGGAAACAGCTTTATTGATTTTTTCTGTATCCCTTTTTTTAAATAAAAAAATATTATTATGAGTATGCATTAAACATGAATGGAATGAAAATGCAATTATTTTTTTGGATGTTGGGGAATCATAAGTCTTGCACGAATTATTAATGAAAGAAGAATATGAGAATCGATAAACAAAATAGCAAATCCTTCATTGATGAGAAAAAAGTACATTGCATTTAAATTAAAAAGCTACATCGACTATTGTATTTCAATCATCTTTTTCAAGAGGACAACCAATCTTCTCCTCCAATTCTTCTACTAAATGTTTGCAATATTCGACGAACTTGTAGACTTTGATTGGAGTGTTGAGTGGATGCATTACTGCATCAATCTCTCTTAGATGTTTTGGAATTTTTATGATTGCCTGATTAGCTAGCATTGCCAATTTCGAAAAGCAATCTTTCCAATGCTTGCCTTTATCTTCCAATTCTTTATAAATCTCTTGGTTCTTCAATTGCCCAAGCAACACCATGAAACGCTCCTCCCAGTATATGGTTTCATCCTTCAAGTCATTGTAGATATTTTCTTGATAATCAATGTAATTCTTCAACTCACTAGAAGCTTCCATTTCTACTTTTAGTGCATCTTGGTGTTTTGAGAGTAATTCTTCGATTTCTTCCTTCTGTTGCCTCTCATTCCTTACTTGATTCTCATATTGATCTACCATTTCTTTCAGTTGTTTCTTTAAATCTTCAAACTCATTTTTTATGTTCTTCTCAGAGCTTGCTGATTTTGTCCACAATTGCTTCCACATATAGGCTTCTTCAATAGCTGTATTCCTTTCTTGCCTTCGCACATCTAACTCTTCATTTGCGCCTCTTAAACAATCTTGTATGTCAAGTTTATTTCCTTTTTCAACTTTCAGCCTCTTGTTGTTTCTCTCGATAAACTGACTCTTACAAGTGTTTTCTGATCTTAAGTTGTCGTTCTCTTGAGAGACTTTTTCTAATCTCGCTTGTAGCTCTTTTTTCTCTTCTTCAGATTTTAGCAATGATGCTTTGAGTTCTTCTATCTCTTCATTTGCAACAAGGATAGGTTCAGGCATTTCCTGACTATTTGAGGCTGTATTGTGGAAAGGCAGCTTGATTTCTTGGACTCTTTTCTTTACCCATTGTTGATAAGGTTCCTTTATGCTGCAACTTCTACATCCGAGTACCTTTCCTTTTCTAATGACTGATTCCCAAGCTCGACTCATCCTTCTCAATATTGGTGGGTCTACTATACCCGTATTGTGCAAAACAAAAGCCTCCAATGACTTATCATCTGGTTTATCCAACATGGGGTAGCCGAGTTGTCTCAGAGCTATCATTGGATTGTAATTAATACATCCTTTCGTTCCCATGAGAGGTACATTTGGAAAATCTCCGCATCGGCATATTACCTCTTCCACCTCTTGTTCTCTATAGTACCATGAAATTTTATCTCCAGTAAGGCTAGCTATACCCTGAGCCCATTCACGATTGCTCTTGACCCCAACATGATACCCTTTCTTGAACATGTGAGATACAAACCAAGTATACAGCACTGGAACACAACATAAAATTGTTCCCCCTTTCTTCTCGTGTCGCATATGCATAGAGTAGTATACATCAGCAAGAACCGCAGGAACTGGGTTTTGTTTATGTTTGTTAAAAGCTAAGAATACATTTATGGCAGCAAAATCTACAAAGTTATCAAGGTTTGGAAATATAACAATACCGTAGATAATGAGGGCCAAAACATCTATAAAAGTACTCCATTCTTTTTTATCAGCTAAATCTTGGCACTTTTGCTCTAGATATTTTCTTGAAAACCCATGAATAGCCCCTTTTTCCTCTTTTGTACTTGCCAACTCTCTTATGTCGATCTTCAACACTTCAGCAATTGTGTCCAACTTCGGTGGTTGCCCAGTATATCGATAAGGATTTCCTCTTTCTAGGGAGTAACCCAGTATTCGCTCAAATTCCTCTAATGTCGGGGCCAACTGAAAGTCTTGGAAAGTGAAACATCTTAAGAGAGGATCGTAATACTGAGCCAATGCTGTGAGGGCCCCTGTTTGCACATTCACTGCCAAGAGATTTAGAATTTTTCCATATTTGTGAACGAAACTCTCACGTTGTATAGTTTTCATTTGACTGCTGATGTCTTTTAAACTCTTCAAATCAGGTTGCTTAAACTTTAAAAGTAAAGTTTTTCTTTTCTCCGATCCCATTGTCCACTTAAATAACACGTGACTAAAGTTTGTATGATTCCCCAAAAATCCTGAAAATTTATGCAAAATGCTATTATGTTTTATTTTTCCTTGGAAAGAGAGAGAAAAAAAATGTCATGACATATGAATGAAACTAATATATATATATATATAATGTCTTGGATATATAGATATTCTTACAATGAAAGGATCTATTGACTTATGTAGTGAAACTCTCACAAGGGAGGCTCTATGGTTCTAAACACGGTTCCTAGAGCCAATAATCCTATTTTAGAATATTGTCAACAACAATAGGTAAACTATTTGAAGTGACAATAACCTCAATAGGATCAAACTCTAGGTGAGATCTTCATGCTAACCAAACAGGATGTACATCCAGAAGGCTACCACTACGCGATCTCGAAACTAAACTTAAGTTTTGTTCAAACCCGGGTATAAGGTTCCACTCATAAGTGTGTGTTTTTAGTAAAAGTGTATGTGCTAAATAAGCATAATTCAATAACTCCATAATATTAACAAAACATATATACATATACTAAATAAATAAATAAAATAAAAAATAATCTACTAGCCTAAAATAATATTATAATGTCAACTAAAATGAAAATGAAAAACAAACAAATATAGAAAAAAGTTAAAATATTATGCACAATTAATTTTTAGGCTTGACTCTCGAAATATCCCCAGCGGAGTCGCCAGCTGTCGCGACCTAAAATTTCGAGTTTTCATCGAATTCAATGGAGTCGCCACCAAAATTTATTTTAAAATAGGGAAAATATTGGGAAACCCTTAAAAAAATAAAAAAAAAATAAAAATGGTCTTTGAAACCAGATTTTGAGTTCGGGAGTCGATTATGCGTAGGGAAGGTATTAGCACCCTACGACATCCGTTAAAATACGGTTACCTTTAATTAATTGTGCAAAATTATATCAACTTAAATATATTTATTTTTCTTTATTATTAAATATGAATATAAATTGTTTTTTATAAATGTGATTTTTTGAGATAAAAGTGTGTTAAAAAAGAATGGAAAAAAGAAAGTTTTTATTAGTGTGCTTGACAAGAGTGTGATCTTGCTCCTACGTATCTCCCGGTGCGATGGAGAAATCAAAGCTACGTAGTTCTTGGTAAAAAAATGTGAATGCGTTGATTGCTTTTAAATAAATTGTATTTTGTTACTTAAAAAAAATAATTTTGACGAACATAAAAAAACTTGTTTGATTTGAATAATTATCTTAAAATATGAATTTTAAGACGATCGAATTGTACAACTCGTGTCTCAAAATCCAAGGAGTAAAAAGATGTCACATCTAATTTAATCCTCTTAAGAATATTTTATTTTTTATTTTTAAATTGAATTTCAAAACAAACAAATAGTTTAATTTGTATCTTAACAACT
>NC_021160.2:40552837-40559616 GCF_000331145.2 Cicer arietinum | reverse complement strand
TATTATCTCTAACATTTTTTATACTCAGATTAATAATAATAAACAAATTTCATCTTTTATTCATAACTCAAACTCAACAGATTGATTAGAAAAATGAAAAAAATGAATAAACGAAAATACCTCTTAATCCTTCTATTTGTTCCTCTGTTTCTGTAGGTTTGAATAGTGGCAAAATTCAATCTCTGCTTCAGTGTATTATTTTTTTCAAATTTCTCTCCCAAAAAGAAAATCTACTCTCTGTTTTTAAATTTCGAATTCTTTTTCTCTATTTCCAAAATTCTGAATCTGTGTTTTGTCTCCTCTTTTTTTTTCGTTTCAAAACTTCAAACTCTATTTATAGACTAAAAGTAAATTAAAGTGGTGAATTCTTCTGTTTATTAGATAAAATCAGGTTCTAGATTTTGTAGTGTTTGTTGCAAAATACAGATTTTGAGTGTAGAGGGGATAAAGGAAGGTTATACAAGTAATACCTTTATTAGTATATCTCAATCAATTAACTGGTTTTTAATATGTTTGTATTTGGAAATGCTGTAAATACAGATAATATAAAGCAAAGTTATGACAAGATGCTGGGAATGCAAATAATATAAAGGAGGGTTTGCAAAAGCTCTTGCACAAAGTCAAGCAGATAAAAGGGTGTAGAATGGAAGATGAAGGTGAAGTTGAGTGTTGGCAGGGTGGAATGGATTGGTGTATTGGGTACTGATGTGTTGCCATGCCAATTCAGAAACATTGTTTTTATTGTAATTCAATCCTTTTATTTTATGTAAAATAAAGATGTTTAGATTTTTTTATGATAATTGTAAAATATATTATTATTATTATTAAAATAAATTTAAATTATTTTATAGGACAAAATTGAGGTACTACAGGTATGGTAAAACTACTTCTGACCATTGTGTGTTTGTGAAGAAATTCTCTAATGGTGATTATATTATTATCTTGTTATATGTGGATGACATGTTGATTGTTGGTAATGACACTAAGAAGATTCAATATCTAAAGAAAGATTTGAACAAGTCTTTTGCAATGAAAGACTTGGGTCCTACAAAGCAAATTCCGAGCATGAGAATTACCTGTGACAGGAATAATAATAAATTGTGGTTGTCTTAACACAATTACATTGAGAAAGTGTTATAGAGGTTCAACATGAGCAGTTGCAAACCTGTTAGTACTCCACTTGCTACTCATTTTAAATTGAATTATGATCAATGTCCTACAAGTGAGAAAGACAAAGAAGATATGAAGAAGGTTCCTTATGCATTCGCAGTTGGTAATTTGATATATGATATGGTATGCACAAGGCCAGATATTGCTCATGTAGTTGGAGTTGTCAGCCAGTTTCTCTCTAATCCTAATAAAGATCATTGGCAAGCAATGAAGTGGATTTTCAGATACCTCAGAGGCACTTCCAAAGTGTGCTTATGCTATAGAGGTGGTGAACCTTTGCTAGATGGCTACACAGATGCAGATATGGCAGGTGATCTTGATTCTAAAAAATCTACTTTTGGTTATATGACGACGTTTGCAGGGGGAGTTGTGTCTTGGCAATCAAGGTAACAAAATTGTTTTGTTTTATCCATTAATGAAGCTAAGTACATTGCAGCAACTGAAGGTTCCAAAGAACTCTTATGGATGAATAAATTCCTACATTAGTTAGGCCTCAAGCAAGACAAGTTTGTGTTATTCTGCGATAGTGAGAGTGCAATCCATCTTAGTAAGAATTCGAATTTTCATGCAACGAAGAAGCATATTGAGGTGCGGCATCATTGGATACGAAAAGAAAAAAAGAGACAGCCATAACAAATAGAAGAGAAGAAATAAAAAGGTTTGGTTCCGGTGTTGGCAACAGGTGTGTAGCAAACTTGCTTTGTTTGATCTACAAATTTAGTATGTTACTTCTACCACTGAGTTTGTTATTTTAATATACAATTTGAGTAATTTTATCTTCTCTGAGAGTTACTTTGAAATACTCACTTTAGTGAAAGGTTATAAGGTTGCTCTTATTGTTGATTGATATTCCCTATTGTTATTATGAAGACTCTAGTATACCCATTCATTATTATAGTGGAGGTTTTTATTCCCTCAATTTGAGGGAAGTTTTTCACGTTAAAGTTGTATTTGTCTCATATTTAATTTCTTTCAATTATTATTGCTCTCTGAAATTATATTTTATGTTTGGTAATCTATCTGCAAAGATAGAGGAAAAATATTCCGCATTATTGAGATAATTATCTCTTATTTTTCCAAACACTATGAATGATGTTAGTGATATTATAAATTTGTGATGAGTTTTATATGATGATGATGTATGATTGATGATAGTGATGTTATAAATTTGTGATATGAATATTGAAGTAACCCCATTGTTGATGAAATACTGGTGATTCCATCTCGTGCTTGAAATGATGGTCTTAATTGAGTATCTTAGGCCAACGAGGGGAGAAACTAGATGTTGTTTCTTTGAATTGGAGATTATCTTGTCATCATATAGGTAAGGTCTTTTAAGCCTAGTGATGTTGGGGGAAATACAACTGAATGAACTTGATTGTGACAATCTATTGTGGAGCCATAAGGCAAGATTATTAGACCTTGGAGGTATTCGGGTGGAGAATTCTTAAGTGACTTGGAGGTAGCCCTCCAAAGATCAGGAACAACCATGCAACACAAGTTTACATGTCTCGAGTTGAGTTAAAGGGATCTATATGGACATAGGCAATTTGAATTATGCACCTACTTGCGTGGTAGCATAATATCAAGCCTTCTAACCAAGTACTTTAGAGTTAGAATGGCAACAAATTGTGAAGAAGTAAAGTTTAAGCTCATGCATAACATTGCATTTTCTTGTGATTCCTTTGTTATGATTAATGTGTTTGAAAAGTGATAATAGTTTCACTAAGATTATTTGATGTATATTATAATGATATAATTATTTTACTTTAGTGACGTTGATGTTATAATGTAGTATTATTTCCTTGAGTATTTTAATATATCACGATGTGTTATGATGCGATCTATTTTGATTATTTGCATGTTCTTCTTATTTATATTATACATCAACATGATTTCGAAACTCACCTCATTTGTTGTTTGTGTTTGACTGGTTTGGCCCTACATTTGTGAAATCGCAGTTATTATAGGTTGATGAGTCTTAAAGTTCAAGTTTGAGAGAAACCTCGCTCTGATTGGTGTACCGGGAATAAGAGCTTTAATTTGTATTTTACTTATTTAATTAGAAACGACTTTTTGTATAAAAATCTTATAAGTACTAGTAATCTTTTGGAATTAAATTAAGAAATTATAGTTAAATCGAGTTCATTGAGATTGCACTATTTTATAAGAAGAACAAAGTTTAAAGTGTTTCATTTGTATTTTCAGAAATGTGATATCCTAAATAACTCATAAAAGTTTCTTTTTTTCCTTTGAAATATTTTTTATTCATCCATTACAAATACATATAAAAATATGGTATAAATTATTATATATATATATATATATATATATATATATATATATAGAGAGAGAGAGAGAGAGAGAGAGAGAGAGACATATTATATTTTGGGGTTTATGGTGTCACATATCTCTCTAGAAGAATCAACCAAGGAACCGCTCCTTTAGTCACTTTGCTTGTGTCCGTATGGATTTTGATTTGTACCAACTGTCGCATAAAATTTCTAGTGTTTCTCGAATTCAATGAAGTCGCAAACAAAGTTTATTTTAAAATAGGGAAAACATTAGGAAACGTTGAAGGTAGATAACTTCTCTACATTTCTCCACAAGAGCTTGGAAACGTTGAATTCCCAAGGGTGAGACAGAGTCTTGAATCTCATACTTTAGTCCGTCTTGGAAACGATGACACATGAATGGTTCATCAATCTCTTCACGGAAAAACCTGAAATGCCTCAATAGCGATTCAAACTTAGCAATATATTCGCCCACTGTCATGTTCCCCTTATGAAGTTTTAGAAAATCATCACCAAGTTTAGTCCTGGTACTCATCAGGAAGTATTTATCTAAAAACTTCCTTTTGAATGATTCCCAGTTCACCTCCTCGTGAGCTGATCCCATCAACAACCTTGCACTCCTCCACCAATACTCAGCATCCCCTATTAGGATATAAGTGGCATAGTTGACCTTCACTCATTCCTGACAGTTAATCATTTCGAAGATCTTTTCCACTTCTTGGATCCATTGATCCGCTTTCTCTGAATTCTCATCACCCTTAAACTTGGGAGGATTGTAACGGCGAAAATCTTCCAATCCTCTTGACTCAGCAGCACGGATCTCTCTTCCCCTCTTTTCTAAATCCCGCAAAGTCTTGGCAGCAGTCTGTGTAGCAATAGAGGCAGCCATGTTATTCATAGCTTCCGCCATTTGATCATCCCTATTAACGTTGGCTCTTGGGGCGTCATTCCTTCTTGGCGGCATGGTTTTCCTATAAGACCATCATCAAGGAGAGTCTTAACACCATTTCAAATAATTCCAAAACTAACTTCCGACTACATCAACACATAATAACTATACCTAACCCGACAACTCAGACAATTTACCCCGAAGCATGATCAGATAATGACTCCTAACCTACAGGTTAACCTACAATCTATAACCAAAAGCTCTACAACCCCAAAGAAATCCAAACCAAAGCTCTGATACCACAATTGTAACACCCCAATTTTTAACAGCGCGAGTGTATTTTTTTTTTCAAAACAAATTCATAAAGACAAAGAAATAAAGAAGAAAATACTTTTGGATAAATATTTAAGTCGTAACATAACGACAAAGTCAACAAATATTTACAAGCAGCGGAATAGTTTTTGAAATCAAAATCCAAAGTATTCAAACATCAAAATACATTGGGGCTATGAGGTCTATCAGACATAGCTCATACCTCTGGGGTACTCTCGGCAGACACCTGTACAAAAGCACTGCCCCAAGAATTTTAACTCCCCACATCACATTAAAAAGTGGTACATGGAACCCATCAAAATAAAATGTCAAGCTAACAATATTGGTATAGGTACAATCTTCCAAATTAAATAAACACAACCCAAAAAGAAAGACATCTAGTCCCTATATGTCAACCTAATCTAATCATTTTACAAAAAACTATACATCCCAGATGATCTTCACGCACCCCGCAAGATCCTCCTAACACAGCTCCAGTCAGGTGTGTCCAACTACCTTCCCATCTACAGGGTACTAACCGGTAGGATGGTCCTGGTTCTCATCTGAGGGCAAAGCCCAGATTTCCACAATAGTTGTAAAGGGTCACCAACCGAAATTAACAATTAACACATAACATTTAAGTTTTTAAATGCACAAAATAACCTTTCAACTTAGCATGCACCTTAAAAGGGTTCCATATGCCAAACATGCATAAACAAGGTCGAAAAATGAAGTTTTTAACAAAATTGCACTATTGTATTCGAATACAACATCTCTGTATTCAAATACAAGGTTGTTTCAACAGTCAACAGCAAAAAACAGCATGTCTGTATTCGAATATAACCTTTTGTATTCGACTACACAGTAAGTCAGTAGCAAAACAACATGTTTGCATTCGAATACAACAGTTTGTATTTCACTACACAGTAAGTCAACAGCAAAAAACAGCATGTCTGTATTCGAATATAACCTTTTGTATTCGACTACACAGTAAGTCAGTAGCAAAACAACATGTTTGCATTCGAATACAACAGTTTGTATTTGACTACACAGTAAGTCAGTGGCAAAAACAACATGTTTGTATTCGAATACAGCTTTCTGTATTCGAATACACATCAGACAGTAGCAGGAAAACAACAAAATTCAGCTTTTTAAAGGGTTTCGAAATCAATCAACACTTACACACAAATCCAAACAATCACACTTAGCAATTATAGCACAATCACCATGACAACTTGAGTTCAAACACTCAATCATAATCTTGAATCAAACACGACTCGCGTGCTAAGCACCCTAATGCAATGCGTATATGCCAAAATGCATGGACTCGAAATTCCAAACCAAAACCCTCCTCGAAGGGCCGTAAATCATAATTGTACCACCTATCACAGGCCGAAGTACTAAATTACCGAGGTGCTACCTATCACGGGTCAGCACGATTTCCTAAACATGTGCAGTCTATCCCAGACCTTACCCGACGCGACAATCCCCGCAAGGATAAGATCAACCAACAAATTACATGGAATCATCTCGTGGCCCATCCGGTTACCACTATCATCATGGCCCATCTGGTCGCCATGTACTATGAAATGCATGAGCATACTCTGACTCTATCCACGACAATCGTTGAGTAAATGTAGATATTAAAAGATTCCCCATTTTTAATACTCATTTAACTCTAACAATTTTCACGATAATCATTAAGTAAATATAGATATTAAAAGATTCCCCATTTTTAATACTCGTTTAACTCTAACAATTTTGACGACAATCATTAAGTAAATGTAGATATTAAAAGATTCCCCATTTTTAATACCCATATAACTCTAACAATTTTGACGACAACCATTAAGTAAATGTAGATATTAAGAGATTCCCTATTCTTAATATTCATTTAACTCTAACAATTTTGACGACAATCATTAAGTAAATGCAGATATTAAGAGATTCTCCATTCTTAATACTCATTTAACTCTAACGATTTTCACTACAAATATTAAGTAAACAGAGATATTAAAAGATTCCCCATTTTTAATACTCGTTTAACTCTAATGATTTTCACGACAATCATTAAGTAAACATAGATATTAAAAGATTCCCCATTTTTAATACTC
>NC_021160.2:40527976-40552319 GCF_000331145.2 Cicer arietinum | reverse complement strand
GAAGGAGTCCTTACCTTTACGATAGCTCTAACACGCGATTACGGTACCGTAATTAATTCCGGTAAAATCTCCGCTCGCGACGTCGCTTCCAAAGTTAGTTCACTAGCACCGTAGCGTGGAGGTGAGCAACTTTCCTTTCTATCTCTTTGCAAAATGAAGCTTAGATCTAGAAGAAACATGGAGGTTTGCGTTTGACGGTTTTGAAATCACCAACACCGTTTTTCTCCGTTTTCGAAAACGGGAAGAAGAAAGAAGTTGGGAGGAAAACTACCAAGCAAATGGCTTTGCTGGATTACTTAGCAAGCTTTGAAATAGAGGGAAAAAAGTTGAAGGTTGGAGGAAGAAGAAGTTTCTCACGTGAGGCAACAGGGAGAGGAAGAAATTTCAATTTTCCTCCGTTTTCTGTTTTCTTTCAATTTTCCTTTCTTTCTTTTTCCTTCCTTTCCTTTTCTTTCTTTTTCCTTCATTTCCTTTTCCTTTCTTTTTCCCTCCAAACATATATATATTTTTATATATATATTAATTATAACTTAACAAATATCTAAAAATATCTAGATATTTATCAAAATTACCATTTCACCCATAACCACTCAAACCATTTGATAAAAATGTCTACTCTCGTTGCAACTCAATTGACAGATGAATTTTTCTGAATAACACTGCATCTCAGAAAATTTTCTTTTCGACAAGAGATTAATCGTAAATCAATAACATTATACCTCGACGAATAAATTTAATCGGAGCTCCAAAAAGATATTTTTGGCATTAAACTCACAAAATATTAATAACTTGGCTAAAAAGCCTTAGAGTTCAATACCAAAATACATAAATTAGAATTTAAAACTATGGGTCTTACATTACTACCCCCCTAAAATTAGTTTCATCCTCGAAACTACGCGCCGATAAATAACTCAGGGTGTTGTTCCCTCATCTTGCTCTCCAATTCCCAAGTCGCATCTCCAGTAATTGGGTTCCAAATTACCTTGACCAACAAAACATCTTTGTTCCTTAACTGCTTAATCTTACTGTCATCAATTCTTACAGGTAATACTTCAAATGACAAGTTATCCTTCAGTTGAATTGTGTCTGGTTCGATCACATGAGACGGATCTGCAAGATATTTCCTTAATTGCGACACATGAAACACGTCATGAATGTTGGACAGTATCAGAGGCAACTCAATCCGATAAGCAACCGGTCCAATTTGTGCAGAAACTTGATATGGTCTAATGAATTTCAGAGTCAATTTCTTCGATTTCAAGGCTCTACCAACTCCAGTCGTAGGCGTGACCCTTAGAAATACATGATCACCCTGTTCGAATTCTAGAAGTCTGCGACGCTTGTCCACATAACTCTTCTGATGATCTTGTGAAGTCCTCATTTTCTCCTTTATCTTCTTTACCTTATCAGTAGTCTATTGTACCATCTTCGGTCCTACAATCATACTCTCACTGTCCTTATACCAACACAAAGACGTTTGACACTTGCGCCCATATAAAGCCTCATATGGTGCCATTTCAATACTTGCATGGAAACTATTGTTGTAGGTAAACTCAACCAACGAAAGTACATCATCCCAACTCCCTCTATCATCCAATACACATGCTCTCAAAAGATCTTCCAAGGACTGATTTGTCCTCTCAGTCTGTCCGTCTGTTTGTGGATGGTAAGCTGAACTCAATCTTAGTTTCGTTCCCAACACTTCATGCAATGCTCCCCAAAAGTGCGATGTGAACTTTGGGTCATGGTCTGATACGATACTTGATGGTACTCCATGTAATCTCACAATCTCAGCAATGTAGATCTCAATTAGCTTGTCTATACCTTATAAGTGGTCTTTACCGGTAAAAAGTGTGCGGATTTAGTCAATCGATCCACTATCACCCATATAGAATCATTATTTCTCTTTGTTTTCGGCAATCCATTTATAAAATCCATGGAAACGCTATCCCACTTCCATTCAGGTATATCTAAAGGTTGCAACATTCCAGCATGTCGTTGATGTTCCATTTTCGCTTTCTGACAAGTTAAACAAGTTGATACATACTCCGCTACATGTCTCTTCATTCCTGGCCACCAATAATTCTGCCTCAAATCCTGATACATCTTTGTTGCTCCAGGATGAATACTCAATTTACTCTTATGAGCCTCTTCTAAAATTGTTTTCCTCATATCTGCAATTTCTGGTACACAAATCCTTCCATTACATCTCAAAATATTATCCGGTCCAATCTTAAACTCAGTTGTCTTCCCTTGCACTATTAGGTTCCTCTTCTCTTGAATTAAGACGTCGTCTTGAGAATTCACAATGTCTTCAAGTAGTCCACTCGAAATCTTAATCATTCCGAATTTCAAAATTCCTGGTGCAAACTCTACGTTCAAGTGTAGGTCTCTAAAAGCTTCCCACAACTCTTGTTGTCTAGCCATCACTATTGAAGACACCGATACACTTCTTCTACTCAACGCATTAGCCACTACATTGGCCTTCCTAGGGTGGTACTACAGTGTGAAATCAAAATCCTTGAGAGTCTCCATTTATCGTCTCTGACGCATGTTCAATTCCTTCTGATCAAACAAATATTTCAAACTTTTATGGTCACTAAACACTGTGAACGTGCATCCATATAAATAGTGCCTCCAGATCTTCAATGCAAAAACTACAGCAGCAAGTTCCAAGTCATGAGTAGGATAGTTCTTTTCATGAATCTTAAGTTTCCTTCAGGCGTAAGCTACAGCTTTCTTGTGTTGCATTAGAACACATCCCAAACCTTGGTGAGATGCATCACAGTAAACTTCATATAGTTCTTCTGATTGCAGTAATACCAATACTGGTGAGGTCGTCAATTTTCTCTTTAGTAACTGAAAGTTTTCCTCACACTTCTCCGTCCATGCGAACGGTTGATCTTTTCTGGTAAGTTGTGTCAATGGAGCTACAATCTTAGCAAAACCTTCAATAAACCTCTTGTAGTACCCTGCCAATCCTACGAAACTTCGTATGTCAGTGCCCGTCTGAGGTTGTTTCCAAGCAAGAACCGCCTCAATCTTAGCCGGATCTACATCGATTCCTTCTTTGGTTATTACATGTCCTAAGAAATTCACTTCTTCTAGCCAAAACTCACACTTTGATAGGTTGGCATACAATTGCTTCTCGCGTAAAATTTCAAGAACTTGGCGCAAATGTTCTCCATGTTCTTCCTTAGTCCTTGAATAAATTAATATATCATCAATGAACACCACCACAAATTTATCTAGGAATGGACAAAAGATTATGTTCATGTAGTCCATAAAAATTGTTGGTGCATTGGTAACTCCAAACGGCATAACAAGATATTCATAATGTCCATAATAAGTTTTGAAAGCAGTTTTCTGAATATCTCCTTCCCTTACTCGAATCTGATGGTAACTCGACTTCAAGTCAATCTTCGAAAATATTGCGGCTCCTCTCAACTGATCCATCAAATCATCGATGATGCGTGGCAAAGGATAACGATTCTTAATAGTTGCCTTATTAAGATGTCCATAGTCCACACATAAGCGCGAGCTTCCGTCCTTCTTCTTAACTAGCAACATCGGAGCTCCCCATGGTGATACACTTGGCCTAATAAATTTCTTCTCCAACCAATCTTCAATTTGGCCTTTGAGCTCATTTAATTCCAATTGTGAAATTCGATACGGTGCAACTGAAATAGGTCTGGTTCCTGGGTGCAAATCAATGAAAATTTCCACTTCTCTTATTGGTGGCAATCCTGGAATTTCTGCTGGAAATACGTCCCGGTTCTCATTGACAAGTATCACATCCTCTATGTTCACATTTATCTTTGCCTCCACATTAGCCAAAGACAAAAACTCATGAGTTCCTTCTCTTAGCGACACTCCGAGTTTGTTAGCAGCTAGATACTTAACAACTCCTGGTTCGGGGAAAAGAACCAGCTTGCGAGCACAATCCAATATCACATAATGATACGACATCCAATCCATACCGAGAATGACCTCGAGTGATTGTAGAGGTAAACAAATCAAATTAACCAAGAAATCCCTATTCTGAATAGTTATTTGACAATGTAAACATGCAGAATTTATTATCAAAGTCTTAGCAGGTGTGGAAACAACCAAATCAAAAGGCAAAGCAGACACAGATAACTTCAAACGATTCACCCAATCCATAGCAATGAAGGAATGGGTTGCCCCCGAATCAAAAAGTGCAGTTAGAGTGTTACCTGCAATCTCACAGTCACGTTGAATCAGATTGCTAGATGGATTTTCAGCTTCGGCACTCATGCAATAAACGTGTCCTCTAGCAATAGGACGAGTAGCCCTAGTTACATTAACCACTGGTTCCACCTTAGGAGTCGTGCAATCCCTTGCAAAGTGCCCTGGCTTCTGGCAATTGTGGCAAGTAAGTCCCTTAGAGGTACAAACATTAGCATAATGTCCCTCTTCCCCACATCGGAAATATTAATTCCCTTGTCCCAATTGTCTTCTGAAATTTGGGTTCCCGGGGCTACTCTGCCCCTCATTGTTATTATGTGGTCGATTATAAGGTTTTGCAACTTGTTTTTCCTTGTTATGATAATTCACTCGACTAGGCCCTCCTGAATTAAAATTCTCTCCTCGGCTAGCCCTCTTATGTTGTAAATATTGTGAAATTATTGTTGTATAACAAATTTGATATCAAAGACCTCAAATAAGCGAGTGTAATCCTAAGAATCAAGATTACTAGGTCAGAAAAGGGAATTTCTTTGGATCAGTCTGTCTATGTTGAAAAGATCCTAAAGAAACAAGTTTGCACACCAAATGATCTAAGTGTGAAACATTTCAAAAACACTGGTGAAAGTGTTAGACAAACTGAATATGTGAAAGCATCATTGACAACCTCAGGTATGACACTGCCTATAATAGATCCGACATTGCCTATATCGTGGCACTATTGTGCAGGTTTACTAGTAGACCTAGTATGGATTATTGGCACGCTTTCGAAAAGTCATGAGATACCTTGAAAGGATCATGAGTCTCATATTATATTATCAAAGATTTATGGCTGTCCTTGAAGGATATAGTGATAATGATTGGAACACTTTATCAGATGACTCCAAAGCAACTAATGATTATATTTTTAGTATAACTGGTGGTATTGTATTTTGGAAATCGAAGAAACATACATCATTGGCTCAGTCTACTGTGGAGTATATCTCTACGTGGATTTTTATTTTTTTCTTTGATTTGACTATTTTTCTAGAATTACTATTAATTAAAATATAATCCAAACAATACAGTAAATATTGTTCAAGCTACTTTACAAGTGAATGAAGTTAATGACATGAATTATGTGGGTAGACATTTAGTACCAAGATTTAGAGGCTATACATGTGTGTAAATGTAAAAAATCAAGAAATGATGTAGACTTTGTATATGTAGACTTTGTATAAGGTTTGATTATTATTTTCTAAAGGATTAGGATGAGAGATATAATATTGAAACATTTGATAGTGTTTCTAATGATTAAATGATTGTAATTACACTCATTGTTGTTGAAAGTAAGACAAATGACTAACAATACAAACATAAAGTAACTTAAAGAGCTAAATCGGAAAAAAAAAAATAGAAACTTACATCATCTAAAAAGAAACTGAGATAAACATAAAGGATGTTATTTTTATAAAACATAAAAAGCCTCAAGATATATTTTAGGCTTAATTGCACTTTTAGTCCCCCTATTTTTACTGCTTTATAAAATTAACCTCCTTATTTTCTTTAGGCATATATTTATTCATTCATTAATTCAGAAACACATTACATGTCATTATTTAACTCTGAATTTTGTTTACATATAAAAGGAATGGGTTGCAAAGCTAATGACGTCATGCGATTCTGAACCTCGAGATCTTGAATGTTGTGACCATCTCCATGCTCATTGATGACTCTTCATCATATGCATATTTTCCCACTATTTTAGTCTTATTTATCCTCAACTACTAGTTAAATTAAGGATTTATTTGATATTTTTTGTTGATTTTTGTTCCTTGAGTTAAATTAAATATTTTATGTTTTATTTTAGTGATTAAGTAGGAATTTTTCATAATTTTACATTGCGTTGCGTTTTGGTGCAGTGCTGAATTTTGGTGAGAAATCAACATGACACATGTAGAGTATTTCAGCCATATCTGGTGTTGTAGATGTCCAATTGGAGTCAAACCAAATGCAAATGAAAGCTAGGATCCATAGCTACAACTTTCATGAAGACACCGGAACCAAATTCAGACTCGAAAGAGGAGACAAATGCAATATACGCCAGATAGCAGATGCTGAGCGCTGGAGCGCGCCCAAGCGCAAACCAAGCGCATTTCTCAGCATTCGCCACTGCTGAAACGCGCCCAAGCGCATCCAAGCGCGCCTGGGGCGCGATACCCGCACCAGCAACCATAAAAACAGAGATTTTTACTGTTTTATGATCTTTTTCACTCTTGGGAACTTGGGAGACTTGTGCCCTAGCATAGAAACTCAAAGACAGCCGTTTCTAACGCCATTGAAGCAGTTTTATCAAGAATCATCCATGAATCATTCTTGTAATTCTTCTTTAATCCTTATCTTTTGTATCTCTGTCATGAGTAACTAAACCCTATTTGTTAGGGATGAGTGTAACCAGATGAAACCCTTATTTTTCTGATTTGATTTCTAGTTATATGAATGAGTTTATTGAATTATTTTTCTCATCTCTGTGCTTAATGCTTTTTATTGCTTGATCAACATTAAAATGTTCTACGATTTGTATTTTGAAACGGAAGTGGACTTTACAAATGCTTGAGATGAGAAATTCATGAATTTGTAGTCTAGGGATAGATGCAGGTCATGAAACCAATTAAATTAGTTGCAAAGCAATAATTTACAAGAGAATTTCTATACGGTAATGCTTAATTCTAATCTTAAATCCACTAAGGAATTAGGGGTTACTTTGGAATTAAAGGTTCTGTCACTAAGACATTAGGGCAAGAATAATAAAGAGAATTCGGTAATAATTCAATAAAGGAATTCAGTAACTAGGATCAAATTAGACACCAAGGTTGGATTCGAAGTGAAACTCATCCCTGACATTTTTCTCATTATAAAAGATCAATTTTATTATTGTTGTTAATTTCAAACATTATTTCAATCAACTTGGGAACCTTTTTGTTCAATTCTAGTAATCAAATATAATTCAATAGTAAAACGCAATCCTTGAGTTCGACACTCGGTACTACCGTTTTATTATTACTTGCAACGATTCAGTACACTTGCTGAAACGCAATCAAGTTTTTGGCGCCGTTGCCGGGGATTGCCAATTCACTATTGAATTTAATTTATTTACTTAATTGAAATTTTTTGCTCTGCAATAAAATTTTTGATTTTATTTTATTTTATGTTATTTTTTTTATTAGGGATTCCTGTGACCAGATGAAACCCTTATTTTTCTGATTTGATTTCTAGTTATATGAATGAGTTTATTGAATTATTTTTCTCATCTCTGTGCTTAATGCTTTTTATTGCTTGATCAACATTAAAATGTTCTACGATTTGTATTTTGAAACGGAAGTGGACTTTACAAATGCTTGAGATGAGAAATTCATGAATTTGTAGTCTAGGGATAGATGCAGGTCATGAAACCAATTAAATTAGTTGCAAAGCAATAATTTACAAGAGAATTTCTATACGGTAATGCTTAATTCTAATCTTAAATCCACTAAGGAATTAGGGGTTACTTTGGAATTAAAGGTTCTGTCACTAAGACATTAGGGCAAGAATAATAAAGAGAATTCGGTAATAATTCAATAAAGGAATTCAGTAACTAGGATCAAATTAGACACCAAGGTTGGATTCGAAGTGAAACTCATCCCTGACATTTTTCTCATTATAAAAGATCAATTTTATTATTGTTGTTAATTTCAAACATTATTTCAATCAACTTGGGAACCTTTTTGTTCAATTCTAGTAATCAAATATAATTCAATAGTAAAACGCAATCCTTGAGTTCGACACTCGGTACTACCGTTTTAATATTACTTGCAACGATTCAGTACACTTGCTGAAACGCAATCACTCATACATAAACAATGCCATTCTTGAAAGGTTGATAGCAGTATCTATGAAACTCTGGGAGAAAGATGAACAATGAGCTTCTTTATCAATCTTCTTCCACATTGTACATATCATAGACTTTATATAATCATAAGCCTCTACTTCAGAGACTCCAATTTCATTCATGTAGCATTGAATTGACTTTGGAATATCTCCTGTCTCAATTTCACGCTTAAAAAACAAAAGTCAAAATAAGTAGTGAAAATTAAAGGTTCAATTTTTGCTTTACTCCATGTACTTTGCTTTTTTATTGTAGTTATTTGTACTTAGAAAAAATCATGATTAATAAAGGTTTTTGTAAAGAATAAAAGTTAAGATGACAACTTACTTTTTATGATCCTAGATCATTGGAAAAGCGTAAAATCATTGCTGAAAAATGAATTATGTTGGAGTCTTCATCTAAACTAACCAATTCTTCCATTTTGAATGAATGAGGAATTACAAAGTAAGCATCGGTAAGTATAACACGTGGACTTATGGATATCCATGCATTCTCTAAGTATTCTCCAAGAGTTGGAGTATATTCATTATGATACCATTGTGCTTAAATCAAATATGATTTATATAAATCTGCTCACTATTAAGAAAAAAATACATCATATATCAAATGAGCGATAAATAATATAGTTTTAAATTGAGGTCACGGTCACACAATTTTGGTTACGCTGAAAACCTTTATATCGTGGGAAAATGCAAAAAACTGTGGTTAATGCAACTTAAATTATAGTTGTGATTTCGTTGCATAGACTTCAAAATCTATATTATTATAGTCGCAATTGCAGTTGCGGACCGCAATTTAAAACCATGAAAAGTAACGAGACAAATATTTACTAACCCTTTTCTTCAGGTATGGAGTGATATAGTATCCAGTCTTTTTCAAGATTTCAAAATCAATTTCATTGACAAAGTTATACAGTGCATGAAAACATATTTTCATGTAGTATGGGAGAGAACTCATGGCACTTAGATCCCATCTAGAATCGTAAGAAAAAATATTGATAATTATACTAACAGGAAAAAAGTTCAATGAAATGGGAGAAATTAATTGATATTGAATAGTAATTGCCTCTCAATTGTGTGAGTGAATAGCTCTAATTCTTCCAAGGTACTATACACATCATAAACATCATCAATTGTTGTAACAAACGCATTAACCTTTGTTATCACTTTTTCGGAAATATTCAAACTATGGCTTGAAATTTGTTCCCATAGTCCAAACAAAGTTCTCAACCAATCTATCCCTACCAAAACTCAACTTTTCTCCAAGTTCAGTTCTCTTCCACCATCTTTAAAAAGACAAAAAAAAAATCAAGCATTAGTAAATAGACAACATTGGATTAAGGAAGGAGATATTAATACTAGATTTTTCCATACATGTCTAAAATACAAAAAACAAAGAATTAAAACAACTAATAGAACATGTTAAAAAGGTTAATAGTGAGATCAAAGTAAACAAAACGGAGATTGGTTAGTCACTCATCGAAGAATATTTTTGATTTCAGTAAAACGAAGATTGATCAGTTTTCTACCCAAAAATATTTTGGGTTTCAGTAAAACGAATACATATGAGTTTTCACCCAAGAATGTTCTTGGTTTCAGCTTTACAATAATTTAACATAAACATAATTTAAACTTGCCATGCTAAAATGAACACACAATTTTTAACCCAGTTCAGAGTTAACTCCTACATTTGAGGGACTTGATCCGACTTCGAATTTTCACTAATATGAGATGAAATGATTACAATGTTTCTACGCGTTTGTTGTCAATTTTCTGCACTCTGTGCAAAACTGCAACTTTGCCTTATTCTTATTTACTCAGCATTGCTAACTAGGCCTATATACTAGTTGGTTACAGTTTAGGAGCAACAAACAAAAGTAGTTACAACTAATTAACTGAAAACTAACTGCTCAAAACAGATTGCTTGTAAGTAACTATATCTCCAAAGTCTTCTAATTGAGTACCACTTATTTACAAATCTCTACCTTGGTACCAAATGAGAAGCTTTAGCCTATGATTCTTCAAGTCAGATCCTCATAGTCTTCTATCTCAGTTTTTGGAATTGATCTAAAGCAAACTCAAACAATGTCTGAATTTGTTAAGTGTGACATGTTTTGAAAACATGTCTGCTAGATTGTCACTTGTGTGCACCATTGCCACTTTTATCTCACTCCTTTCAATGACTCCCCGATGAAATGAAGTCTGATGTCTATATGTTTGGTTCTTTCATGATACATTTGATTTTTACTTAAATGAATGGAACTTTGGTTGTCACAATTTATCCAAACAGACTATTGTTTACTCCAAGTTCAGTGATCAATCCTTTCAGCCAAATTCCTTATTTCACAACTTCAGCAAGAGCAACATATTTTTCTTCTGTTGTTGATAATGTCACTATGTGTTTAAGATTAGCTTTCCAACTGACAGTGTTGTTGAACATTGTGAACACATATCTTGTAAGAGATCTTCTTTCATCTAAATCCCCAACAAAATCAAAGTCTACAAATCCTTGGACTGGTTATGATGGTTATGAACTTTTATTGTATTCCAAACACATGTTTTGATTTCTTTTTTGGTATTTTAGAATCCATTTGACAGCTTGCCAATGGCGTATCCCCGGATTTTCCATAAATCTGCTTGCGACACTTACAACATAAGAAATCTCTAGCCTTAAGCAGACCATAGCATACATGATGCTCTCTGTGGCACTAGCACATCGTATTGTCTTCATGTCTTCCATTTTCTGGTTTGTGTTTGGTGACATGGCTAAAGAAAGTTTGAAGTGAGCTGCAAGTGGAGAGCTGGCAACCTTTGATTCACTCATATTGAACCTTTTTAGGACTTTCCCGATGTAGTTCTCTTGGGAAATTATCAGTTTTTCTTGCTCTCTGATTCTGATGATTTCCATTCCTAGAATTCTCTTGGTTGACCCTAAGTCCTTCATATCAAATTCTTTCTTCAGCTGGCTCTTCAATTTTTCTATTTATTTCATACTTTTAGATGTTATTAGCATATCATCCACATCTAACAACAAGTAAATGTATGTTGTTGATGATACTTTTTTGTAATACACACAACTATCAAAATTACTTCTAGCATAGCTTTGACTAAGCATGAATAAATCAAACCTTAAGTACCATTGTCTTGGTGATTGCTTTATCCCATAGAGAGATCTCTTTAGCAGGCAGACTCAATCCTCATTACCTTGATTCCTAAAGCCATATGGTTCTTGCATTAAGATTGTGTCATTCAGATCACCGTGGAGAAAGGTTGTTTTAACATCCATCTATTCCAATTCCATGTCAAAATGTGCTACCATGGCTAGGATTATTCTTATAGATGCACATTTGACTACTAGAGAAAATATTTCATTGTAGTCCACCCCTTCCTTTTGAGTGAATTCCTTTGCTACTAGCCTAGCTTTGAACCTGGGTGGTTCTACTAATGGAATTCCCTCTTTCCTCTTGAAAATCCACTTGTTGCCTACAATTTTGGAATTCGCAGGCTTAGGTATGAGTTCCCAAGTGTTGTTCTTCTCCAGTGAGTTCAGCTCCTCAATCATAGCTAAAATCCATTTGTCTATGTCTTGAGACATGATAGCTTCATTGTAGTTCTTATTATCTTCTTGTATGATTTCTTCAGCAGCATGTAATGCATAACTGATCATGTATGCAAACCCATATCTTTGAAGGGGTTTTGATGTCTTTCTTTCTCTGTCCCTGGTGAGATTATAGTCATATAATTCATGTTCTGTTGAATCAGCTATATCTACTTCAGTATGTTGTTAATGTTTCTCCTTTTCTGTAGCTTGCTCCATCTCAAGATCAAACCTCTCAGCTTCAATTTGATGTGAACTTTCATTAGCAGTCTCGGTTAAGGACTTATATAGGACAGTCTCAAGAATTTTAACATTTCTGTTAATGATACATTTCCTATTTTCAGGACACCATACCCTATAACCTTTTACACCACATGGATATCCAACAAAGTACCCTTTCTTGGCTCTAAGAACTAGCTTCCCTTCAATTACATGATAGTATACAGCACACACAAATACTTTTAGGTAGTTGTAGTTAGCAGCAAGCCCAATCCACACTTCTTGAGAAGTTTTGAGTTCAATTGCAGTTGAAGGACTCAAATTTATCAAGTAGCAAGTTGTATGGACAGCTTCTCCCCAAATTTATCAAGTAGCAAGTTGTACCATTTTCAAGAAGGGTTCTATTCATCCTTTCAGCTATGCCATTTTGCTGAGGTGTGTGTCTTACACTCCTATGTTTGTTCACATCATTCGTTGTGCAATAACTAGTGAACTCCTCACTGCAAAATTTAAGACTATTCGTTGTACAAAGAATCTCTACCATAAAGGAGTGTATCACACAGATTTTCAAGAAAGCTTGGTAATGAATTTATCAATAGTAGGGCCTGATCTTCATGATCCAATTTTACATCAATATTTTCAAGATCTAAAACAATCTTGTTAAACTCATCCATATGATCTTCAATTGACCTCCCATATTGCATCTTGAATGTATATATCTTTTGTTTTAAGTATAAACGATTCACTAATGATTTTGTCATGTATAAAGATTCGAACTTGAGCCAAATACTTGCTGCAGAGGTCTCCTTTGACACTTCCCTCAGAACCTTGTCTCCAAGACTCAAGATTAAACCACTTTGAGCCTTGTTCATGATATCCTTTTCTCCTTTTTTGAAAGTGTGGATGCCATGTCTACCTCTCCTCCCAGTGCTTATGCCAAACTTTGATGAACCGGAAAAACTTTCATCTTGAGACGCCATAACCCAAAATCATTCTTCCCATCGAATTTTTCAAGTACATACTTTGTTGATGTCATCTTTTCTTTGAATCGAATAGCCAGTGATCTTGATACCAGTTGTTGTTTAATTTCAATTGAGATCAAAGTAAACGAAACAAAGATTGATCAGTCACTCACCCTAGAATGTTCTTGGTTTCAGTAAAATGAAGCTTGATCAGTTTTCCACCCAAGAATGTTATGGGTTTCAGTAAAACAAAAACTAGTGAGTTTTCACCCAAGAATGTTCTTGGTTTCAGCTTTACAGCAATTTAACAGAAACAAAATTTAAACTTGCAATGCTAAAATGAACACACACAATTGTTAATCCAGTTCATAGTTAAACTCCTACGTTTGAGGGACTAGATCCGACTTCGAATTATCACTAATATGAGATGAAATTATTACAATGTTTCTACACGTTTGCTGTCAGTTTTCTGCACTATGCAAAACTGCAACTTTGCCTTATTTTTATTTACTCAGCATTGCTAGCTGGATTTATATACTAGTTGGTTACAATTTAGGATCAACAAAGAAAGTAGTTACAACTAATTCACTGAAAACTAACTACCCAAAGCAGATTTCTTGTAAGTAACTATATCTTCAAAGTCTTCTAATTAAGTACCATTTATTTACATAACCAAACAAAAATTCGCCGATTTTAAAAACTATCAAACGAAGAGGGCATTAAACTTTATTTTAAGGAAGCTGAAAATCGATTCATATTAGAATCACAAATTTGTTTCGGTCCTTTAAATCAATTTAGGTTTATTTTCTAAATTTTTTAATGATATTATATTAGTATGTTTAGAATATTATAAAAATCTCTTACGCACAAATTTATATTTTTTTAACAAAAGATGAATTAAATATGATTTTTTTTTTAGGTTTTATCTCTTAAAATTCATGTTTAATTCATTTTTTGTTAAAAATATTATAAATTTTTGTAGGGGAATTTCTTAATATGTTTTAAACATGTCTACGAAAAATAATTTAAAAATTCAAATAATACACATGATTTCACTTAAAAATATGGATCAAAATTATTAATAGAAACATTTGAAGAACCATCCTTTAAAGAAAAAATTTAGAGGGACAAAATTAAATATGGTATATTTATAGGACTCAAAAATTATTGAATCTTAGTTTAATTTAATCTACTTTTGTTCTATTTCATTTATTCAAACATAATTGTTCATTGTTATCCTCTAATGTTAAATTTTAATATATTATGTGTTCTATTTTGTATCAAACAAAATTTAAAATTATAAAAGTATACTCAAAAATTGTTCTTAATTTTCTTCCTTGATTTAGATCCGATACTGTATTTATCAAGGAACCACTCAATTAACATTATTACCTTGATGTATACTTTAGCTCTTCTTGGTACATGCTTTGAACAATGTTGAAATCCAATTTAGCAAATTGAAGTAAAACATGATTCATATTTTGTTGTCTTTCGCATATATTAATGAACCACCAAGCCTCCCAACGAGGAATTCTCCAATGTAGTGGAAGCTCCAAAGCATGACTTATTAGAAGTGATATGTGGTTACCTCCAATTTTCAAATATTATTTGAGAAACTTTCATGTCACATCTCTTAATTCATCTAATATAGTTTCATTTTCAAAGGAATGAAATGAGGCTTCATACATTGATAACATTCCTTCAACATCAATAGGTTGCTCTTTCTTGAAGTTACACATTTCATCTTGAAAGCTAATGAAAACATCTGCAAAAAATTATTCACATAAATAATAAATTAATATACAAATTAACGTGTCTTAAATATATATTTGGTCTATCTCAAATTTAACTCCGTAAGTTCAATTTTATTTTAAAATTGTTCTTGTTGTTAGTTATGTGGTCCACATCGTTCAAAATATAGTTTCATTTTTAAAGGAATCAAATGTGGTATTGATGTCTAAAAGTCTAAATTTGAGTGAATAACCTGTAAATATATTTTAACGAAAGATGTGGCATATAAATTATTCTTCAACTTGGATGTTTGTGTGTTGTAAATGTTGTCCAAAATGTTCCTTATTTCATTGTTAAAATGGTAAGCAACACCAAGCCTTTGCAATACATCAATAAACTCAAGTTGATCAATCTCATTTTTCACTTTGCAAAGCATCATCCTCACTTCTTCACTTAGCACTTTGCATTGCTCTCTATACATTTCTTCCTGCATTAATTTAACTACCATAAAATCTCAACTTTAATTAATTAACTAAAGTTCTTAAAAAATTTCAATAATTTATAAAGACTTGTAAATATTGTATGGAGCTTTTATAAATGTATAAATATGAAACAATATAATTAAGTATTAAATAATCTTACCTTATATTCACTACTTAGAGATTGAATATAATCATTGGTCCAAATTGAAGGTTGGAATTTTGAAGATCGACGAGGAATTGTTTCAACTTTATATGATGCCTTGCATCGAGTTGGACGAGGGAAATTAGAGTTCCGTATTACTCGAGATAAATATCTTTTTCCAAAAAAGCTTTTTTTTTTAAAGTAAATTGGGGAGATGCAAATGTGAGAAAAGCCATTAGCTAGAAAGCAAAAGACGATCTTGCTATATGGAAAATTATATACCAAACAAGCCTTATATAAGATATGATTTTAGAATATTATTTTTAATATTTAATATTTAATATAATTTTAATTCTTTTTTCACTTGTATTTTTAATTATTAATGTACACCACTTTTAAAATATTAATTTACTTTGCATTAATTTAAATATTAGAATAATTTATATACTTTTTTTATTTGTTATTTAAATATTGTTTCAGTTTAAATTTGTTTAGAATCATTAATTAAATTTATATTCTCATTGGAGTTTGTATACTTATTTTATTAGAAATAAGTATATAAATTATTTTTTTATGTAAATATTATTTTGGTTAAATTTGTAATTTATTGGAGTCTGTATAGTTATTTTATTAAAAATAAGTATACAAATTATTTTTATTTGTTACTTAAATATTATTTAGGTTAAATTTGTTTAGAATAATTATTTAAATTTGTATACTTATTTCTAATAAAATAAATATTTTAAACAAATTTAAATAATTATTCTTATTTATTTAACTAAAATAATATTTAAATAACAAATAAAAATAAGTATACAAATAATTCTAATATTTGAATTAATATTTCCATTAGAGTGCTATGATTGGTCCACGTTTTCTTCTATTTGTCGGCTCACGTTTTTGTAACGTCTATTTGATGTTAAGGACCAAAATAAAGTTTTTCGACATTGCAGGATGAAATGGACTAAAACTAAAAATTGTATTTATTGGGACCAAAAACATATTTAACCATTTTGTCCATGTTTCCCTTTCTCAAATAATGTTTTTGTAATGTCTACTTCACATTAAGGACCAAAAATAAATTTATTTTTCAGATGTTACACGGATGAAATCCAAATAAAAAAAAACTACAGTGACTAAAATTAAAAACTGTTATATTTACTGGAATCAAAAACATATTTAAACATAAACATAATAATAATAATAGTAATAATAATAATAATAATAATAATAATAATAATAATAATAATAATAATAATAGTAATAGTAATAATAATAATAAAAATAATAGAATGTGAAAAAATGGCCTTTGATGAAAAAATGGCCTTTACAGGGATCAAAATGGACACCCCAATTGAGTTCCTAATGGCCTTTGATGAAAAAATATGAAGGAAAAAAAAAAAGCAAACAAAAGAAAAGGGTAAAAAAAAATTTAAAGTTGAATAATAATAATAATAAATAAATAATAATAATAATAATAATAATAAATAATAATAATAATAAATAATAATAATAATAAATAATAATAATAATAATAATAATAATAATAATAATAATAATAATAAATAATAATATTTTCTCTGTCCTACAAGGAATTATCATATCTGTCCAGTTCACTCATATTAACAAATGACTTAAACAAAAGAAATAGAATATCAATTTTAGCATATTAACTACTATTATAAATATAAAGTAAAATATAATAAATTGAAGCACAAAGTTGCTTTCGAAATTTTTTCTTCGAAAAGATTGATATGATTTCTCTTTCTCTTCACCAGATAATCATAAATATTTGTGGTCTCATAGATCTTGGTCTTTAAAATCACTATTAAAAAAACTAATTTTAGCGTCAGACAATAGTCCATGTTAATAAGCTAAAAGTCGACGCTAACGTTGATTTAGCGTCCGATTAGTGTCAGTGTCGGGTCTAGACTAAAATGGACGAAGCTAATACATAGCGTCGGTCATATGCCATATGACGATATATTAGCGTCGATCATACCCACTCTAAGTCGACACTACCAACAAAAATACAACACCCGACGCTATTTTATATACGTTGCCACGTCATTTGAAAGAATCAATTTTGTCGGATGACCTCACCGACGCTACAGTCAAATAAAAATACAAAACAAATATTGTGGAACAAAGAATGCAGCCATTTGCATTAACACAAATAAACTCTTGAAAAGTTATTTTTTATAGGATTAAATAAGTTTTTAGTCCCAGTAAAATTTTAAAATTTCATTTTGAGTATCATTAAAAAAAATTAACATTTTTTAGTCCCAAAAAAATTAATATACAAGTAATTTCCGTCCTTATTGGAATATCGACACGTGTTTTTGAAGGTTTTAATCTACTAATTCAAATACCTTGAATTACAAAGCACTCGACCCTCTAAGCCAGTCTTCCCAAACAGTCTAACAACCCTAGACTTTTGAGGAACTAACCACATTGACCTTACAATTCAAGTCTTCTCCTAACAACCTGACAACCCCAGATTGAAGAAGGAATTAAACCACTATCGGTTTGAATACAAAAGATTGGAACTTGAGTAGTTGTTTCTACCAAAGCTGATAATAATAATAAATTCCACACTCTAAGAAAAGAACACTCAGAAAATATTTATAACTTGAACAAGTGTTTCTCTCGTTGAACTCTAAGATGAATTGAGAACTTTGAGCTTAAGTTACTCATTTCTGCTTTTCGATGCTTTTCTTCTTCAGCCTTGAGTGTCTATTTATAGTGAAAATTTGAGCTTCAACTTAGTCATTGTTTAATTATGAATTGTATCTTGTTTAGATTGAGTTTATAAATTTTTTAGATTGATTTTGTCCCTATTTTGTGTAGATTGAGTTTGTAAATTCTTCAGATTGATTCTATTTCTATTTTGTGTAAATTGAATTTGTAAATTGTTCAAATAAAATCTTCTTTATGATCAAATGACCAATGTGTTTTAGTGAAAACTCACGTTCCATACTTAATTCTCACTTTAAAAATATTAAATTGTGAGAGAATTAGAGTTTATGCATTCTTATATAAGGTCTAGATCCAAAAAGAATATTGATGTTTCATCAACCTGAAAGTTAGAACTTTTAAGAATATAAAATTATAGAAGAAAAAAAAGTCAATGTAACAAATACATAATTATAATAGTTTTAATGTACTCTTAAAATATCTATTGCAACATTAATATAAATTCTTTAAACATGAACATTAATTGTTGGTATTTTGTTGTAATGGTCAAACGGTAACAATTATTATTGTTAAACAATAAATCCTTATAATTGTTACATATTACCTTCATAGGGTGAAAATTAAAATTGGTCAAATAATTGAAGAATTTAATTACACAGACAACATTAGTAGGATCGTTGAAAACTTAATTATAAGGATATTACTATTTATAGATATTTCTAAATTAAAATACCAAAATAAGATCCCAAGGGCACCATCAATCTACAATCTTTTGATTGCATGAATTAATTGCAAACGGTACTCTTATTGCAATAATCAAATATTGGTAATGAGTCATGTCATAATAGGTGTCTTTTGACATTCTCATTATCCAGATGGAAAAACTAAATAATCACCACATATTTATCATCACAAATATATAATTATTTGGCCAACCTATACATTCCTTTTGGCCGACCATAACAGCTCTCATTGAATCAAATCTACACAGCAAAGATTACTTTGTGCAACTTGTTGCTTCAACTCATTCAATAAAAATTACTAGACAATTTAATAAATTACAATTATGTAATTATCCCATCAAGTTGTGTCTTCCTTTAGCCCGACAACAACTTTCATGAATAATTTCATATTACATCTTTTATAGTTTTGGTCGAGTCAAATTTACACGTTCATATGTCGTTTTGTGCAACTTGTTGTTTCAATCAACTCTACCAAAATAACACACAAATTAATTTGTAAATTAAATGGAAAAAGTTTTAGTCACTTATCTTCTTTTTTTCCTGATTTGGTCCTTTATTTTAATTTTAAGTGACAATATGATCTTTTATATTTTAAAATGTCAACAATGTTATCCTTTTTTTTTTGCAAAAATTCAAAAAATTCATCAAAAATTTCAAACAAAGCCCATAAAATTAATTATCATCCTCAATATAATGCAAATTTCATCAAATACATAACTTAAATCTATAAATAAACTCATATTTTCATCCCAAATAACATCAAATAAAGAATAAAAATATAAGTTTATTTGAATATTTGAGTTACGAATTTGATTAAATTTATATTATATTGAAGAATATAATTAATTTTTTGAGTTTTATTTGAAAATTTTGATGAATTTTTTGAATATTTGTAAAAAAAAAGGATGACATTGTTGACATTTTAAAATATAAAAGATCAAATTGTCACTTAAAATTAAAATAAATGACCAAATTAAGAAGAAAAAAAGATAAAAGACTAAAATGAAATTAAGTTAAAGGACCACATGTGTTATTTAACCTAAACAAAATTAGCAAAAATTATAACTGAAAAACAAGATAAAAAAATAATATTGTATAAAATCTAAATAATAATATTATTGAAATGGTAAAATGATATTAATGCTAAAATGATTCACATATACAAGCGAAGAACAAACATGAAAATTTCAACCAAAGAATCCACACTACTGAACCATCTCTCTCTCTCTATATATATATATATATATATTTATTTTTATTTTTTTCTGAACCTTCCTAACCTTACTAAGGATTAAACTATGAATTTCTTGCGTATGACTTATTCGATGTTCCTAAACAAACTACTAAAGTACTATTTGGTAGAACCAAAAACTAATATTTAAAATGCTATAAAAATATTTCTCAAAAAACGAAAACAAAAAAACGAAAACAAAAAAATCACAACATTTTACATTTGCAGGATTTTCCTTTTTATTTCACCACACAAAAAAAATAAAAATAAAACAAAAAACATTTGTTTAGGAATTGAAAAGGGTTTATGTCAATAACAGTAATAAAAAATGAGCCTAGGTCCACTCCAAATCCTACCTACTCAGCAGCTAACAAATGTTAATAATTTTTAATTATTCAAAATTTCCCCTTCCTCTTATTAATTTTTCTCTACGGATGCGATATCAGATACTCATACAGGTATGAAACAAGACATTTTATTAAAAAAAAAATTAAGGTACCAGTACATCAATAGAGAGAAAATGAATTTTTTATATAATTTAATTGAGTTAAATTGTTCAATTTATAATATAAAATCATAATAAAAGTTTTAAAATCACAAATTATGTTCACTTACAACATAAATTAACTCACATAAATAATATTTTAATATATAAGAAAATCATCAATTACAATCACAATAAATGGAAAAACAAAGTACCCACGAGTAAGGTGTTGAGAAATATGAGGTAGTTCAAATTAGTTAGTTAAAATTGCCTTGACAGTTAGTTAATCAAGTTAATTAGAACAAAATTGAGTTTGTTAAAAGCTATAAAAGACAATGTATATGTAAGAAAATTTAGTAAGAGAAATAAATAAAGTTTTAATTCTCGTTATTCTTGTCTTGTATTGAATTTAAGTTTTCAATTTCCTTTGTAAATTGTTCCAACAAATTGATATGAGAGCAGGATTCGATTCTTGGCCAAAAAGAAGATGGAAAAAATGGTAATTTTCTAGCAAATTTTCCTATTTTCAATAGAAAGAGCATTGGTGTGCTCAAATGAAGGTGATTTTCCAGTTTCAAAATGTACTTGAAGTCATTAATGATAGTGTTCCTGAATTGGTAGCAAATGCCACTAATGCACAGAGGGCTTTGAATAAAGAACAAAAGAAGAAGGATGGAAAGGGCTTGTTCATTACCTATCAATGTGTCAACTCCGACATTATTGAGAAGATCATAAATGTTGAAACTGCAAAAGAAGCACGGTACATCCTCAAGAGTGCATATGAAGGTGCTGATAAGTTGAAGAAGGTGAAATTACAAAGTCTTCGAACGCAATATGAGTTATTGCATACGACTGAGCAAGAAACCATTGCATAGTTTCTTACAAGACTACTTACATTAACAAATCAGATGAAGTCATGTGGAGAAGCGATAACTGAGTGATGAAGGTAGAGAAAGTTCTGAGAACTTTAACTTATAATTTTGATCACACTGTGTGGCTATAGAGGAATCAAAGAATCTCTCAAAAATGAAGTTAGAAGAACTCCGGGGTTCCTTGGAGGCTACGAATTGAGGATCATGCAGAGAAACTCAGTGAAAGTGATTGAGTAGGCTCTACAAGCTCATACAATGGAGGAAAGTTCAAGAAGGGGTAATGAAGAATTACGAAGGAAAATGATCAAGTGAGGACACTAGTGTATAAGGTGCTAAAGAAGGAAGCAAGAAAGGAGGAAATGCAAAAAAAAATGCTTGACAAGAAAGGAATTTAGTGCTTTAATTGTCAAAATATGGTCATTTTGCAAATGAATTTAAAAATTACAAGAATCCTCAAAGGAAAGATGACGAGGTGCAATATGCAAATGATGAAGATTTAGATTCATAAGGTGTATTGTTGATGGTTGTCACCAAACCAGAAGTGGAGAATAGTCAGGTGACTAGTAGATGTCCTAAATCGGTTTGATTTAGTGGATTAAATTCTCCAGTGAGAAAGGATTAGACATTGCTACCGTTTTGGTGGTGAACTAGAATAAATCAGTTTTGTGATATATCTCCCTTATCTCTTTATTTTTATGATAACGTTATTTTATTAAAAATTGTCTTAAGTTTCTAACCATAAATATTTTTAAGAGAAAAGTTTTTAAATTTAAAAACACAATTCAAACATACTTTTCTTGTGTTTTTCAATCTTCATAGTGGACAGTTGGATTCACCTCCGCGGATTCGGAGCCTATTGAGGATAGTAGTTGTTACGAGATACCCAGACCAAAGATTTTGGTTGTGGATCTAACCAGAGTGGAGATAGATCTAGAGGAGTTAAAGGGAGAGACAGTGGTATCATATCGAGAGGTTACGTTTGTGGTGATTTGTGCGAAGTGTGGGCGTTGTCAATGCTACTATAGTGTTTTCTTATGATCAAATAGGGTGTATAGGGTTGTTGTGGTGTCTTTTAGACTCTAAAGTATTTATTTTCACTTGATGGTTCTGGATTATTGTACTTATTATGGCTGACTGATTTGACTTTGTAGATTTCTTTATATTATTTTTTAGACACCATGTAAGGAATTATTTTTTGAAATAGAATCCGTACGATAGGGGTTTGTTGAGAATACTTAGACGGTTGTTGATCTGACCTCATAGCTTTAGGGTATTTTCATTGTTTATATTTCGAGGATATATATATATATTCAAAAATTACTCTTGCCCTTGACACCTATACTATATATTATTGTCTTTTAGAATTTAAATTATGTATTAGTTCCTTTTTAACGAATCCTTATATTTTTTTAAACGTACTAAGACGCGGTTAGATTTTGATTGTTTTAAAAAGATAAAAATTTAGAGGTACTTTATAGTAAAGGTGCTTTATAACAATTCTTATAGAATTTTGTATAAAAAATATGTGATACCAAACAAAAATTTAATAAACGATAAAATTAAACCTTTAGTTTTCTTGCAAAAGTACTATATCTTCCATTTCTTTATTCAATCCCTTCATATACCCATAGGTTTCAATTAAGCCCTATGATTAATTTGTTCTATGCTAATTGAACAGAATTAGGGAAATGCTTACAATCATTTACTTAGATTTTATTGATTATTCTTTCAGTTGATTTCTTCTCAAAAGAATCCATGCGTGTAGATTATTTCCTATTTAATCCCCTTTTTTTGTTATCATCGATAGAACCGGCTGAAACATGATAAATAAAATTAAAGAAAAAAATTAATTTGTAAATAAATTTCCATTAAAAATTCAAATTTATCTTTATTAAAAGACTTAAATGGTTTATTTTCAAACATGCATGAAACACAAACTAATCCATAATAATTCTGATTTATTTTAAAGCTTTCATAAATTATAGTTATTGTTTGAGGCAAAATCTTAATTTGATGTTTTAAAGATATCAAACATCTTAAATTAAATTTTTAAGATTCTAATCAAATTATGATCTAATTTATACTTTTGATTGTTTTAAAGATTGAAAGTTGCTTTTGATTTTAATCTAAATATCTCATTCACAAAAAAACAAAATATCATTCAAAATTACATAAAAAGAACGTTCTCTCAAGTAGAAGAATGTTTTATGGGTGTTATGACATAATTTTTGTTCTCATATTAAAGCAAGATGCATCATCTTAAATGATTGTAAGTCAATTCAAAAACTGACAAGGATTAATTTTGTAGTTTAAGTCATTTCAATAATAATGCATTCATATTGCACAAACAAGCTTAAATGGAAGATAGTGAAATATCATTTTGGTATCAAATAAAGAAATTTGTCATAAAGGTTTTGATTGATCTATCTTCAGTTCTAATATTGTTTTTAAATTTCATTTAGACCAATATGAGCAAGTCAATTCACACTTTGATATACATGTGTTGACCCACATTTTTGAAAAAGAACATTATCTTTGTTCTACCACTTACAAAAAAGACAAAATCAAGTAAATGCAAGTACAAATGACAATTGTTTTCCTTTTTCTCTTAACCCATGTTGTATCAAAAAGACAACTTGCAGGGTCTCTTTGTTGGAAAAACCTTAATAACGTTGTGCTCAACAATCCATGTCAATTACATGATGAATAGCCAAAGGCGGAAGCGTACCTGTGGGAATTGCCATTAATGAAATCCTGAGATGATGATGATAGAGCCAATGGGTTGGGTGATCTTCCTCAGCAAAACACCCTAAAGACCTTGCTCTCTTGATGGGGATAGAGAGAACTAGAGAGTTTTCTCCTTTAGGGTTTTGAAACTGAATAGTCTTGTTGTGTTTGCCTTGGGGACCATTACCCCTATATATAACTATTATTAGTTATATCCCAAATTGCAGTATTTCCAATTCAGCCCCTCATTAAATTAGAAACTGTCTAGTATCTACACTATTAATTTTCATAACTATTATGCTCTTTAGCCATAAACTATTATATATTATTTGACCCCCAGTTTATT
>NC_021160.2:40515742-40523424 GCF_000331145.2 Cicer arietinum | reverse complement strand
ATGGATGCTGTGAATCAAATAAAGAACGAAACTTAGAAACTCACATTATAGGAAAATAAATTAATAAATAAATAAATACATATGTTCAAATCATGGAATTTAACCCATCTCAAGATACCCAGTGCACCATTGATGTCAAGTCTTTGGACAGTAACACCAACTGCTAGTGGTACTCTTGTTGCAACGATCAAATATTGACAATAAGACATGTCAAACAATAAACCTTCCTTTGGGCCGATTTACTGCTCACATGTATACCAAATAATTGTCACACATTTATCATCGCAGGTGTACCATGTAATTCTGCCAAATATTAACCTTCCTTTGGGCCGGTCAATACTCGCATGAATAAACATATACACAGCCATTTGACATTTTTCACGAGCAATTTAGACAAGAGAGGTCACTTTGGCGACGTCAAGTTTCAATTAACTCATTCAAAAATGTCAAACTTGACTTGAACATATATTTATTATATCCAAATAAAAATAATATTTATAAATAAAAAAAATTTATATTCAAATAAAACAATATTAAAAAAAAATAAAAAATTATTTTTCACTAATATAAACTTTATTTCATTAGTATTTGATAATTATTGTTTTTATCAAAAAAAAAAAAAAATAAAATTGGTTGACAGGTTCCCTTAGGTGATAATTATTTGATAATTATTATTATTAAACTAGGGGTCAAAGTAATGCAGATTGATTGACAGATTCCCTTAGGCTTGAAGCAAGCACATGTGAGCCCTTTACCAATCCAACAAGCAGAGCCACATGTTTTATTATCTGAAGTAGCGCAAGCCTTGGAGGAAGACGAAGCTGAATTTAATAAGGCTCATTTCATTTTTTCTCAAAATTCTCTTTCTTTATGGAATCATCAAAATCAAAAAATCCAATTATAATATGATAGTACTGTACTCCCTCCCTAGTAATAGTATATAACACCAAATAGTTATCGCTCAACAAAAAATAACGGATGAGAAGCTAATTAATTTAGCCATGAAATTTAAAATGACAAACACGTTAAAAATTGTACTGAAGAACATTTTGCAATGTTAGTACTCAAATATATATATCAAAATTCCCAAATTACAAACCCTAATTTTTCAAACACGTTAAAAATATGGATTCCATAATATATATATCAAAATTCCCAAATTCCAAAATTACAAACCCTAATTTTTCAAACACGTTAAAAATATGGATTCCATAATATATATATCAAAATTCCCAAATTGAATTCTAAAACAAAGACAATAACCGAATTTCATCATGAATTAAACATGGTAGGCTCTGATACCAATTGTTGGAAAAACCTTAATAACGTTGTGCTCAACAATCCATGTCAATTACATGATGAATAGCCAAAGGCGGAAGCGTACCTGTGGGAATTGCCATTAATGAAATCCTGAGATGATGATGATAGAGCCAATGGGTTGGGTGATCTTCCTCAGCAAAACACCCTGAAGACCTTGCTCTCTTGATGGGGATAGAGAGAACCAGAGAGTTTTCTCCTTTAGGGTTTTGAAACTGAATAGTCTTGTTGTGTTTGCCTTGGGGACCATTACCCCTATATATAACTATTATTAGTTATATCCCAAATTGCAGTATTTCCAATTCAGCCCCTCATTAAATTAGAAACTGTCTAGTATCTACACTATTAATTTTCATAACTATTATGCTCTTTAGCCATAAACTATTATATATTATTTGACCCCTAGTTTATTGGCTAATTATATAATGACCCTAACACACTTTATTAATTAATTACATATGTGACCCATAAATCTTACACTCTTAGCTCAGATTTTGAAGATGCCTCTTGATCACAAAAAGTGTAGAAGAACATTTTTCTCTAAAAATAACATTTTCTTTTCCCTGCACTAAAATATGAAAATATCTTATCAAAAAGATTGTTTTATGGATTCCTGTGTTCAAGAGCTCTTTTTCACTTCAGCAAACTGAAGCTCTCTTCATCTATAAATAAGAATGGATGTTGAATATGAAAAATAAGAGTCTAAGCTATAATTCATCAATCACTTGTTTTATTCTCAAAACTCTTTTTATCATTCGCACTTCAGTTTCACAATCTCCACTAGTCAAAAAGATAACCTGAGACCAAAAAGCCACCACACCTTATTAGAATCTCACAAAATACCCAAATAACAAATGCATCAGGTTTAAATAAATTCACATGGTAAGTTGAATGTATAGATTTTGGGTTTATGATGAATAGTGGTAAGATGATAGTGAAGAAGAAGAAGATTTTAATGTTTTCTAAGGTTTTCATTTTTAATAAAAAAGATCAATTTAAAAATATTTTTTCACTAAAAAAAAGAACTTAAAAGATTAAATAGTTATGCTCGTAAAGGATTGTAAGATGTATTTTCCATAACTTATATAACTTAAAGAGATATTGATTTTAATTTGTATATTAATTTATATAACTTAAGAGATATAAACATGATTACTTGTTGTAGATGTTTTTGTTTGCTTTCAAGATGAAATGTATAATTTCAAGAAAAGTCAGTCCGTTGACCTTGAGGGACTGTTATCAATGTATAAAGCCTCATTTCATTCTTTTGAAGATGAAACTATATTGGATGAAGCAAGAGATTTCACCAGTGTTTTTGAAAGAATATTTGAACCAAAATGGAGCTTCCACTACATTGGAGGATTTCTCTATGGAGGCTCGCTGGTTCATTAATATATATGAAAGAAAACAAAATAAGAGAAATGTTTTGCTTCAATTTGCTAAATTGGATTTCAACATTCTTCAAAGCATCTACCAGGAAGATCTTAAGTATGCAAAGGAACTACTAGCTCAATCAACACTTATTTACAACAATTAGATTAATTGACACAACTTTTCATATAAACTAATTTTAATTTTGAAATGCATTATGAAAATCAATTTCGAACTAGTTTTACGAACATAGCTCAAATGTGTATTTCTTTTATTTATATTGAGTTTGCAGTTAATATTAGATATTTTTGTGTTAGATTAGTTTCAGGTAGTTCGCAATAATTAATTTATTAAAAGTCTATGTTATTAGTTATAGTACTTTTGTATTAGAGATAATAAAGTTAATTAGAAGTAATATATTGACCGACAATTGTTGATATTATTAGACTGAATATTATATTTCAGGTTCAAATCTGAATCTCGCAGACTGAATACCATTTTATCTATAATCCAAAAAATAGAAGTAATTAGAGGTAATTAATAGTAGTTAGTTTGTTAAATTTTTACTAGATCTATAAATAGAGCCTTTTATGCATTTTCTATATATCTTTTGTAATTATTAATATTAAATATTTTAAGCATATTCTTTTGTACCAAACTCTCAAACTTATTTCCAATATTAGATTAATCTCCATCATTACGATCTTGTAATTTTTAACATGATATCGGAGTTATATTGTTGCGCCACAGTTCATAGTGATTTTGAAGATGAATAATTTGGTAATAATTGTGATGAAGAAAATTGGATCTTTAGAGGAATAAACCTTACCTAGGGGTCATCCAAAATGAAATAATAAACCCATTACCAGAAAGAAGAATATGGGCTCGACCCAAGCAATGAGATATCTTTCCACGAAAAAATCGATCATAATAACACCTCGCCTCAATGCCAACCTCCCTAAAATAATCTTCCAACGCCACTTACCTAATAAGGCCAAGTTAACGAGACGAAGATCCCTAACCCCTATAGCTCCTCTACTCTTAGGTGAACCCATGAGGTTTTTTCACCCCTCTTAAAGCCATCCCAAATGAAGCACCTCTGAAGCCGCACAATCCTTTCCACACTTTAATAGGCATCTTAATGAAGGAAAGATAGAAGATATGGATCAAATTAAGGATACAATAAATAAGGACCACCATACCACATAAACTATGTCATTATTTTAAACCATGCATGAAACACAAACTAGTCCATAATAATTCTGATTTAAGCTCAAGTTTTCATGAACTATGTCATTATTAATATTTTACACATTGCTTTCACTTATGTAAAAAAAAAAAAAAATCAAACATTTGATAGAATAAAGAGTAATACTTCTCAAAAAACATGTTAGATCTTGTGTTAGGGAATGCTACAAAATCTTGAACAAAGCCCTTTTATAGAGGCTATACTGAGTTTCCAACCTACTAATGGATGGAGGAGCATCATAGGAGCTAGGGAGAGTTTGGAGATGGATAGGTGGATTATTGAGGATAGTCAAAAAGCCAAAATTTAGGGGGACATATGGATTCCTAACACTAATAGTTTTCAATTATGCATTCCACCCCTACAACTTGCCTCTTACCCCACCTCGCCCTCTACCACTTGCAATAAAAGATCAAAGTCTCAAAGAGAGTTGGTTTAAATAACATGAATATTAAACTGTGGTGGAGGGAGGGAGATTCCCTGTGGTGGACTGAGATTCTAGGGATAATTGATGGGTTTAGTTTTTGGATACGAACGTGGAAAATCATCATTTTCTATTTCCTGTGAACAGTCAGGATAAATTTTATTTAACAATTCTCACTGTTTGATGAATTGATTAAATTTTATTTAACATATTATTTTTAAGAGTAGAACAACACTTTCTTTTAACATTGACTGAATCCCACTACTTATATGTGTTCTTATATAACGTGGTGAGACTCACATTAATTTCATTCAATAAGAGAAGGATTTGACGCTCTAAAGTGAAATAACATTTTACTTTAGAAAGTAAAGCAAATAATCTCAACTAATCAATAACAAATCAAAAGTAGATATTATAAGTACAGCATAACCAATTATGAATTTATTAAAATAACTCTTGATTTTATCACTTTACACTTTACTTTCTTCAGAGGGTCTAAATTCGTAAGAGAATATGTTTCGGAAGAGTGTTAAAAGAATATTGCTAGCACTACCACTACCAAAACTAAGTTGATCATCGCCCTTTAAAGAAGAAAAAAAAAATGAATCTTCCCACTGGGATTATACATCTAAAAAATAAAATTAAACCAAGAAAGCTAAAAACAAATGGAACCAATAAATATATGGTTTAAAAAAAACACATCAAGTAAAACATACTACATATGCTAGCAATTTACCCCAGACAATTAACAAAATATTTAATCTAACCAGACATTGTACAAGAATAAATTGTTCAAATGAAAGGGACATCAAACTATAACACATGGTATCAGTAGTCTCCCATTACTAATTCCACAATACATCCCAAGGAAATTCATGTAGCATGCATATAAACAATTTCACAAGAAAATTATGCTACTACTTGTCAGCATGAATGAGTTTTCTCTAGCAGCCATGTCCCCTTCGTTTTGCATCATAGAATAGCATAACTCATCAAAGAAGACCAGAGACCAAATTTTCTTAAATGACATTTCACCGAATGCATCATCGTTTTAGACTAGAATCATTGACCATGTTGGGTAACGCCATTTTCGTTCAGATAGTCAACAAATTCATCGATAAGATACGGCCAAGCACCTTCAGCATCGTAATCAGTTAAATTTGAGCTAACAGTCTGCATAAAACAACATACTATCATCAATATGCCACAGCCTAAAGAAAAAGTATTGCTTGCATTGTCGTTTCTGAACACTGAAAAGAATATAGGAATTCTTCTCAGTCAATAGGCAGTGACTTTAAGATGAAGACGAACATGGCTGGTAACGATCCCGGTACACAATTGATAAGCACAATTGACAAATAAGCAGTACTACTGAAAACACAATTTCATATACCCAACTGACAAGGTACTGTTGAGTAAAAAAATAATAATATACTGAAAGAAAAAACTAACATTTTACAATAAATTATGAAAAAGAAATTAAGATGACACTTACTTAATACAGGAACCACTGATGTACAATGAGATAATATTGATAAAGGCTTCAATTGAAAAGTTATGGGTTCTGGGATTTCCTTTTTTATTTAAGTTTATCTTCTGTTTGCAAAGGAATATTCTTATTACAGTTTATTATCCAGTTGACTACGGTACACTTCTGTTATTTTATGGGGGTTATAGCATTTTTTGTAGAGTAATAAATGAACAAATATCCTTCTGTATCAACTAAATTATTGTCATAAGATTATTGAGAATTGTCCTCCCGTATTGTTAGTTCCTTTGTTCCACATGAATCATGTTTCAGATCCAGGAGAGTGTAAAACTGTTAGGACTTAGATTAGTGGTTAGTTAATAATAATAGTTAGATAATGAGTCAGTTAGTTGAGGTTGTTATAAGGCCTACTTGTATAAATAGGGAGGTTAGGGAGTTAGAGATAGATCATTGAATATTGTAATCAATTGTTGAATAGAGTAGTAACTCTATCATGAAGGGGAAACCCTTGGAGGAGAGGTTTCTCTCCTAGTTTTTAATAAAAGTGTTCTTTCTTAGGAATCCAACTCTTGGTTTCCTAACAAAAACAAATGGCAATATGTAAACACAGACCAATAAAGCAATCAGAACACAAAGAAGACCTTAAAAAATTTAAAACAAAGTTGAGCAAATGCTACTGTTGGCAATATCGTCATACACAGAGACAGACATCATGAGAAAAACAGCATGGAAGAATAAATATATAGCTAAATTTATTTTCCTTATTTATAGGCCTACACAGGACTGACAGGAGTATACAAGTTGTGACAACGCATAATTAAATTTAGGCAACACCAAATCCACATCAAGGGGGGGTGCATCCATCCTATGAGAGCATCACCTATTGAACTTTATTCTAAAGGTTGATAATTTATTAGTTTATTACCTTTGCAAATTCTAAAAGTTGAGACCATGTATCCTTAGATATAGCTTTGTTATGCCGAGCCTGAGTAAGAAGCATCGAAAATTTCAATTTGAAGTAAAAAAAAACAAGCATTAGCATACTAATAAGAAAACTTCTATTCTAATTTACCAAGTGAAAACAAAGGTGTATAATTAGCGTTATTACCTGCAGGAATTGGCACCAATGATCAACCAATGGCCACTGCTTTTCGGCGAATAATAATTGCCACATTCCAATAGCTGTATCCAAAGCCAGAGATTTTTGACCCTGCAAAAAGTTAATTGCATATTATATTTGACAGTAACACATGCAAAAGTGAAAGAATCATTGCCGCACTGAAACCAACTAATAAGAAATAATTTATATACAACCTGTTGAAATTATTGGTATTAGAAACTAATAATACCAAAAAAAAAAAGATACTCCCTATGGTCCCATACATATATAATAAGAAAAAAGAATCATCAATACTCAAGATTAGTATTGAAGAGGTTCATTTCATGTTTTAGTTTTGAATGTTTTTCAAAATATAAGCTTGGCATAAAACGTTTTCACTCCCGCTCATGAGAAATACATGTAATTCTAAGGATATCAAAGTAGTTTCAACAATTAATACATCAAAATTTGTAACTTTTTTTATATTTAGAAGAAAAAAACTCCAAAGTTCTCATTTACAAGACTGGAGGTAGTAATAAATAAATTATAACATATACTTCAATATGTCGTATATGAAGCAAATCTAGCATACCACAAGAAGAATGAGATAGGTAATCATCACTGGTACGAATGATCTGTGCTTAATTAGAATGATTGTACCAAATAATAATCACCAGATATTGACAATGAGCAGTAACCAAATTATTAAAAAATTAGTTTCTTCATGCAGAGAATC
>NC_021160.2:40509618-40515015 GCF_000331145.2 Cicer arietinum | reverse complement strand
GGAAAAAGGGGGTTGACAATGGAATATACGCAGCATATTGAACCTTCAAAGCAAGAAACAAAAAATGGAAACACGTAATGAGTGTGGTCAACTATACACACTGCATAATTGAAAATCTAGTCCAAAGTCCAAAAGAGTATAATTAGGTTATGGCCAATAGGTCATCACTTAATTCCACGCAAATAAGTTAAGCCGCAAAAAGATGTGGAGGGTTAACAAGATATCAATTCATACCTTCTCTTTTGCCCAGCCAAAAGCAAAGTTATAAATCTCACGAAATTTTTCTGGAAAATCAAAACAACAAATATAATTTCAGAGCTTCTTCAATAACCATTGGAGATGATTTATATGACAAAGCAATAAAAAATTGTATGAGTATGACTAATTTCAATCCATGATCTGAATACTATTGTCCATACGTTCATCTTTCAGCTCAGAGCGCATATATGGTATCTTTTCACGGAATTTCTCCAGCGAATCAATCCTGCAACAATTTCATAAGACCTTCAACAGGGATGCAGTCATTACAGAAACAAATTTTATATCAGAGTTAATATAAAATTCATACCCCAAAGACTGTAAGCCTTCAATGAACTCCTTCTTGGAAAATTCACACATAGTGCCAGCCTTCATGTGCCATGAAAGAACTAACTGCAAAAATGTCAACATCACCAATTACCTCAAGTATTCCTATGGGTTCATTCATTCCAAAGACCCTATCATGATGGGAGCTCTGTAGCACCATCTCAAACAAAAATTACAGACACTTCATTTACAAATATTGCACACGGTATAGGGAAGGAGTTTGGGACCAATAATAATCGTACTACATACGATCATTGGTAATGGTTCAGAAACCAAGAAGCACGAAGAGAAAAACATTTCGATCAAGATTCAGATGAAGGCCATGTGAACAAGAAATCAGTTGCAGAGGTGGAGAACCAGAAAACAAAGACAAGAATGGCCCAACAGCTCCTGATTTTGATGCCAAGGCAGCAAAAGAAGTATATAGGTTGTCGAATGTGTGTAACTCACGGAGGAACAGCAATGACAGAACGAGATGACGACCATTGTCAAAGATCAAGTCTCAAATTATCAAACCTCCGTCCCCAATATTGTTGCGTCAGAATTTGCAAACAACAACTGTAATAGTTCATACTAATAAATGCACAGTCTTGCCCCCACCATCACCGGATCCACCAGACATTTACCCACCACCTCATAAGCAATCGAATTCAATTTTGTAGGTGAAGGGGTTAATAACGGCAAAAAAGCTCTTTGTTTTGTGCAGGCTGACTAATCCCCCACCTTCAGCACTGTCGGATGATAGTTTTCAGATATTGTTTAACAGGTTGCTGCGACCACCGAGAACAAGGGTACCAACGACAGCAACACTGTCCGCGCGAGAACGGGTTGCAGTAACGAGAATGGAGGAAAGGACACAATGGGCATTCGGCATAATGGGTCACGCTGTTGCCCTATTGGATTGAGCATATACTGCTGTTAGTATTTGGGCCCAAGCCCAAGAAGTGGGGGATTGTATAGCTGCCAACAGCAGCCGATTCTTGAATTAATGAGTCCAATCCATAGTATTGTTCAATTTCGGTTTGATGTAGTCCTCTGCCAGCTACTGTTCATCTCTTAAAAAATGATGATGGGGTCTTCGTCTTCTCAACAGTGGGATCCTGAGGTAACCATTTCTGTTTGCAACACAACCCGGAAACTTTTTAGTATATTGCAACCTTGAGGACAAGGTTGTTTTGTAGGGTTGTGTATTGTTAGGATATAGAATAAGGACAATTGGAGTAGTTATGAGATAGTGAGTAGAAGTTAGTTAGTTGTTATGTTAAGTTTGCTAGGTGGTTGTTAAGAGTTGTTATTTTTGGCTATTCTTAGAAAGTCTTTAAATAGCCCTCAAATGGTAGAGGGGGAGGATAGCTTTGAATAATTAACTTGTAAACTAGAGAGTGCTCTAGTGAGAAAGGAGAGTGCACCTTTCGGGTAGCCTTGAGTGCAAGGCTATCATTTTCTTTGTTAATCTCTTCTACTTCTCTTTCAAACTAACTACATGAATAAAAAATCATCTTTTAGTTAACCATCTTTATTCATTTGAATCTGTTTTATATACCATTATTTTAGGAATTCTTTCTTGCATACAGAAAGGCTCCTAGCATCTTATCTTGCAATGTTTAACATCTAATGGAGCTTATATATATTTAGAGTTTTTGCTTAGAGAAAAACCATGTGAAGCTCCCTTATCTCTTTCACAGTTTCACAGTACCTACTGAATTTTTTGTCATTACATATTTATAACTTTGGAGATGAATTGATGATAACTGCTCAACCAAACATTTACTGAAGTTCAATTCATAGGACTATGTTACAGGAGGAAACAGTAAATAACCAAGCAATATAAATGATCTAAGTGAAAAAATCTCAAAAACACATTCATACCATTACTATATCTTGAGGATCCACCTGCACATCAGAAGAAAACGTCAATTTAAACTTTGAATGAATATGGTCTCAAGCTTCAGAGTGAATCAAAACCAGTGTTATCAAAGGTATGGTGGAAAGCCAAAATCCACCATTTTGAGCCGCCGTATCCACCATGGCGCCACCATCCTTCACAAATAGGCCATGGCAGTGGTAGAAAAATCCGCCACCCCAGTCCCGCCATGGCCAATATTTGATAACACTGATCAAAAACTCAAACATGGGAAATGTAACTAAGCGAATAAAACATCTGAAGTCCATAAGATGTAAACAACGTATACGACAATATTTGACAAGACCTATGAAAGAGAGATGATCCAAAAACCATGAAAAATGCATGTAATCAACATCATGTCTGACATGATTATGATGCAATTCTAAACAACGACAATTTCAGTTACAATTTACAATGGGGTATGCTAAATAAAACACTAAACAAATCAACAGACACTTAAAAAGCTCAAACAAACTGGTATGTACTAAGTACCTATTATTTTTTCAAATGATGTTGAATGTTATTTATTAAGTTAATAGAAAAATTTAAAATATATTAATATTATATACAGCTTCTTTTCATTGAAATATGTTTGATGATTTATCAATTTAAACCATGTTTTATTTTTATTAAGCTTTGGTTTAGAGATAAGAGCTCGTTTTTATTAGAGGAATGTTAGGAACGCACTCTTTAATTGGTTAAAATTTACATAGGTACCGCCAAATTATTTGGGTCTCATATGAATTTGGTGGGACCCATGTAGATTTTAACCAATCAAATAGAGTGTGTTGAAAAATGTGTGTTAAAGAGTGTGTTGTTAGCATTATTCATTTTATTATGTTTTTCCAATTAAAAGATTCTGTAGCAAAAAAGAAACAACGTTAAAACTCACTTTCTTGGAATATGCAGATCCCTTTAACAAATTCCATTGTATTCATTTGATCTCATTATTGCCAAAATTAAGTTTTCGACTTCTTGATAACCTAGTTTCAACTAACTCTAGGGGTAAGAAATTATCCGAAAACATATAAAGAACTCATTATTAGGACAAAAACTCAAGTTGTCAAGACACATCAAGCATCTCTTAAGTGTTATCACAGAGAAACCCAGGTATAAAGCCAATGCTTTGTTCTTTCTTATCTCCAGCACACTGATTTATTCTGACAAACTCTCAATCAGATCAATCCCGAAATCAGATGCCTTCGAAAACTGCAGAGTATTTGACAGAAATTCTTTTCCATTTTCAATAGTAATAAAAAAATAAAAAAAATAAAAAAAAAAAAACTCCAGGCTTACTGCTTACAATTATTTTCACATAACAGCTTCTGTGATAATTATATGTGAATAATTATAAAGATACTGAATCAAAGAATCAAGAATATAATTAATTGCATTAAGAAACAGTACCTGGATATCGTTGCAAAGGAGAGTGATGCCGTCTGCATAAATCATATCAACATATTTATCTGTATGAAAATTTGGGGAGTGAAGGATTAGCAAACAGTCACTATGTAACTTGTTCTAGTAAATTGTAGTGACTTATTAATGGGTAAGGAATAATTTAAAATAAGCAATTGGCAGCAGCAAAGATATATAGTTCATATAAGTGTCGAGGACCTTCATCAACTTCTCTAATGTACGTTCACATGCAAAAGTTACAAGACCTTGAATCCATGATACTTTCACATCTCTAGTGCTCAATAAAGATAAATTTAGTATTAGACCATATCAACTACATATCGCACATATGAGTTGTCTTATAGTAATTAAAAATATCATATATTACCTATCTCTTGGGATTGGTTTCCATATTTTTTATTAGTTTCATTTTTAATTAGGGTTAATAGTCTAGTACCAGTATAAATAAGGTACTTAGATTTTTGTATAAAATCCATAATCACTATTATAAATTTTTATTCCTCCTCATCCTTCCTTACTTATCAGTTATCACATTTCAAAGGTTTTAAATTTTGGTATAAAGATCATAATCACAACTTCAACATGGTATCAGAGCAATACCATTCTTCATGACCTGCCTAGTCATTGTTCTGTTGCCAAGATCCCTAGGATCTCATTGTTTGTAGTATTTTCCCTATGATTCTTTTCTTCTTGTCAATCGTTCACAAATAATTTTGTTTGTAGGTTATATGTTTGTTGCTTCCACTATTGTGTCCTCCTTTGGCCAACCTCTCACATATGCAGTTTCTCCTTGGTTGTTTCAGATGCAATTTGGCCCTAGCTATCCAATATGAAGTTTGGCCTTTAATTATCCCAGATGCAATTTGACCCTGGTTATGTCCAGTGGCTTGTCCTATACTCTACCTGAAACACTCAATTGTTATTCAAATTATCTTTTCAGTGATGATCTTTGGCAACTTTTTCTTACCAATGAGTCATACAATGATGTATTAGTGATGAGTTAATTGTGATTCATACCAGTCTCCAATTTTGAGTCATGCAAATGGTGACTATTTTTTTCCTATTTAATAACTGATAAGTCATATTGTGATGAATTAACCATGGCTTCGATGCACACCAACCTTAGTTTCAATTAGAATTAACCAAGCTTTGAATATTGATCTAGGTAGACTTGGAGAAGTTTTATGCTAATAAACATTCCAATGCATCTCTTCTTAATTGGTGATACAACACTCCAACCATCTCTGCAGGTTGATGATCATCCCTGCCTCCAATGTATCCAATATCCTAAGTTGCCTTTTGCAGCTACATTGTGTGTTCATATTATATTTTATTTTAGGAGTTCATTTGTGACAAGCTTAAAAGCACAGTCATATTTAGCTTAAGCGGTGTTATAATATATGAAAAATGTTTCATACTAGCATAACTTAGAATTTTAGGACTAATGACAATCTTCTATTCTCTTATATATATATATATATATATAT
>NC_021160.2:40491954-40509149 GCF_000331145.2 Cicer arietinum | reverse complement strand
TATCCTTTATCTGTTTCTTTTGATAAATCAAATGAAAGAAAAATATTCCTTGATTTGTTTCATATTTAATTTAAATTTAATTTAATTAGATTAGGAATTAATCTAAGTAAGGGCTGGTTCTCAGTCTTGTGGTTCTCAGTCTTGTGGTTCTCAGTCTTGTGTATAAAAATAATAATCACAATTCAAAGTCTTTTATCCTTTATTTTTCATCCATCGCCGTCTCAAACCTTATAACTTCAGAATTTCGAATCAGTTACATTTTCATATAAGTAAAACTGCAATGAGAGAGGATAATCGATGTAGAAAAACTAGTACTATTTACAAAAACTATTACCATATGCAAATAGAGACTTTTTCATTAAGATTAGGCTACAAACAGCCGTAACCATTGTTTCCTACATTTTTCAAGAATGGCTTCATCTAGCCACATTGGAGAATCCGTTCTGATTCCATGATACTTTATCTTAGAATGCTTTCTGAGTTTGGTTGAGAACCAAAAATAATTTGAGATAGGGATAATCCATTCTCTCAAAAATAACAATAAAGTATAAACATATTAAGTAATCAAATTTACTAGCTTTCCAACAGGGTCACAATCTCAAGGGAAAGAAAATTTACTCTAGCTGTTAACCACTCTATACATGTAACATTAATATTGTGATTTCAATCCTTTTGTCATTTTTCCATTCCAGAGCCACTGATTGTTATGCTTATTGGAGGTTATAATTTCTTGCAAGTATTTTAATAGCTATAAGTGTCTCAATATTTTCACCTTCATTGCTAACCTTTATATCTATTGAATAGCTCCTCCAAGTGTCTAGAATCAGTTAAGTTTCTAAGCTGAGGCTGGCTGTAAAAAAAATCAAATGCCCCTTCAAGATGCCAATCACTAGCTTTCAGAGCCTGTAGTGCTACTTTCTCACTGAAAATACAAAATTAGACTATCATATTGACAGAAGTTAAGGATGTAGTTGAAAGCCTTTTTATAAATTGTAAAAGTGAAGCTTGATTGATATAGAAAACACCAGACAAATATACAATGATCAGAAAGATATGCAGAGAAATTGAACAAAAATATCCCTCTCTCCCCTTGCCGCCATAAATAAATAAATAACCACATATACAATAACAAGGGTATCTAATTCTATTGTTAAATGTAATAAACAAATATATAACAGAAGTAAATTCCATAAGTTTCACAAGCAAGTGACATATCAACAATTCCTCCTAGAAAAACGCAAAACTAAAAAAGCTAGCAACTATGAGATTACCTAGCTCCGGTTATTGTTATGAACTGCTGGAGTTTATCCCGATGGCCTCTCCCCAATTTATGCTGCATAATAAATCACAATAATTAATTAACAGAAAACAAAACATAAATACATCACTAACAAATCATTAAATTCAACACAGCTCACTTTGACTATCATCATCAATTTTTACAAGAGGCAACTCGTTCAATTCCAAAAAAAACAAAACTTCACTCAAACTGATTCACAAAAGTTACAACAGCAAGCAACCACTTTTACATTTTTTTTAAAGAATGGCTTTTATATGTTTTGCATATACAAACAATAAAATAACAAAAATTAGGTAAGATTGAAAATCTGAAGATATTAAGCGAAGAACAATAAAAAATATAGAAATTTGGAGTAAGAGTAGTAAAAAAATGAGCTGAAAAAAGGAACAAAAAAGCGGAATCGGAGTGGAAGATAAAGCACTAACCACGGTTGGAAGGTGCATGGTTGAGAGGTGCAGGAAACCCTAAAATTGGTTGGTGTTGAAGATCTATGATTGGAAGGAGCAAGGTCAAAAGAAAATTTGGTTGAGGTCAAATCAAAATTTGGTCCCCAATAGAATTATGAACTGAGAGGGAGGATGGGAGGGGATATAATTTTGGAACAGTGTAAAGTAGACCCTACTTACCTTTGGGAGTAAAGAGAGAACAAATCCAAAAATTGTCTAATTTCAGAAAAAGATAAATAATGCAGTAGATTTTAGCCCTTTGAGTAGGCCTATCTTATATTGCATGACAATCAGTACTGAATTTGTTAAATTTGCTTAAAAGTCGTAAAAATCTTATCAAATATCGATTTCTAAGAATCAATTTGATCCTTTGTCAAAAAAAAAATCAATTTAATACAGTTGATTTTAAAAAAAAAAATAGATAATATATTTTGCAGCTTTTTCCTACAGAAATATACTTTTAAAGTTTTGTTTGCCTAGACAATCTTTCTAGTTTCTTACGAAAGTCAGAGGCTAATCCCTCAAAGTATAAATCACACATCCTAACACTGACTAGGTATCAAACCCCTAACTACATGCTTAAGGGATCTTGGTCTCTGTCAAATGTATCGCACCAAGTTCATACTTAAAAAAATAAACAAACAGAAGAAAAAAACTTATCCATATTATTAATAGTCAAAATTGCAATAGAAATACTAGCAACGTTATAAACTTGAAAGATAGTAATAAATATAGTGCCCTTACTAAAGTATGAGAAACTATAATGATTTTCTTCCTAAAAAACTCTTTCAAAGAGTTGAACAAGTGCCAAAAAATAGCATATCTCTGGATTGGCAATCTCATCATTACACTTGTTTTGTGAACTACTTCATAATGATAATTTGAAGATGATATTTTGGGAAAATTGAAATTGTTCAATCTTATCCATGAAATTATTTCTGACACTAAATTAAAAAACTACTAACATAGTTGCGATATTTGAACACATCAAAAACGACACCGTATACTAATAAGTGTGGACGTCAAGGTGAGTGAAAAAGCACCCGAGGAGAGAGAAAAAAAATAATATGTCAATATTTGTGTCAAAAAATAATTTATCCTAGTAACATGATTACTGACACAATTTCCAACTACTAGCCTTCATGAGATGTTTCAAAAGATGGCAAAAAAGTGTTTTAATTAATTAACACAACACAACACACAATAATTACATAAATAAATCACTAAAAGAATAATTCAATCGAAGACAGCTCTGTTTTTCAAAAAGAAAATCCAAGACAAGCTATCTTTGAGTATCATCATCAATTGTTACAAGAGGCAACAGCAAGCAACCAAATTCACATATGTTAACTTACACATATTTAACTAATAAAATAACAAAAAATACGTAAGATTAAGAATTTCAAGAAATTAAGTGACGAACAATTGAAAATTGGGAGTGAAACACAGTAGTATAAAAATCGAGCTACAAAAAGAAACAAGAACGCTGAATCAAAGTGGAATATAAAGCACTAACCATAGTTGAAAGATGCAGGAAACCCTAAAACCTGTGGAGGATGAAGATCTACGATTGGAAGGAGCAAGGTCGAAAGAAAATTAGGGCTTTTTGTTTAATTGAAATTTGGTTGTGAATGGAATTAGGAAGTAAAAGGAGATTGAGAAATAGAGGTTAATAATTTTGGAACAGTGAAGCGTGGACCCTACTATCTCTTCGGGAGTAAAGAGAGAACGAATCCGAAAATCGTATATTTTTCGATAAGCAATAAATGATGCAGTTGGATTTGGGAATTTCGAGCATGCATGTGTATTGATTATTACTCTCTTCCTCTCCCCAAATATATTTAAGTCACGAGAAGGAAAGAGTCAAAATTCATCTTATTTTAAAAATAACTTTGATTTATTAGCATATTTTATATTTGATAATTAAAAAATTATCCAACAATGAAAACAATAGTTTTATTTATAGAGCAAATTTTAAACTTCAAACAATCGTCAAACCAAATTAATCAACTAACTAATTTTCTAAATTGATAACTAAACTATTTAGTCTTAATAATATTTAATAATATAAATAACAACTATTACATATTTTACTTTAATTAGAAAATGATAGTGTTTGTCAAAAAAAGAGTTTGTAGTGTAAATAATGTGTTTATTTTATATACAAATGTATCTAAAATAGTTTTAGAATTTTATTAAGTCATAGTTCAACTAGTAAATGTTGATATTTAAATTGGACATCATATCCTAACTTTGAATTCGTAATCTCAATTGTGTGTGACTTTCTAGTAATAATTATAACATCTCATTTATAAACAAAAAAATACGTGTTAGAATCCTCTTCATTTCTCACTCTCTCGAATCTTCCATTATTATAATTTTGTGTGTATATTTGCACACATTTTTAGAACATGTGACATAAATTACACATTTATTGACTTATAAACAAATAAACTATATTAATTGTACTTTCTATTTCTTTTGATAAATGAAGATGATCTCAACTCACAAAATACCATTTGGAATTATATAGTTTTTGACTTTTCATATTCCAAGATACTTAGTGGTATTAATTTAAGACTAAATTATTATTTTGGTCTCTTAACTTATTTTCACGTTTTATTTTGGTCCATAAATTAATTTTTGTTATGTTTTGATCATTTAACTATAGTTCCATTTGCCAATTTAGTCTTTTCCACCAGTTTTAAACTGAAACCATTAAATGAAGTCTACGTGTCAAATTGGTCTTGTGATTAAGATGTCTGACTCATTGTATAAAGGTCCAAATTAGGGTTTTTAGACACTTTACCCTTTTATTTTTCTTCATGTTAGGGTTTTTTATATTCCTTTTTTTCTTAATTTTGGCGTTTATGTTTCTAATTTGAAAATATCCACAAGTGTTCGAAACCATTCTTCATCAAGAATCAATGACCAAGGATATGTTGGATCAACTATAAGAAGATGTATCTGTGTATGCATCTGCAATGAGATTCCTATTTTGAACACGTTTTATAACATTGAAAGTGTTACAATTATGGGAGGAAGTTATCGGGATGTAGAAACTACATAAATGACACTCATACATGTTGCAATTTCTTTAAGTGGATTGATGATGACATTATTGATGAACGTGATTTGAAAATTGCAAGGCAAAAGAAGAAAAAAGGAAAAGTTGGAGGTTGATGAATGCATGCTAAAACAGGATATATGTTATTTAACAAAATGGTGTGTTGGGGTGTATTTTTCGGAATCCATTTGATGTTGGTGACAATAATGTTGTCTAATGGCAAAGAATATGGAAATCCTTCAATATATTTGAAGTACTTATGTTGGAATCTATGTATTTGCAGTTGTCTTAGAAGGTACGTCTTGCTCTATGTATTTTAAGTTGTTTTAAATGTTCAGTATTGACATGTATTTGAAGTTGTTAACATGTTAAGTTGGAACAATTATATGTAATGTTTATGAATGCAACGTCATTGCATTATCATGTTGTTTATGAATCCAATTTTTTATAGTGTTACTTTTGAATTATTGCCTTTAGGTATTGGAAACTGTTAATAAGTCCACAATAATGTATGATGATGTTCATGAATTGCTTCATGTCATACAATATTCACAAAATATAATCAAAATAGAATTATAAGATGTTCACAAAATATAATCAAAATAGGGACTAAATTGCTCTATGTCGTAATATGTTCATAAAGAGTCAAAATAAGGTTTCCAAATGAGCAGACTGTGATGCACAACTGTATAATTGGGACGATCAAGGGAATAAAATAAAAATTTCCAAATTACAAACAAAACAAGTCATAAAATGTTCACAAAATAAAGTAGAAATGAGACGTATCTACATTGGTTGTAGAAGGTTCATATTGTGTTATTCTCACTTGAGATGCAATAAGTGTGGTGGAGCTAAGTGGAAGTTTGCAAGTTGACATATTGTTTCCTGCTTGGAGGCACCTAATACATTTAATCCCCAAAGTAGCTCTCTTCAGTTGTCTATCATTTTTCTTCAATACAACAAATTCCTTGTTTCTCCTCTTTTTTTATCTCTTTAGCTAATTGATCATTAGAAGGATATATCATTTGATGGTAGTCTGCTTCATAAGTTTCCTTTCAATAGTAAGCAGATACATACAGGATTAATGTTTATTGTAACACCCCGTTTTTCAAAGCGAGGGTATATTTTTTTTTTTAAAAGTAATTAAAAACAAACAAAGAAATAAATCAGGAAATGCTTTTGGATAAATAATTGAGTCATTATAATTTACGCAGCGGAAAAGTTTCTCCAATTATAAATCCAAAACATTTTTACATAAACATCAAATGGTACATGGAACCCATTCAAAGATGATATCAAACTGATAATATTTGTATAAGTACAGTTTTCCAAAACTAAAATACTCCAACCCAAAAAGAAGGACCCCTAGTCCCTATACATCATCCTAATCTGATCATCCTACCAAAAAGCTATACACCCTGAGTAATCTCCACGAGCCCCGTGAGATCCTCCTAACACAACAGCAGTCAAGCGTTCCCATCTCCATCCCTGTCCGTAGGGTACGAACCAGTAGGGCCGTCCTGACTCTCATCTGAGGGCAAAGCCCAGATTTCCACAATAGTGTAAAGGGTCACCAACCAGAAAATAACAGTTAACACATAGCAGTTAAGTTTTTGAATGCTCAAAACAACTTTTTAACTAAGCATGCACCTTAACAGGATTTTCAATGTGCGAAAAGTTCATACATTACATTGCCAATGAAAATGAAGGTAAAATGCAGTTCTCGATCTCCTAATTAACACATGATAAAACAAAACATGGATAGATTCATGAGCAATTAATCATACAACTAAAAATGAGGATTTTCACTGAGCCAATCGATTGGGCAATCGATTGGGGTGAAGATTTTTAATGAAAACAGAATCCTGGGCTGAATTCAATCGATTGGTAAATCGATTGATTGGTTCCTGAGCCCCTGGTTTCGAGCCAATCGATTTCCTAATCGATTTGGTGAGGGATTCTTAATGAAAACAGAATCCTGGGCTGAATTCAATCGATTGGTAAATCGATTGATTGGTTCCTGAGCCCCTGACTTAAGGCCTAATCGATTGGGCAATCGATTTCTTAACTGATTCCTTTGAAAATTGATTTCGAAATCGATTGGCTAATCGATTTTGTGAATTGGCCAAGTCCCTGTTTACCCATCCAATCGATTGGGAAATCGATTTCCCTGATCAGTTTTCCAAAAATTCATGAATTAACCTAAGTCATTCCTAATCAAGTCCACAACCTAACACTTAGCAATTCCTACGCGATTACTACGACACACGAAGGTTCGATAACCATCATACTCACACACAATAAACAACACATAACACTTAACACCTTCATCTCAGTTATCACGATAAATCAAAATTCGAATCACTCAATCATAAACTCAAATCAAACATGACTCGCGTGCCAGGCACCCTAATGCAATGCGTATATGCCAAAATGCATGGACTCGGAATTCCAAACCAAAACCCTCCTCGAAGGGCCGTAAATCATAATTGTACCGCCTATCGCAGGCCAAAGTACCAATTACCGAGGTGCCACCTATCACGGGTCAGCACGATTTACTAAAATGCGTAAATCATAAACGTACCACCTATCACGGGTCAGTACAGTTTACCGAGGTGTCACCTATCACGGGTCAACACGATTTACTAAAAGAAAAAGCGGAAATCGTAAATGTACCACCTATCACGGGTCAGTACAGTTACCATGGTGTCACCTATCACGGGTCAACACGATTTACTAAAAGAAAAAGCGGAAATCGTAAATGTACCACCTATCACGGGTCAGTACAGTTACCATGGTGTCACCTATCACGGGTCAACACGATTTACTAAAAGAAAAAGCGGGAATCGTAAACGTACCGCCTATCACAGACCAGTACTGTTTACCTAGGTGCCACCTATCACGGGTCAGCACAATCCACCAAAAATGTAAATCGTAAATGTACCACCTATCACGGGTCAGTACAGTTACCATGGTGTCACCTATCACGGGTCAACACGATTTACTAAAAGAAAAAGCGGGAATCGTAAACGTACCGCCTATCACAGACCAGTACTGTTTACCTAGGTGCCACCTATCACGGGTCAGCACAATTCACCAAAAACGTAAATCGTAAATGTACCACCTATCACGGGTCAGTACAGTTTACCAAGGTGTCACCTATCACGGGTCGACACAATTTACCAAATGAAATGCATGAGCATACACAGACTCCATTCACAACAATCGTTAAGCAAATGCAGATATTAAAAGATTCCCCATTTTTAATACCCATTTAACTTAAACGACTTTCAAACAACATTAATTAAATAAGTCATTAAGAGATTCCCCGTTCTTAATACCGATTTAACTTAATGATTTTCAAAACAAAACGTTAAGCAAACAGTCATATTAAGAGATTCCCCATTCTTAATACTCATTTACCGAAACGACTTTCAAACAACATTAATTAAATAAGTCATTAAGAGATTCCCCGTTCTTAATACCGATTTAACTTAATGATTTTCAAAACAAAACGTTAAGCAAACAGTCATATTAAGAGATTCCCCATTCTTAATACTCATTTACCGAAACGATTTTCAAAAACGATAGTTAAGTAACCGAGACATTAAGAGATTCCCCATTCTCAACGCCCAGTTAACTTAAACATTTTCCTCAAATACACATTAAGTAAACCGAGGTATTAAAAGATTCCCCATTTTTAATACTCGTTTAACTCTAATGGTTTTCAAATTCCACAGAAACAAATTCAAACATACTTTCACATTCAAACCATAATTCACAACAACCACACCAATTAACAAACATCAAGTTTCATTTACCCATAATCATACACAATGACATTCAAATTCATTTACCACGAAACATTCATCACTATAAACAAAACCTAACTCTAAGGTTTTTACCCATAACGCACTAGTTTCGTTTTTCCCCAAATCGATACATTTAACCCTAACAAATTCCTTCCCACACAACTACAGATAAGTCCCTAATGCAAGCTAGAAGTTTGGAAGGAGCCCTTACCTCAAAGTCAGCTTTATCGAGTGTTTCCGGTTCCGCGAGAAATTCCGGTAAAATCTCCGCTCGCAACGCCGCTTCCAAATTAGTGCACTAGCACCGTAGCACGGAGGTGAGCAACTTTCCCTTCTATCTCTTCGAGAAAAGAGGTTTGGATCTAGGAGAAACGGAGGGGTTTGTGTTTGGATCTCAAAAACCGTATTTCTTCGTTTTCGAATCAAAGAGGAAGAGTGGAGTTACGAAAACCTTGATCTAACCCTCACCCAACCTTGGGTCACTAGTTTTGAAGGAAAGGAAGCAACGAAAACGAAAAATGGAGGAGGATGGAAATTTGGTTTTTTCTTGCGTGACTGAGGAAGGAGATGGAAAATTCTATTTTCTCTCCTTTCAATTTCTTTCCTTTGTTTTTCCTTTCTTCCTTTTTCCTTCCTTCCTAAATGGAGAAGGATGGAATTTTGGTTTCACGGTTGGTTGTCTGAGGAAGGAGATGGAAAATTTGGGATTTTCCTTCCTTTCTATTTCTTTCCTTTGTTTTTCCTTTCTTCCTTTTTCCTTCCTTCCTTTATATACTATTTTCTTTCCCTTTTCCTTCCTTCTAGTTTTCCTTTCTTTTTCCCTCCAAGCAAACATATATCTATACAATAAATATAACTTAACAAATATCTCAAAATCTAGATATTTATTAAATTACCGTTTCACCCGAAACGCCTTAAATTAACCGTAAAGTATTTTCCGCAGTTAAATTCAATTTATTTGTCGACGAGAAATTCTAATTGGCATCGAAATATCTTTTTGATTATAAAACTCCAAAATATTATTAACTTTGGCTTAAAAGCCTCCGAGCCAAAATCCAAAATATACCAAAAATACATAAAAGGTACTTTAAAATTATGGGTCTTACATTTATCTCCCTCGGGCAAGAAATAGCATGATAACATAGTAGGCTTGTCAATACCCATTTTCTACACGAGCATTCCTTTGTACTAAGGATGACTAAATACTTATCGCACACTAACAGAAAAGTATGCTTGACTTCATAGAAATATTAACCAACACGCCTAACAGGTCAATAACATAACATAATTTAGAGGACCACGCTGAATTCAATTAACAAACATGGAGGACCAAATTGTAACCAATAAACAGATTTAAGGGATCAAATTAAAATCACTTAACATATTAAGGGGACAAAATGAAAATCAATAAATAGATTTATAGGACCAAATTGAATACCTCAAAATCCATTTACTAGTGTATCATGACTTTATCTCAAGTCTTTTTTTATGTTTCGAAGTATATTGCCTTCATATTTGGCAACTTTGTTCCCATTTCTCTCCATCAAATAGACTCTTATCTCCTTAAGCATGGTCACTATGGGTTTGACTCTAGAAATAACAATGATCAAGTTGAAAGCCTCAGATATATTATTAACCAAAGTGTCACATTTTGGTTTGGGAGTGAATTTGGACTTGCTCTAAAATCTAGGTGGTATTTGGATAAAGAAATTGAGCACGACTTGATTTATTGCCCTTACCTTATTCATCTCTCTTTCTCATGAACTTCTATAAGTTGACTTTGTTACCCTCCACATTAATTCCTTCAATTGATTTCGAGGAAATCTCTTTCTGAAATTACTTTAAAGATGTTTAACACAAAATATTTGATCCACACCTAGAAGTAATTCCTCAAATGTTGGAGATAGACCTTGCAATGTAATAAAAATAAAGTAAAGCATTTGCAATGTAACAAAATAAGTTAAATGGAATTTAATTACCAGGAATTACCTTATGTTGATAACTTATGAAAGTATATGTTTACATACTCAAGTTTCACCTAAGTCGTTTGTCAACAACTCCAAGAACCAACTCCGAGAATTTTTTGTTTCCCTTTCTACCACAGGTCCACAACAAATGCAATTGGTAGCATTTGATCATCCAGGTCTCTTTCATAGTAGATAGGATTTGACCACCAAAATATCTTTTAAGAAAGCACCTATCTAATCCAATAATAGGCAAACCTTAAGAAACTTTATTTGCACCTTTTGAACCATATGTACAAATATTTCAAGATGTTATAAGCCTTCCTTATCACCTTGAAATGGTAGAGTTAATACCTTAACTATTGAATCATTGTGTGATCTAAGCAATTCGTGCCAAATTTGAGTTAGTCGAGTCTTTCTTGAGTTGACAAGAGTCCATAAGGGTCACCAAAGTCCAAGACTGGATCAAATCCCACTACAACCTGATAATTCAAAAATTACACTTATCTTCCACCTATGTAGCGTCACTAACGACCAACATAGAGACACAATAACAGGAAGAATGCACACACAAAATAGTGCCAATGTGACAGGTTGAAGAAACAGGAAAATAAGTCAATTGTGGGGTGCCATGAACTTCCTTGGTTGGTATTTATCACTCATTACCTATGTAATTAGTTGAGATCAACTAAAGGGAATCAAAAATTTGAGAAAACAGCTAGTTGTTTCCTCGGCAAAGCCTTTTTCCCAACAATAAGGTTTAAGTTGTATCATTTATGATTCGTCTGGGTTCATGACAACAACAAATTTATGGAGACTAAATGTCGCGACAAACCTATTAAAACTAAGTTGGGTTGAAGAACAATGATCCTTATTTGTTTTGATTATAACAAAAATTATTTTGTGGGAACAATTTATAGCACTAATGAATTTAATTAAATGTGAAGTTCCCATGTTAGGAATCTTAAAGACCTTATGTTGCATCATCTTATGATTGGAAAAGATAAACAAGGAAAATAAGACAATGCTCTACAAGATCCGTTAAAGTTGTGATTGACTCTGTTAAACGCGATCTCAAGACGCCTCTGATGAATTCGTTAATACAAGCTCGCTTTGATAATTTTGCGTCTAATGAATTTAGTAAGCAATTGACCGTTTGGTGAAAGCATCAAATCAACACTATGGCAAATTCAACGTTCTAATAAAAAGTCAGCGTTAAAGAAGTCAACATCATTTATCCGCTAACTTAGGTTTTTCATCTATCTAGAGAAGTAAATGACATCATCTGAATATGTCATTCTCTGGTCTTTCTGCCATTTCTATTAAGATACATTGAATCAATTATGAAGAGGAAGTTGGACAAGTTTTGAATGTTAATTCAAGATCGTTGAAGATTTGATACGAGTTATTGAACATATTGATTTTATGCAATCACAAAAATGATCAGAAACTCTAATGGCCTTGAAGTTTCTTTATAAAATGACCTGTGGTTCTCACTACAAAAAGATGTATACGAGAAACCTACTTTTGTCATATACAACAACCTGTGAAAAACCTTGTATTATTTTTTTAGTGTTGAAAAATGTCAAATACATTATAGGAGCATACCTTGTAAACATTCTCTTGTGAGAGTTATTCAGAAAACAATCTCAAACACTTTTCTAACATAGCCCAGTAGTGGTTGCTATCCTCTACAACTCAACTGTACTAAACTATAAGGTTGAGAAGACTTGAACGCATTTAAATTGACTAGTATGTATTTAGTGGATGTGTAATATTGTTGATGACTAGTGGATTAAATCTTTTAGAGTGAAGTGACGGAACATAGCTAATATGTTGGTTGTGAATCAAGATAAATTGGCTTGTGTTCCTCTATTTATTTGTTATTGCTTTTAACATCGTCAATTTATAATTTGTTTTTATAATTAAGTTTTTAAAATTAAAAGACAATTCAAACTCCATTTTATAGCATTTTTCTCTCTACAATTGGCATCAGAGCTCGATCTCTATGTTGATCATATAATTGTGTTTGAGTAAAGATCTTATTATTTTTTAGGCCAAATTACATTTTTGGTCCTTTAACTTAAGTCCAGGTAACGTTTTGGTCCTTTAACTTTTTTTTTTCCCATTTCAGTATTTTATCTTTCAAAATAATTTCAATTATACCCTTTAAGTGAGATTCCGTTAGGGCAACGTTAACAAACTCCCTCATCCGTTTTCTTTCCAGTTAACGTTCACAAATCTCTTGTTTGGTATACTCATCTCCACTGATTTCCCTCCTCCCATTTTCGTCTTTTCATTTCCTTGTTTTCTTCTCTCAGGACCACTAATTTCCCTCTTCTCATTTCCATCGTTTTCCTCTGCGTGTTCCGTGAAATGCTATCGGCTTCGCGTTTTCTTCGTGAAGCTTCCTGAATCGCGTTTTCTTCCTGAAGCTTCAAGAAATCGTAATCGCACATTGAGAGGAAAAGGTAACGTGTTTATGGATTCTGATGTTTAATGATCTGATTTATTTTAGGGTTTAGGTTTAGGGTTTAGTTGGGTTCTTATGGTATTTATTAGTTGCATGTGTTTGATTTTGAATGATTTTATTCTTACATGTGTTGATTATTTTGGGTCAAGGGTTTGTGGTCCACACATACATATTCCTTCCTGTTTTTCTAAGATTATGGGGTCAGATTTGTGGTCCCTGCCATTTGATTATAGTTTTCTATTAATGGGTTTTTTTATGTGTTTTCAATGTAAAAAAGCAGAATGGATGTCTTTTTCGTCGATGTTCACCATGGAGGGTATTTTTTGGATGACACAATGGAAGTGTACCAAGGTGAAGTTTCTAATTGGAAATGTGATGCTGACAGGTGGAGTTACTTTGAGATTTTGGATATTATTAAACAAATGAGGTATCCTGAAGTTGTTAGTATATGGTATGAGGCGTATGGTGAGAAAAAGTTTTTGGAAAATGACATTGGGGCAATGGAAATGGTAAATTTTGCCAAGGCTAATGGGAAAGTGAATTTGTATCTTATTCATCCAATATCCCAGCCCATATTTATGGATAATGTGGAGAATAAGACTCAAAAAAATGAAGCTAAAAAAACCCATGAACCAACCCAAACAGGCCCACAACATGTGGATAATGTGCAGACTAAGGCTCAAGAAGCTACTAAAGTAGGAAATGATACACATGAACCAGCCCAAAGTGCAACCCAAACAGAAGACAATATTGAGTCTGACGGTGAAGATAGTGTTGTTAATGTAATTTTTGGAGACTCTGATGATGAATTGCCCATGAATGATGGGTTTGATGAGGTCCAAATAGGTGGTGACGGACTTGAAGGACAAGGAGGGGTAGGTGCAAGTAAGAAAGGTGCAATTAAGAAAGGTGCAAGTAACAAAGGGAGACCTAAGAAGATTCGTGTTGAGAAAGAACATATTGTGGATGAAGATGAAGAGGCCAATATGCAAAGTGAGAAGGAATTATTTGATGAAGAGTATTTTACAGAGGAATTGGAGAGTGATGATTCACAAGAAACTGATAAGTATCCTTTATTTGTCATGCCAAAAAAAATGGAAGATTATAAGTGGGTTTTAGGAACCCTTTTCACTGGTAAAGAAGAATTTAAGGAGGCTATGACAACATATGCCATTCATAATGGGAGGGATTTGAAGTTTATAAAAAATGACAAACTAAGAGTGAGAGTTAAATGCAAGGAAGGTTGTGAGTGGTTTGCCTATTGTGCAAAGTTACCTGATGAAGATACATGGCAACTTAGGAAACTAGTTGACACACATTCATGTAATAGAGAGTATAAGGTCAAATTTATGAGATCAAGTTGGCTCGGGAAAATATTGTACTCAACAGTTAAAGAGAACCCGAACATAAAAATTACAGATATTTCTAACAAGGTTCATCAAAAGTGGAATGCTGGAGTAAGTAAGATGAAGGCATTTAGGGCACGTAGGGTTGCAATTGATATGGTTGATGGATCATTCAGAGAGCAATATATAAGATTGTATGATTATTGTCACGAGTTATTAAGATCAAATCCAAATAGTACAGTTAAGTTAGAAGTCCAAGCTACAAATTCAGAGGTAAGTGACTATGTGGACAGACCACTGTTGCCTAGTTTTCAACGCCTATATATGTGTCTTAATGGATGTAAAGAGAGTTTCCTGATTTGTAGACCAATAATTGGTCTCGATGGTTGTTTCCTTAAAGGGTATTATGGGGGTATGATTCTTGCTGTTGTAGGTAGAGATCCAAATGACCAAATGCTTCCAATTGCCCTGGCTGTAGTTGAAGGTGAGACAAGAGATTCATGGACTTGGTTCCTTAAATTATTAATTAATGACTTGGGTGGACAACAAGCATGCAAGTCCTACACCTTCATATCTGATCAGCAAAAGGTACTCATTAAAGTTCTGTTTTGGTAATTCTGTTAGATTGGTAGATTGAAAAAATTCTGTTGGTTATTCTGTTAGATTGGTAAATTTGTTTTGGTAATTCTGTTAGATTGGTAATTCTGTTAGATTAGTAATTCTATTTTGTGCAAGACTGCAAGCTACATATTTTTTAGCATCAAATAGAAAGCTGCAGAATTTAGATTGGTAATTCTGTTTAGAAAGCTGCATAAAAATATGAAGTACAGAATTTAACCAAGGAGTGACTAAGTTACTATATACTTGCATGTTTATAAGTTTCAGCCAAAGCAAAACCAGTTATACCTCACCAATTGGTAGAGCCTGCATTCTACTTTTCTATCATCAAATCATCCTGGGAAAAGTTGTGTATCTCTGTCACCTGTAAATATAAACATTGGCTTAATACAATGGGATCAACACAATTCAAAAATCATGCATTTAAACAGATCAGGGGCGTACAAACCTTTAAATTTCCTGCACGTTGGTCAATGAGGCAGGGAAAGAATTTAGAAAGCTGCAGAATTTAGAAAGCTGCATATTTTCTGTTTTGCTAATTCTGTTTAGAAAGCTGCAGAATTTAGAAAGCTGCATATTTTCTGTTTTGCTGCCTGTTTGTGATCTTGTTCTGATTCTGATTCTGTCTGATTCTGCCTGTTTCTGAATTCTGCCTGTTTATGCTATGAATGCTGCCTGATTCTGATCCTGATTTCTGCCTGAATTCTGCCTGATTTCTGCCTGTTTGTGATCTTGTTCTGATTCTGATTCTGTCTGATTCTGCCTGTTTCTGAATTCTGCCTGTTTATGCTATGAATGCTGCCTGATTCTGATCCTGATTTCTGCCTGAATTCTGCCTGATTTCTGCCTGTTTGTGATCTTGTTCTGATTCTGATTCTGTCTGATTCTGCCTGTTTCTGAATTCTGCCTGTTTATGCTATGAATGCTGCCTGATTCTGATCCTGATTTCTGCCTGAATTCTGCCTGATTTCTGCCTGTTTGTGATCTTGTTCTGATTCTGATTCTGTCTGATTCTGCCTGTTTCTGAATTCTGCCTGTTTATGCTATGAATGCTGCCTGATTCTGATCCTGATTTCTGCCTGAATTCTGCCTGATTTCTGCCTGTTTGTGATCTTGTTCTGATTCTGATTCTGTCTGATTCTGCCTTGCCTGATTCCGATCCTGTTTATGCTATGAATGCTGCCTGATTCTGATCCTGATTTCTGCCTGAATTCTGCCTGATTTCTGCCTGTTTGTGATCTTGTTCTGATTCTGATTCTGTCTGATTCTGCCTGTTTCCGATTCTGTCTGATTCTGCCTGTTTCTGAATTCTGCCTGTTTATGCTATGAATGCTGCCTGATTCTGATCCTGATTTCTGCCTGAATTCTGCCTGATTTCTGCCTGTTTGTGATCCTGTTCTGATTCTGATTCTGTCTGATTCTGCCTGTTTCTGAATTCTGCCTGATTGTGATCATGTGTTAATTCTTCTTATTCTTATATAACAAGGTATGCTGGTGAAAATATATTTGGAGTTAGTAACATCAACCACACAGGAGACAAGTTTGTGGTATCGCTGGAAAATAGAGAATGTTCATGTAGGAAGTGGATGCTCACCGGGATTCCCTGCTGCCATGCAGTTTGTTGTTGCAACTTCCTCAAAAAAGATCCAGAAGACTTGATTCCAGCATATTATAGGCGAGAGACATATGCCGCATGTTACCGACCTGTTATTTACCCAACAAATGGACAAAATATATGGGCTCAAACTCCATATCCTGATGTCTTACCGCCACCATCAAGAAGGCTTCCAGGAAGACCCAAAAGGTCAAGGAACAAAGATGCCGATGAAAAAAATAAGGACTCCACAATGATTAGTAGGAAAGGGATGTCAATTAAGTGCAGCAATTGTAAACAATCTGGTCATAACAAGGCATCATGTCCAAGCCAAACCCAAGAAAGCCAGTCTCAAACTGAAGTTGGTCAAGCCCAAACTGAAGTTGTCCAAGCCCAAACTGAAGCTGTTCAAACCCAAATTAAAGCTGCCCAGACCCAAGCCCAAGCCCAATCAAAACCTGTCAAACGCAGAGGAAGACCCAGCAAACCCACACAACCTGTCAAACGCAGAGGAAGACCCAGCAAACTACAGTCCCAACAAGCTCAGTCCCAGTCCCAGCAAGCTCAGTCCCAGT
>NC_021160.2:40444494-40491613 GCF_000331145.2 Cicer arietinum | reverse complement strand
CCAGTTCCAGCAAGCTCAGTTCCAGTTCCAGCAAGCTCAGTCCCAACCTGCACAGTCCCAGTTCCAGCAAGCTCAGTCCCAGTTCCAGCAAGCTCAGTCTCAGTCCCAGTCCCAGCCTACACAAGCTCAGTCCCAGCCTGCAAAAGCTCAAGCTCAAGCTCATTCAAGCACCTTTAGACCAAAGTTCAAAACATGGAAATTGTAATATTAGGATATGTCACTTTATTTTAGTTTATGATCAGTTTATGAACAATTTTAGTTGGTGTATGATCAATTTATGATCACTTTTTGTTAGTCAAGCACTTTCTGTGATTTTATGATCACTTTATGTCATTTTGTATCACATGAAACAAAATTATGGATTATGAATGAATTATGCAGGAAATGTTTTATGAACATTGTAGGCCGCCAACATTGTATGTTGTTTTGTACCACTTGAAACAGAATTATGGATTATGAATGAATGAATTATGCAGGAAATGATTTATGAACATTGTGTTTCTCAATTCTGATTTTCTGAGATTCATAGCACCGTGTTGACTTTCTGATTTTCATCAATTTAAATATAATATTTAATCATACAACTGCAAACAAACCAAACATTATATTGACAGTAATAATTAAAGAAATAACAACTAAGAACATTGGAGCCATAATTGATGCAAAAGAAAATTACATTAATAGTTCCAAATTCCATACAACAAACTCTATCATAACTACATACTTACAACAAATCTACTACATCAACCTCAAGAAAATTACATCTACTACAATAAGCTCATTTTAGAGCTAAGATCAACAATAAAACAACACATCCTACGCCAAACAAAACACATAAAAATAGCAGCAACTTCATCTTAATAATGGTTGACTTGTGATCTCCATGCATCTTCAAAATGACATTCCTAAGAGTCATAATCTCTAACTCCTTTTGGAGGCACTCTAAACATTGTGTATGTATTTGTTGTGGAGTTCTCTGTTGTGTTTGAGGCATATAGTCTGAATCCCAAACAAAGTAATTGCATCTACATTCAATATCATAACTCTACAATTGATGAACAAAGACAACATCAATAACAAATCAACAATAAACAAATTTCTAATATGAACCAAAAAACCATAAATCTAAAACCCTAATATGAGAAAACCATTATGAAAAACAAAATCCCAAAATCTAATCTAACAACCTCAACTAAAATATTGAAAACCATAAAGGTATTATTGCTTACCACAAAATTCCTACAACCCCAAAACTTTCTTCCTCTGTTCGGACCCCATTTTGTCACTGTGCGCATCACAGGTTTCAAACCACAAGCACAATTTGGCAGCTCACTAATTCCATTGGAAACGAAAGAACCATAGTTGTAGGATTGTGTATTTGACCCATTTGAACATGAGGCAGCCATGGATTTTGAGTTTTGAGAACCGTGAATATGATTTTTCATGGATGGAAGAAGCAAATGATAAGAGAAAAACGATTGGGACAAGAGAAGAACACGCACAGAGATGAGAAGAGGGAAATTAGTGGAGATGAGAGAAGAAAACAAGGAAATGAAAAGACGAAAATGGGAGGAGGGAAATCAATGGAGATGAGTATACCAAACAAGAGATTTGTGATCGTTGACTGGAAAGAAAACGGATGAGGGAGTTTGTTAACGTTGCCCTAACGGAATCTCACTTAAAGGGTATAATTGAAATTATTTTGAAAGATAAAATACTGAAATGGGAAAAAAAAAAAAAGTTAAAGGACCAAAACGTTACCTGGACTTAAGTTAAAGGACCAAAAATGTAATTTGGCCTATTTTTTATGACTAACTTTGGTTATGAAGCTACATGTGGAAATGTTAACAAGCCTCTTTTGTTCAATGGGGATTTGAATACTGGAAGGACATATTGAGAAATTTCTACACATCCCATGATCCAAAACTTATGGACATAGTTGAAGATGTCTATAAAACTCCAAAAGATGTTGTTGGTATTGAAATATTCATAAAGCAATGCAACGCTGATCAAAAGAAACAATACAAGAATGCATCATAAAGCTAGAACCTTTATCATTAATGTTATCACTTTCTAAGAATTAAAAAAAACGCAACAATATAGTATTAGCAAAAATCATCTTCAATGCCCTAGTTCTCATTTATGAAGGAAATAAACAAGTATAAGAAGTTAACGCAAATCTGCTTGTCAGGAAGTACAAACTTTTCTATATTAAAGAGGATTAAGACATTGAAAAATTGTTCTCTAGATTCTAAACTCTAGTCTCTGGGTTAAAGGTTATCTAAAAGAGTTATGCTACAATGGATCATGTCAATAAGATTATCAGAAGTGTTCAATAAGATTATCAAAATTAAAAGCAATTAAAGAGGTTAAAGACCTTAACAAATTGCCTCTAGAAGTGTTCATGAGTTCACTCATATCCCATGATATTGAACTAGGTTAAGGTGAACTAAAAAGGAAGTCAAATTATTTGGCTCTCAAATCTAATGAAAACAAATCAAACTCTAAGGCTCTACAAGCTAAGAAGGATGCATATGAAAGTGAATCAGAAAATCAGTGTGAAGATTTCGATGATGAAGAGTTATCATTCATTTACAAGAAAATCCAACGCATGTGGAAACAACATGAAGTTATCATTTCCCAAAAAGGATTTTAGACGATCCACAAATAGTAAAAAGAGAAAAGAAAAATCATAAAAGAAGAAACACATATGCTTTGTATGCAAAGAACAAGGATATTTCAAATTAGAGTGTCCTAAGCTTGAGAAGGGAAACTCTCAAATAAAACACTTCAATGTAAAGAAGAAAAGTCTAATGGCTACCTAAGAAGACTTAGATGAATCATCTAATTAAGATGAAGAACATGCAAACATGACTCTGATGGCAAATGTTCGCTCTAACTCTAATTTTGACGATGAATTTGTTGATGAGAACATTGAAGTACTACCTGGCCTATCTCACAATGAATTTATAATTATGTTAAATGAGTTTCTGAACAAAAATCACAATGTCTTCTAAAAACTAAAAAAAATCTCATAAAGCTCATTCCATCTGAATAGATAATTACAATTCCCTTGAAAAAGCCTTTGAAAACATATAAAAGGATAATTTAGCTCTAAAGGATAATTATGTTTAGTATGAAAATCCTTTCCATAACTTCTTGTGAATGGCATAGACAAAAGCAAACAAGTTTCATTAATCTATGGTATTAGTAAGAACAGCATAAGAGATATTGGTTTTGAAGAGCTAGAGAAAACTCCGAAGTTTAGCTTAAATAAAGGTCATGCATGATAAGAGAACTTGAAATATATTAAAAACATGGAAAGACAATACATCTTTCAAAACAAACAAACTAGGACCCAAGAAAATGTGGGTACCTAAGAACAAAATAATATATCTTGAAAATATCATTAGCAACAAAGTTGAAACACCAATAATGGTATATATTAAAAACATGGAAATACAATACATCTTTCAAAACAAACAAACTAGGACCCAAGAAAATGTGGGTACCTAAGAACAAAATAATATATCTTAAAAATATCATTAGCAACAAAGTTGAAACACCAATAATGGTATTTGGACAATGGATGCTCATGACACATGAAAGGAGAAAATTATATCTTCCAAAACTTGACTTTTAAGGAAGGAGGATTTGTAGGATTTGGAGGAAACCACAAGGGTAAGATCACAAGGTGTGGCATAGTAGATAATGGTTCTCTTTCCTCTATTAAAAATGTTCTATTTGTAAAAAGATTAATGCATAACCTATTGTGCATATTTCAATTAAGTGACAATGGTTATGATGTTGTCTTCAATCAAAAGTCATGTAAGACAATTAGTTATACAAATGGATCTATACAAATTACTAGTTAGAGGAAAACCACTATTTACAAAATAAATTGATCAAATTTAGAAAAATAAGAAGTCAAGTATCTCGTGTCAATGAATGAAGAATAACTAATTTGACACAAAAGTTTGGAACATGTCAACATGAGATTAAATTCAAAGTTAATAAGACTTAACCTAGTCAGAGGTTTGCCAAAGCTAATATACGAATCATATGGTCTTTGTGAGGCATGTTAAAAAGTAAAATTAACCAAATCATCCTTTGCTACAAAGAATGTTGTTTCCACTTCTAGACCACTTGAACTTTTACACCTTGATTTATTTGGTCCAGTAAGGATTGCATTTATAAGTGGTAAAAAGTATGGACTTGTTATTGTTGATCACTATTTCAGGTGGCATAGTTAAAGTTCCTTAAATACAAGGATGAGTCTCATAAATTTTTCCTTACTTTCTGCAAACAAGTGGAAAATGAAAAATGTTTCTATATTACATCAATTCATAGGGATCTTGGTGGTAAATTTGAAAATAAACATTTTGAAAACTTATATGAAGAGAATGTAATTCTACATAATTTTTCTTCTCCAAGAATACCACATCAAAATAGTGTTGTAGAAAGGAAAAATAGATATATTTAGAAAATGACACACGTAATGATTCATGAAATGAATGTTGCCAAACACTTTTTGATAGAGATAATGAATAATACATGTTATATTCATAACATAATCTATATAAGGCATATTCTCAATAAGACACCTTATAAATTGTGGAAGAGAATAAAACCCAACAATTCGTATTTTCGTCAATTTGGATGCATATGTTATATTTTGAACACCAAAGAAAATCATGGCAAGTTTGATTCACGATCTCAAAAGTGCACATTTTTGTGTTACTCTAAAAGGTCTTAAACCTATAAAGTATATAATAAAGAAACGTTGATTGTCAAGGAATTAATCCATGTCATGTTTGATGACAAAAAGCTTGACCATAAAAAAGTCAAAGTTCGATAAAGATTTTGCATATTTACAGATTGGTTTAAATATGTTTTTGGTTCCCTAACCTTTTTTATTTTAGTCCTAGTAATTTTTTTGATTTGTTTACATGCCTGTAACAAAATTATTTTTTATCCTTAACGTTAACTGGACGTTACACAAACGTTAATTGACAAAGGAAAATATTTTTTGGTCCATGTAAATATAACAGTTTTCAGTTTTGTCCCTGAAAAATATTTTTTTGAATTTCATCCTTGCAATATTCAAAAAAATTATTTTTTTTCATCAACGCCTCTCATGAAATGAAATAATTTGTATAGTTATTATTATAAGATACTTCCAAAAAATTATTTTTAGTTACCTTAATTTGTATAGTTATCTAATAATTTGTTGCGGAAAGGTTAGTTCAAAGTGTTTGGTAAAGTTTTTATTTTATTTTACTTACCTTCGTGGTTAGTTTGTAAGCAGAAATCGAGAAATATTAGTAATAGATATTAAATCTTTGACTTTTTTCTCAATACTATTCAGTATTTATGAACTCACGAATCGAATTGTTTATGTAGAACAAGTGTTTAAAATATAAAAATATATTATAACATACAAATTGATCTTTATTAATAATGAACTTATGCCAAGTAATGTTTAAAATATTTTCACTTCAATATTTTAAAATTTATTAATCTTTTGTTTTATTTTTTATTATTATTAAATTAATTTTTATTTTCTGTTTCAAAAAAATCACTAATTATTTATTTATTTATACATTAAATAGTAAAAACATTCGCAAACAATATAGAGGTTCAGGATTTTAGCTCGAAACATGGTATCCAATATAATAATATTGTTATTTGTCAGTTGATTTAATCTTTATAGATAACTTATTTTTAAATATATTCAACATATATATTAATTCAAGTAACTTTAACAATATAGTTATTAAAAAAAATAGATATACAACAATAAACATATAATATAATATTATAATTAAAATAAAATAAAATAAAAATAATATTAACTACAATTATATTAATAAAAAATAATGATTAAAATAAATTTATCACCTAATATATATATTTTTTATTTTAAGTTATAATGAACAAAACTTAAAGCGTAAAACGAGATTTTAGTTAAAGTTATAATGTCCACTTAACGTTAGGGACCAAAAATAATTTTTGTTGATATTACAGGGATGTAAACCAAAAAATATTACGAGGACCAAAATCATAAAAAGTTATATTTATAACGACCAAAAACATATTTAAACCTTAGAGATATCAGAGGAACTAGAGAAATCAGAAGCGATACAGTCTCCTTCTAAATAACTAGAAGATATACTTGACAATACAAAGACAAATTATGACGAATCTGATGTAGCTAAATATCACTAGAAGGGGGGGTTGAATAGGAATTTTGCTGTTAAAAATAAATTCTAAGTGTTTTTTAAAAACTATCCTCTCGCTGAGGATGGCTAGCTCGATGATGGGATTTTTCAAATCGTTAGATCTAAGTTGAGCAAAAGAGTAGGAGAAGAATATGAGGCACACACACACAATTTTATACTGGTTCACCCAAAGATGGCTACGTCCAGTCCTCACACCCTTGTGAGATTTCACTAACTTTCAAACAGATCGATCCTCAACCCGAGGATGATTACAAACTGTGTACTATCAAGCTTCACCAAGCTTACAATCAATTTTCAAATATTTCCAAGCTTCACTCACTAGGAAATTACAAAGTAGAATGAGAGTGATTGATACTTAATACCTTCTCAAAGGATATACAAAGATATAGTGTAGGATCAAAGAAAGTAAGAAGAGAGGATGTGATTTGCTTCTTGAAAGCTTTAAGATGTTTGATCTTTTTATGCAATTGTGTTGTGTGTTTTCCAATGGAGAGCTTGTTAGCATTTTATAGAGAACCAAGCCCTTGATGACCGTTGGAAATCATTTTTCAAAGGATCCAAGGTTTTTCATCATAATTACAGAACTGTCATTCAGCTTGTTAGGCCAGGCAGAACCCATCCTCACGCAACACAACTTTGATCTTGACATGTCCTTGCTTTTTCTCTTTAATCAAAGTGCAAGGCTGTTTCTTTGACCATGTGAGCTGCATTTTTCGAAGACTTTAAGGTCTAGGTTGATTTCACCTTTTGAGGTGATGTTGACAAGAGAGAAAAAGCCACCCTATGACATAGGACTGTCATACTCAGTCCGAGGATCAGATCTGGCAGCAACATGTGATCTTCCATTTTTGGCTTGTTTCAAGTTGCCTTTTGTTAACTTGACTTCTTCATGTATTAAAACGTGCAAGCCCAATAAATGATCTGATTTTAGCCTTTGCACATGCTTGATGGGTTGCTTTCAACATAGCTGGTCCATCCTCAACCTATTCTGTCATCCTCACAGATTTAGATCTAGCTATTCCTATCCTTTTCCTTTTGGCCTTCTAACTTTTATTTCAAATACTATTTCTTTGACTTAGTTATATATTTCTTTAATGAATAAAAGCATTTGTACTGGTGAGGACATAACTTGGGCAGATCTGGAGATTTTCCACTTTTCAGCCCATCCTCACGAGGTGTTCTTGATCATAAGCCATCCTCTCGTGGTTTTCCATCCTCAGGCCAAAATTATATTTTCCTTCTTTTTGCCTTAATGATTAATAACCTATTATCTTATATGAATACACTCAAGAGCACATGTTAGTCATTAACCATAATCATAATCTCTTAAGTAATTTTGTTATCATTAAAATCATTTGAGAGATTTTGTCTCAACAGAATCATCTACAAGTCAAAGTCATTAGGAAACTAAACTTGGATGGAAATACAAATAATCACATCTAGACTCTCTAATATTTAGAAATTTAATTGATCCTATGAAGACTAAGTATGCTTTTAAAGAAACATCAATGTTTAAACTTCTTTTCTGTAATCTAGCCTACAACAATAGATGAATTTGGATTATATAAATAAAGATTTATATGTTAAACAACCTCGTAGATTTGACGATAATGTGTAACACCCCAAATTTAATAATAAATTATCTTATTTATCTAATAGGATTTTAAATAATTAATTTAGTATTGCATGTGTTGATAAGTAATTATGATTAATTTTTTTACATTTGTATGTGCTATAGTGTGATAATTTATCATGTGTTTCACTTAATAATTGATTTAAATTATTGATATGGATATTAAGTATATTCATTTTTTTTTTATTAATTTTAGATTGTTATTATTTTTAAGTGAAATATGTCATCCTTATTACCAACTAGATATTTAATAATTAAACTTATTTATTTTTATTTTAATGATAGTAAAGTTAATAGAAAAATTTTGAATAATAATAATAATAATAATGAGAAAAAAAAAGAATAAGAACAAGACCAGAAGACGAGAAGACCAGAACACGTTCTTTCGTTTTCCTTCTCCTTCTTCATATACGGTGCCGCCAAAACCATTTCCTCTTCTTTCTTCTCTTGTCGACCACGATCATTACAGTGGATGTCTTACAAAACTGAGACCACATTCGTGATCGTTGTGATCTCCTCTTCCATTTTAAAAAATCACACCTCCATCTTTTGATCAAGATTTCGGCCATCACGATTATCACCAAGCAAAACTGAGACCATATATGGACTCCACGAAACACCCTCTTTCATTACCTATGCTTGAAATCGTCAACCGTTGCATTTTAAAAATTGGGTTTCCACCATTTTCGCTAATGTTTTCTTGAATTCCGACCAGCACGTTCATCGTTTTTGGATTCCTCTCGTCAAAACCTTCAAGAAACACTACTCGTTTGTGTGTTTCGCTGAAGTTGATGTCGGATCCTGTCGGCGCTCCAGCACGTCGGTGAGGCCTTTTCTGATAACTTGTTTCACTTCGTTTCGAATATGTTTCTTCTCTTAATATTTTTATTAATTATGTAACACTGATTTTTATGCTCCACGTAAATTATCAGCCATGCTTTATTGACTTTGCAACTTCGTCGATGCTTTTGGACTCGTTCGTTGCGCGTTGTTGACATGTCATGGTTGCTGAACATTGTTTTGATCCTTGTATCCTACGAAAGCATCAAATTGAGATATGGGGTGAGAGTGAGTTTGAATTCATGAGTGTAAATTAAGGGAGATGATTGGGAGAACCATATTTCGCATAATTAATTCGAGGCTCGCTACGTACAGTTTAAGCCTTTTGAGTAATAATTGACTAATGAGTAAACTTGAAGTTGGCAAGGTTAAAATATGAATTAGAAACTTTTATAGGATGTTGTTTGATTTGATTTTGAAGATTGTGTGGTAGTTGAATTAATGTAGAATTGTGTATTTGATGCATTATGTACTTTGTGTATATCCATTCTTGATATTGGTATATGATATAAAATATGATGAATTGTAATTATTTGTCTGGCAATTGATGTGGTGTGTGTGAATGATCTAGTATTATTATATGTGAGTGAAAACTCCTTATTGTTGAAGATTGTGTATTATGATGATAAACAGTAATTTAGATTGTGTATTTTGTTGAGTTATGAACTAATTTAGATTTTTGTAAATTTGATCGATCAATTGTGTTATTTTTATCTTTTATTCGGAGGTAAACAATAATTGTCTCTAAGTTTATAACATGTTTGTATGTTAGAAATATTTATTTAATAAACATCAACTATATTCGATATTAAAGGAGTTTTTATTGAAAAAATTTATGTAAGAATTGTGTAAGTGTGAATGTGACGACCTGAACCTTATAGTTTAAAAGAAAATTTTTATACTCTATTTTGGAACTGTTGCGAATCTCTTTCAAAACTATTGCATTTTACTTTTCATTTCAATATGTTTTCAAATTAAAGAAATCTATGGATGGTATGAAACAGGCTCCACAACATGCGCCCTTCGTTGTGTTGAATTGTACATAAGAGGAAACAAGCATATTAAAATAAAACGAAATAAAAGGACGGATTAGAGGAAAGGAACAATACACGCTCTTTGTTGTGTTGAACTATACATCAGAGGAAGCAATATGATTAAGAAGAAACTGAATAAAAGGGCGAATTAAAGGAAAGGAACAACACGCTCTCTTCGTTGTGTTGAATTGCACATCAGAGGAAGCTAGTGGATTAGGAGGAAACGAAATAAAATGACATATTAGAGGAAGGAACAACATGTTCCATTCATTGTCTCTAAAGGAGATGCCTTTAAGAATCTTCCTATGCCTCTAAGTATCTGAGTTTAAGGATCTGACTCTGATAATATGTCTCTAAAGTTTTACCTATGAAGATATGACTCTAAAGTCAAGTGCAACATGCTCCATTAAGCTACCTCCAACAAAGCAACTTGGGGGAAATCATCTGACTCTGATTTACAATGTTGACTCTGTCTCGACTAAGTTGCCTCTGGCCAGTAATTCAACACTAGAAGATGATTGGATATGACTCTAAACTTCATGCTACTTATAACTCTGATTTTTAGACTATACCTCTAACGAAAGCAAGTGTCTGACTCTGAGGAAAGTCAATGTCTTTGATGAATAAGTTAATGAACATGAAAAATTTAATGCAACATGAAAAAGTCAACACAACATGATAAAAGTCATGACTCTAGAAGTTGACTTTAAAATATTCTATATATGACTCCAAAATAGAATCTTATGAAGGCTCACTACCTATGACTCTGATATTGAAGATTCAAATGACCAAGCAGTTATTTTTGCCCAAACTTGAATGGACTAAAGTGTCTAGTCATTTACATTTTGCACCTAATTGAATATCTCATCAAATAGAAATGGTCCAATTCAAATTCACAACAAAAGATTTGTGCAATCAAAGATAGAACATCCAAGAATTAATGCAATGATCAAGAATTGAGTTTTAGTAACCGACAAACAACGATCAAGAATGGAATTTCAATAATTGACAAGAAATGAATTTCAGAAACCGTCAAACAAGGATAAGAAAATTCAAAGCTCAAGAACCAAGAAAAAATTCAAAGCAACGATCGATTAAGCATCTGGACACAAATCAAAACAACGATCGTTAGAACTTTAATGCAATGGAAAGATTAGAAAATTGAAGTAACCATAATTAAATAATCTGAATGTTGGAATTAGAATGTTGGAAGAAGAAGAAGAACCAATTTGAAAATCTCAAATAGTTGGCATCTATAAATAGTTCTCACCACTTGAGGAACCCTAGGCAACTATATACCAAGAAACAAGAACAAAAAAAATACGAGCATAATAACAATCAATCATCAATCATTAAATATTTAGTCTTTATTAAGTACTCAATTGTAATATCATTCTAGTTGTGCTAAGTCTGTGAGCAATACTTTAAATAACCTCCAGTCAGAGTAAAATCATAAATAGAAACTAAACATTTGTGTAATGTGACCCAATAGTGGTTGTAAATCTTCAACGACTTGTGATTTTCAAGTTGGATATTAAAAAGACTTAACTGGTGAAAGTTGAGTGGTTGTAATTTGTTTTGAATTACTTAATTAAATCATTTTGGGTGAATGGAATGAACGTAGCTGTCGAGTTAGCAGTGAACCATGAAAAATTACGGTGTTATTTATCTTTTCTCTATTTACTGCCTTTGTTGTTACTCGTTCTATTTTCACTACTTGTTAGCCCAAAAATTTCTTGAAAACGAATACACAATTCAAACCCTCCATTTCTTGTATATTTTCCACCTACACCAAGCATAATGAGAATTCGAGCAGAGTGGATGTTTACATCTTTTAGACAATTTCCTAAATGAATTGTCCTTCCTCTAAAACTAAAATAAAACTCTTATTTATAGAAAAAAAAAATGTTTCAACGGCTTGTCCTTGTTGGGCACGCATCGTGTGTGTTTTTCTCAACCTCCTTAACTGTTTTTTAGTTTCTTTATCAAGTTTCTAATACCAAAAACTTTCAAAGTATCGGCCTTCAGAAACTCATGTTTCTATTTGCCTCTGAAGTTTTGGTACCTCATACTTCTCTTGAACCTCTGTTGTTTTGATCTTCAAGTCGCTTGTTCGAATTTGATCCTTAGATCTTTGCACCTTTACATAACAACTTTCATGCTAACTTTCTGTTTGAACTCTGAAGTTGAACTATTGAATTTCATATATATCTAGAAGCTATATGTGCAATGTTGTCATAAGATTTTATTGGATATGGATTGCAAGAATATTGTGCTAGGGTTTAAAAAGATGAAATTTAGTTTGTTGAATATTAGTCGTGTTTTTAGAAATGGAAATTGTTTAGCCCACAATTTAGCTAAAAGTGTATTAACATTGTTAAATAGAGCCCATGAAAAGAAAAAATATTTAAATTGAAAACAAATTCTATATTGATAGAAGGATAAAAGATATACAAAATGAATACATCATATGCTCTATAAAGAAAGCTAGTAGATACTTAACTAACTAATCACCTAGAAACTAACTCTAACGAACTTTAATATTTAACGCTAACTAACATTTATATCTAATATCCTATTGCAAGCTAGAATTTGTTTATTACACTCCTAGCTTGGAACATGTAAAGAAAATAAATGTCGAAAAAGATATAAGGTAAAAATAATTTAAATGTCAAAACTCATCGACTGAAAATAATTTGTAATGCCAAAAATTCATCAACATAAAGAATATGAACTTTCGTTTAACCATCCATTATTTTTATCAATTGAAGCTAAAATGTCTGTGAATATTTTGATAAAGAAGAATATCATTGATTTGTTTATGAAACAATTTTTCTTTGTTTGAGACAAGAAATATTTTTATGTAGTCTTGATTTTTCAAGGATCCTTATCTGTAATCTTTCTTGTTCTTCTTAGGAATTCCATACAAAACAATTTTTGAAACTGGTAAACTACAACTCCTTAACGAGAATTCTATAGCTTATTTACAATCAATAGCATTATATAACATGAAGAATCAAAACTCCTTGTACATCTTCTTTCTTTTTTTGGCTAAATATTACATGTGGTCCCTTAACTTAATTTCAGTTAACGTTTTAGTCCTTTATTTTTTTCTTCTTCCGATTTGGTCCTTTATTTTAATTTTAAGTGACAATTTGATCTTTTATGTTTTAAAATGTTAACAATGTTATCTTTATTTTTTGCAAAAATTCAAAAAATTCATCAAAAATTTTAAACAAAACCCATAAAATTAATTATCATCCTCAATATAATGCAATTTCATCAAATTTATAACTTAAATTTTTAAATAAACTCATATTTTCATCTCTAATAATATTAAATAAAGAATGATAAACATGAGTTTATTTGAATATTTGAGTTATAAATTTGATAAAATTTGTATTATACTGAAAAATATAATTAATTTTATGGGTTTTGTTTAAAAATTTTAATAAATTTTTTGAATTTTTGTAAAAAAAAGTTTAACATTGTTGCCATTTTAAAACATAAAAGATCAAATTGTCACTTAAAATTACAATAAAAGACCAAATCGGAAAGAAGAAAAAGATAAATGACTAAAACGCTAACTGAAATTAAGTTAAGGGACCACATGTGGTATTTAGTATTTTTTTTTTCTTCTTAAAAACAATTTTGTTTATTTGTTTTGTTTATTTCAATATTGAAACTTTAAAGAATCTTCAACACTCTCTTGAAGATGTAGATTTTGTATTTCTCCACATTCTTCATGCTTCTCTTCTTTTTTTTATCTACACGTGATTGAACCAACCATCTTTTAAAAGCTTCACAATAATAAATTAATAAATATACTCTAAAATTATGTTAGAATTTTGATAAAAAAAACCATAAAAAAGAGAGAAAATATTTAAATTAAAAATAAATTTTATATTAAAAAAATGATAATAGATGCAAAAGATGAAAAATAAGTACATGATATATTCTATATATAAAACTAGTAAAGACTTAGAAAATTAACGTCTTAAAAACTAACTCCAACTATTTTTTAATTTAACTACAATTAATATTTATATCTAATAAACTTATTTAAAGAGGTGTGGATAGAAGTGCCATATTCGGCCGTTTTGTTCAATTCTGAGTTGGGCTCTTTTGGGCCTATTCTTTAACCAATAATTTGAGGTAATTTTTAAAATATAGTTTTCATAAGAATTAAATTAAAAGTGATACCGCTTGTAAACGAAAGATAAAAAGAAACAACAAAAGATACAATTTTCACATGTAAAAAGAGAAACATAATTTTGAAAATATATATATATATATATATGCACAAGATATCAAATAATGTAAGGAATCTTGCATCCTTTATTAAAATTAAAAAATAATTCGAAAAGGTTATATATCTTACTTTCGGGGCTTCTGTTCCTATGTACCGAAAGGTTGATAATTTTAAAGTGTGATTGGCATTAAGGTCGAGGATGGATTTGAGATAGTGACATCCAACATAAAAAAGATATCAATAAATTACAAGTGTCTAAATTATATTCTAAATCTTTAAAGTTATTTTTACGTTTTATTTTAGTTTATTGTTTTTTATTTTCTAAATTATAAATATTCGATATTATAGTTCTTTAAATTATTTTGGTTCTATTTTAATTTTTGAAATCATACTTTCTTATGAATAAAATATAAGCAAAATTGTAATTAAAAATTGAAATTAAATGTTTGACTATACATCATCAACCTTTCACCTGCCATGTTTTATTTTTGATTTCATAAATATTAAACATTTTAGTCTCTTAAATTATAAAAATTAGATATTTTAGTCTTTTAAATTATAATATGAAACATATTAAAAATAACAAAGTGTATAATGTTTTTAACTTAAAAGGATCAAAATGTTTAATGTTTATAACTTAAGATATTAAAATGGAATAAAAATAATTTGAGGATCAAAGTATCTTAGTTTACAATTTAAAAAACCAAAATGAAACGAAGATTGTAAGTATAGTTTCATATTCGAATCAGAAACATGACGTCCAGCCTAACAATATCAATATTTGTGAGTTGAACTTATGTTTAAGGACGATTCATCCATGAACTCTAATTCTAAAGAAATACGACACTTCTTAATGACATGTGAATTATATACATACTTGCACACCTACCGGATAATAATCTTGAGATAATTGCAATAAATCAATAATAAATCAAAAGTAAATATTATAGATACATCATAACAAATCATGAGCTTGTTACTTGTTAGAATGCAACAATTGATTTTCTTATTTTAAAGGAGCTAAAGTCAATAATTTATATCCACTTTTGGAATTTTAAATTCTCATTTTAAAATTAATAGTGCGAGAATTGTGCTTTGAACGAGTAAATTATTTTATAAAAAACTTTGAATACATAAAATAAAAGTATATCACTAAATATCCATTATAAAATACACACAGGAAATTTTACTAAAAAAAAAAGATACACATAAAAAAATAATAAATTTAAATAGTTAAAAGAAGACCTCATTTTTGTACCAAAAATAAAGAAGTCTCCATTTTCTTAGAAATATTTTTAGTAATATTGCAATTTTAATTTAAGTTTTTTAAAAAAACTATTTTTTTTGAAAAAAAAAGTTAAACTATTATATTGACACCATGATTGAAATAACAAAAAATTATATAAAAAAGTTAAAACAATCTTCATTTTCTTAAATGAAGTTTCCATTAGGATTTTTATTATCATATTTATTATTTCTAATTTTTGATAAAATTTTAACTATTTACTACAACATTTTCTTCCAGTTTCAAATTGAAAGATTAGTTTCTTTTGTTTATGGATTTTTTATTTTATTTTATTACTATTTGTTAAGTTGTTCACATTAAGATATGTAAAGTGATATAGAAACAAATATGTGAGGCAATGACTAATATTTGGAGCAATTATAACACATATCTAAAACATAACATTTGTAATATGAGAAATGTATCATGCACCCATCACTTTAACTTTCCGCTCTCTATTTCAAATAAAAATACCATTTTGTCCGTTAAAAAAATAACCATTTTATTAATCACTCTATTTTTCAAAATTTCTAAATTTTTCAAAATTTCTAAAATTTTCAAACTTTCGAAACATAAAAAAGTGAACTTTTTTGATATTTTCGAAACTTTTTTTGCTATTTTCGAAACTTTTGATAAACACGACAGTTTTGAAACGTAATTTTTCAGAATATTTTGATATTTTCGAAACTTTTGATAAATCTAAAACTTTCTAAATGTATTTTTCCATAATTGATCAAAAATTTGAAACTTTTGATTAATTTAAAAGTTTCGAAACATCTGAAATAGAGAAAATTTCAGAATTTTCGAAACTTTCGAACAAATCAAAACTTTCGAAATAGGAAAATTTCGAAAATTTCCAGATTTAAAAACTTTCGCAATAGGAAAATTTCCAGATTTGGAAACTTTCGAAATTTTCTAGATTTGAAAACTTTCGAAATCTTCCAGATTTGGAAATAATCAAAACTTTCCAAATTTTCGAAATGTAATCATTGTTTCGAAATTTTCTAGATTTAGAAATAATCGAAACTTTCCAAATTTTCGAAATGTAATCATTATTTCGAAAATTTGAAACTTCCGAAAAAGATCAAAAAATTTAGAGTTTTCTATTTCAGAAGTTTTAAATATTTTAAAAGTTTCGAAAATTCTAAAAATTGTCATTTTGAATTTTTCAAAACTTTCGAATATTTTAAAATTTTGTTTAATTAAAATTGTAAAATTGTATTTCTATAAAAATGAGGGGTGGGAAGTTAAAGTGAGGGAGTGCATAGTACATCTGGTATGTAATCTTTATAATATAGTATCCATTGAATTTAAATTTATTATGGATCAACAATCACAGATTTTATTTGACCAATTTCTCTAATTTATGTGTACTACTTAAAAATATTTAATATTATTAATAGTAATTACTTTCCATTCTCCATTATTTTGGAGATTTGAATATTAATAATTAAAAAATTAGAAATTGAATTTTAAATTAAAGGGTTCCCCACACAATAATTGAAGGGAATTCCGTTTAAAAATTATTTGAAATAAATAATAAAATATTTTTAATTATTTTCTAAAATTGTTGACGTATATAAAATATAATTATAGAGCTGTCATGTATTTGTTTTAAAATTTGGATTTGAAAGTATATATTATACTTTTATTTTAAAATGATTTTATTTATTTATTAAGAATTATAAAATACAAAATATAAAAAAACATATAAAAGAAAAATTTCATAATATACTCTATGTCCGTTTTACTTTTTTATGAAATGCAATAAATATAGATACAATAGGTTTAAGACAATGAATTCAATTGGTTATGAATAGAAAATCATGCATTTATTAATTTATAATATTTCCTAAATTAAGATAAAGAATATTCCTTCTTATCATTTTCTTCTATAGACCATTTTTGAATTTATATAAAAAAATATATTATTTTCAAATTTGTAATTATTGAGAATAATCAATACCTATTCTTCTTAAATAATGTAACATAGAAACAAAACAAAAAGATATTCCTTTTTTTTTTTTTACGAATTATGTCACCTATATTTATTTATATACAAAATTTCGTAAATATATATACTATTGTTTTGTTATTCAATGTTTATACTATTGTAGATAGCTCGAAAAAAAAATGAGAGACTATAAATGTAAGAAGGTTTTCTAAAAATATATATAAATAATAATTTTGTTTTTATAGGAATATGTAACATTTACCAGTACAAAAGACTCGGTTTTATAAAGAAAAAAGACAAAACACGCAACATCTTTACTTATGAATGAGTGTGTCCATATTTTAGATTTTATACTATTAAATTTTAAATTTCGATTATTTGGCTCTATTTTAAAGATGTTTTTGGTATGATTTTAATTAAAATTCCAATTTTAATTTAATTATAGAAATAATTTATTTAATTATTAAAGTTAAAATTAAATAAATAAATATATCAAAATTCTTAATTTAGTCAACTATAATAGACATTATAATAATGTTCATGTGAACAAATTAGATAAAATTATTGATCAAAATATTTATAGTAATAGTTCACACTTATTTTTATAATACTATAGATAGACAAAATTATTGATCAAAGTATTTATAGTAATAGTTCACACTTTTTTTATAATACCATAGAAGTTGTTTATTTCTATATACATGGATTTAAGAAACTAAATAAATGACACCTGTCTCCAAATCAAATTTAAAGTCACATCTTTATATAAAAAAATAAATTAAAACAACAATATTAAATATTGCTTATACTTAAATCCATAAGAAGTATGTCAAGTGAAAATAGATGATTATCGCCCGCAAACAATTTGAATTAATTGAATCTAAAAATTTGGAATAGTTATGTTTCATGACTTTTTTAGTGTTTTGTTATAATTGGGAGTCATTTCGTATTTGTTTTTGGGAGTTTAAAAATTTTGTTCACGTGAAACAATAGTAATTGATATAAAATAATGACAAATAAACCGTATATATTTATAAAAACGTAGCGTGAAATATATATATATATATATATATATATATATATAGAGGGGTTGTGGAATTTTTTTTTTTTTTGCTATATGAAAAAATCAATTAATTTATTTTTGAAATTGCTTTTGTAAAAAATATTTTATTCAAGTTCAATGAATTTCTGAATGTAATATTTGACTACATTTAATAATCTGAATTTGGCAACATCATTATTTTATATGTATATATGTATATAGTATTTATGTTTATATTTTGACTATCAATTAAATATAAATCCTAAATTTACATTAAAAATAATTAAATTATATTTAAATAAACTAAAATTGGAAATGAATAAAACAAAATAAATTATGTGTTTGAAGAATAGAATCAAAGTAAAAAGGTGTAATTTGTTGCAACATTTTTGTTCGATAAAAAAAATATGTTTGAAATGAATATGTTAAACTAAAACTTACTTTATATAATATTCCTAGTGAGTAGTCCGTGTTAAACTAAAAATAAATTATCGTTTTATAATATTTTTTGATAAATATATATAAATTTTATTTATATACTAGTTAAAATAAATTTTATTTAAAAATATAAATGTTATTATGATATTCATATAAATTAATGTGATATATATATATATATATATATATATATATATATATATATATATTGACAAGATATAAAAAATCTTCCTTTACAACATTATTTGACTGACGATCAATTAAATAAAACTATTGAAATTTAAATTAAAAAGTAATTAAGTTATTTTGAAATTATTGATTAATCGGTTGACTATCAACTAGATAAAATTATCTTAGGTTTAAATTTAATTTGACCTCATCCTATATAGGCATAATAATTTTACTTTATATAGTATAGTATTGATCAAATTCCAAAAAAATTATATTCAACAAATTATTTTAATATTAAATTATAAATTGATAAAAGAAGCATATGAATGAGATGTTTGATGGATATAATCAACGTAAATATGTATATGTTTAATTGCAGTTTTAGTCCCCCTATTTTGACTGAATCGCGAAAGTAGTCATTCCATTTTATTTCTCCACAGTTTTGGTCTCTCAATCAGAATTTTAGTCCAAAACTTGATGAAATATTTTTTTTTTGCATTTATTTAAGCCACATCATGCCTCAAAATCTCGTTTGCAACAATTGTACATAAAATATATGATCATAAATGGTGTAGTACGACTTTAAAAAATGAAATTTTACCAAAATTTTGGACTAAAATTCTGTTTGGGGACCAAAACTGGAGAAAAACAAAATGGAAGACTACTTTCGCGATTCCGCTAAAATAGATAGACCAAAACTGCAATTAAACCTAAAATTAAATTAGATAAGATAGTTTGTTGAGAAAGTTTTGGTAGATTAAAAATATATATAATTTTATAAATGATTAATAAATAAAAATTGAGAATTAATAAATAAACCACACATAACACAAAAACCTTCCTTTATTATATTATATCATGCTATATGTATAAAAAAAAAAAAAACTGTAAATTTCAAGACTGGACCTGACTATAACTTTAACCCACCTTTTATTTTGGTTACAATAACCCCGTTGATTTATTTTTGGGTTTTTTATACAAATATCTTCTTTTTAAAATTTTAATATCAGATTGCCCCACTTCCAAAAAATAATACTAAAATGTCCTAATTTTTAGTCCCAGTTGCAGGTCGCAACCTGGGATGCGATTTTCAATAGAAAAAAAATTAGAACCTCACTAGATGGTCGCATCCTGGGGATGCGACCTCCTACTTGCTTAATTTTTTTTTTTGTTCAATTTTGTTATTTATTATTGGATATATTATATTTGATATATTATATTTGGTATATTATATTTATTATTATTAAATATTTTAAAAATAATTATAACATTAAAAAATACAAAATATTATTAAAAATAATAAAAATAATTAAATTACTAATATTATATAACTTTTAATAATTATAATAATAATAATAATAATTTTAATAATAATAATAAAAAGAAAAATCTATTAATTAAAACATTTAAAAAATCAAAATATTATTATGAAAAATAATAATAATAAATTTAATAATATTATAAATTTTTATAATAATAATAATAATAATAATAATAACAATAATAATAATAATAACAATAATAAAATACATTAATAAATAATACTAATAATTTTATAATATTCTAAATTTTAATAAAAATTATAATAGTAATAATAATAATAATAAAGTAGATTATATTAATAAAATAAAATTAGTTAAATTGAACCAATAAAATACATTAAATTAAAAAAAAACAGAAAATTGAAAGAAAAAATACATCAAATTTATATTTTATCATTATTATCATTAATTTTTGTTTATCAGATAAGAAAAATAGGAGGAATTTGTTATAATAATGTGCCAAAAAAGAGGAAGAAGTTGTTATACTAATTTGCCAAAATAGATGAAGTTGTTATAATAATTTGATGAAACAAACGTGTGTTCCTGATATTTTGCCATAAAATAACAATGCATTTTCTTAACAATGTATTGAGAAAATGCATTGTTATTTTATGGCAAAATATCAGGAACACACGTTTGTTTTATCAAATTATTATAACAACTTCCTCTATTTTGACAAATTAGTATAACAACTTCCTCCTCTTTTTTGGCACATTATTATAACAAATTCCTCCTATTTTTCTTATCTGATAAACAAAAATTAATGATAATAATGATAAAATATAAATTTGATGTATTTTTTCTTTCAATTTTCTGTTTTTTTTTAATTTAATGTATTTTATTGGTTCAATTTAACTAATTTTATTTTATTAATATAATCTACTTTATTATTATTATTATTATTATTATTATTGTTATAAAAATTTATAATATTATTAAATTTATTATTATTTTTCATAATAATATTTTGATTTTTTAAATGTTTTAATTAATAGAATTTTCTTTTTATTATTATTATTAAAATTATTATTATTATTTTTATTATTATAATAATTATTAAAAGTTATATAATATTATTAATTTAATTATTTTTATTATTTATAATAATATTTTATATTTTTTAATGTTATAATTATTTTTAAAATATTTAATAATAATAAATATAATATACCAAATATAATATACCCAATAATAAATATCCCCAGGATGCGACCATCTAGTGAGGTTGGAATTTTTTTTCTTTAGAAAGTCGCATCCCCAGGTTGTGGCCTGCAACTGAGGCTAAAAAATAGGGCATTTTGGTATTATTTTTTGGAAGTGGGACAATCTGGTATTAAAATTTTAAAAAGAGGATATTTATATAAAAAACCCTTTTTTTATATAAATAACCATGTAATTTTCTTTTATACAAAATAACCATGTTGATATTCAATTATATTATATCCCAGCGATAATTTATTTAAAGATAAACATATAGGTTAAGTTACTTAGGTGATTGGAAAAGAAAATAAAAAGTTAGGTCATGTTCCTTACTAGAAAGATGCAAAATGCTCAAAAAGTTATTTAAAATACAAATCCTCTCTATTTGACAAAATATAATTAATTTGTTAATTATATACGAAACATAATACACTTATTAAAAAATTTAAATTTATCTATAAAATAGGAGAGAGTTGTTATCATAAGTTATTTATTTAGGCAGATTTAATCAATCACAATTTTAATGTATTTTATTAATATAATTTATTTTTTTTAATTATTTTTATTTATTTGATAAATAAAATAGAAGGAAGTTGCTAACAAAGTATAATTAAGTTACTAATTTATATACGAAACAATATTAGATTATTAAGAAGAATTTAAATTTATATACAAAATAGAAGAAAATTATTAAAGTAATATAATAAGTTATTAAGCTTATCTAGTACTTTGTTCAGAGGGCAATTTGGTGTAAAAAAAAGAAAAAAAGAAAAATAATAATAAAAAATCCAAGTTTTTTAGCATATTTTAGTGAGGAACATATGACTAACTTAGTTTAAACAACTTGACCTAAGTTTTATACATAAAATATTATTTATCAAATAAAAAATTACTATTAGTTTTTATACAAAATTAAATGAAAATTTATTGTTCTTTAATATTTACACCCTTTTTTTTTATATAAATATACTAGTTGTAGTGTTTTTGACAAAATTATACTCTTTTATAGTTAAATATATAAATAAAAGTGTATTTAAAAAACTAATAAATATGATATAAGATTTAGATTGTCAATCTTTTTATTTTATTTTTTTTATATTTTAACTTGAAATGAGTAATATTTTTACATAATAACAATAATTTCATTCAAAATAATAATAACAGTAAATGAAAAATTAACTCAAAAACAGTTAACCAAAAGCAAAATTATAATGCTTTTTTTTTTAATTATTATTTTCTACAATCAAATTATTAATAGATTAAAAGAGTTGACTCAAGTGAAAAAAAGTTAAACACATTCAAATATTTACTTAAAAAAATATTTTTATTTAATAACTGACACACTTTAAATATAATTATAAAGCAAAAGAATAAAAATATATTATTATTATTATTATTATTATTATTATTATTATTATTATTATTATTATTATTATTATTATTATTATGATTATGTTTTTCCTAGCCTAGCAAAAAGAAAATTAAGAAAAGAAAACGCGAAATTACAGGGTCCACAAATGAAGTAGCGAGTGATTTTAAGAGAAACAAACTCTTATCTACTATTCAAAAACCATAGTCCAACTATATTGCCACGCGTGCACCGTATTTCACTATCATACGTTTGACCCATACCAACACTTCCGTGATTTCTCCCTATATCTAAGAAAAACCAAATCAAGAAAAAACTCACAAACCTCGAAATTTCAGAAAAACAAACATGGCTGAGAGTGTTGGTGTACACGGAAGAAGTGAACCTCTTCTTGATGATGAAGCTTCAAACCCTTCTTGGAGACTCAATGTGAAGGAGTTTCATATACCATCACAAAATGTTGCTAATCAACAAAACCATCGTTCCCTCTCTTTCAATGGCCTTCTTCGTAAGACTAGTGAGTCATTCTTCATCTTTTTCATCGTTTTCTTCCATTCAATGAAAAAAGTTTCCATTTTGTTTAATGGGTATGTTTAGTTTTTTATGATTATGCTGTTGAAGTCTTCAATGGCCCATTGTTCATCATCATTTATCACCTTTTTTTTCTTTCTCTTTATGTTTAAAATTTCTATTTTTCTTAATGGGTTTGTTCTGTTTTATTTGATTATGTTATGTATTTGTTGCTGTTGAATTCGGTAACGAGTCATTCTTCATCCTTTGTCACCTTTGATTTCTTTTTATGCTTAAAGTTTATATTTTTTTGTACTGGGTATGTTTGGTTTTCTATGATTATGTTATGTATGTGATGAATTTTCCCAACCCATTGAGGTATTCTTTCTTCATCCTTTTCACTTTTTTTTTCTCTAAAAACTAAAACCTTGGATGTTAAATTTTTTAAACTCTTTTTTTGTTTTTTGTTTTTTTGTGATGGGTATGTTTAGCTTTTTGTGGCGGTGATTAGTGGATTGTGCAAACTTTAAAGTAAGAGTCGTGTGATAATGTTAATCTTTTTGTGTTGTTGTATTGTAATCATGGTGGGAATCTTTACTTAAATGAAGAGCCTTTTTATAGTGAATATGCAACAACTTACTTAGTGCTATTATTTAATTGTATGTTATCAAAAGTAGATAATGATTGATATTGATAATGATATGCCCTTTTGTTTTTCATTTAATGTTGTTGTTGTTACTGTTTCTGAATATACCCCATTACTCATATCATATCAGTCCTTTATTTACAATTAAAGCTTAATCAGGGATGAATCTTCCTTCCATTATTTCCTTTACAGATATTCTTTTGTACCCTTTAAAGGATTAAATAGATATTCTTGTTAAGTACTTTACTTTACATCATTTTAAAAAAATTATTTTTTAATAGGTTGTTGGTTTGAATTTTTTTTACATTTGTGGTTTTCAATTAATTGAGAAAGTGGTAAAATATTACAACAATTAAAAATTTGTCTTTAAAACATTGTGTGGTAGTTATTTGGGTCATGTAACCATTTGGTCAGATGTTCGATCCTCATCCAATGTGTAAAAAAAAAGTATATGTCATGAGAGGTCAATCTCATAAATGGATATCAGTTACATTGAAGGATTAGTCTTTACAGTTGCATCTAGAAAGTACCTAGTTTACCTTAGGATAGGAAATCTAATTGATCACATGTGATAGTGTATGCCTCTAGCTTCTGAGCTAATTACCTTGGAAATAAGATTGCTAATTACAAGCATCTGGCATAGCTTTCTTATTCTGATTTACAAAGTGGTTTGGTTGTTTTTACTTAGAAAGTTTTTGTTTATGTTCTGCTTGTGGATTTGCATACTTACTGTGTGTGTGTGTGTATATACATATGTGTTTCAGAGAAGCAACGCAAGGTGGCGGAGTATTACAAGAAACAAGAGAGACTTGTTGAAGGGTTTAATGAAATGGAGGCAATGCATGAAACTGGTTTTTTCCCAGGAGGTCTCACTGAGGTCGATTCTTCTTCATATCACTATGATTTAAATATAATTTTTCATAAATAGAGATGCATCTTACTAATTTTGATAACTGTAATAATGTAAGTGTAAATTTGTGATTTCGAATTGAATTTGATCGACTCAAGCATGAGTAGATGAATTGTTGAATTTAGTTTATGTCAGTTTTGTTAATCACAGATTGCAAAAAGTATAGTTTGTTCAAATTGTTAAATAGTGAATCACTGAACAATAATGTTTTGTTCAAATTCTGCTATGTTATAATGCTACAACATCGCCTAAGCTGCTATTTGACAACATTGGTCAATATGAGAAAATTCTACTAAATAAGATTGCATTATGTTCCTCAGGATGAAATGAAGCAACTGGCGAAGAGTGAGAGGATGGCAGTTCATGTGTCGAACGCATGTAACTTGGTTCTGTTTGCAGCGAAGGTTTTCGCGTCGATTGAGAGCAGATCATTAGCAGTCATTGCTTCAACACTAGATTCTCTTTTGGACCTCTTGTCAGGTTTCATACTGTGGTTTACTTCCAATGCCATGAGAAAGCCAAACCGATTTCACTATCCGATTGGAAAGAAACGCATGCAACCAGTGGTAAGCTGCAAGGCGATTGATGAGTCCTTTTAAGTTTTAGTAAATGCAATATATCAATAGCTCTCAACATGCTTGTTGGTTTCTATGCAGGGTATCATAGTTTTTGCATCAGTGATGGCAACCTTGGGATTGCAGATTTTGATCGAGTCTGGCCGGCAAATTATTTCAAAGGTAATCAATCACATATCAACTTCTGTTGTTCTTATTTGAATGATTTAATCATTTCTTACAGGCAAAGCCGGAAGTGGATCCAAAAAAGGTGAATTGGATGATTGGAATTATGGTATTCGTGACTGTAGTGAAGTTCGTTCTTATGATCTACTGTCGAAGATTTAAAAATGAAATCGTCAGAGCTTACGCACAAGATCATTTTTTTGATGTCATTACTAATTCGGTTGGATTAGCTGCTGCTGTTCTAGCTGTCAAATTCGACTGGTGGATCGATCCAACAGGAGCTATTATTGTAAGTTTATTACTTCATCTTATTTTCTTCTCATTTTACTTTGTTGGTTTTCTCAACAAGTGTTAGATCAGTGCTGCATATGTAATGATATGAGAATATCTTGAATGTGTATTGCAGATTGCATTGTATACAATCAATACATGGACAAAGACAGTGATTGAGAATGTCTGGTCACTCATTGGAAGAACAGCACCACCTGATTTTTTGGCAAAGCTAACTTACCTTATATGGAACCATCATGAACTAATCAAACACATAGATACTGTTAGAGCATACACTTTTGGTGCAAATTACTTTGTGGAAGTTGACATTGTTTTGCCAGAAGACATGCTTCTTAACCAAGCACACAACATTGGTGAAACACTTCAAGAGAAGCTTGAACAAATTGCAGAAGTTGAAAGGGCTTTTGTGCACATAGATTTTGAGTTCACTCATAGACCTGAGCATAAGACTTCAGTATAATGGTGCTATAAGACCATGGTGGAAGGGAGTTCTATTGACCTCTTTTGATTTTCTTGTTTTGTTTTTTTAGATGGTATAGTTGATATTTTATTGACTTGTTTTGTGGTATAGTTGATATTTTATTTTGACTTTAAATAATTGGTTTTTGTCTTTTAATCTATGTGATAAATAAGCTTTCATTAAGACAAATAATGTTATCATTGAAAACTAGTTGATATTTTATTTTGACTTTAAATAATAAATGTTTGTCTTTATAAGAGACTAAATTTAAAAATATAGTTTAATAAAGAAAAAATAAATTTTCAAATGAATAATATATATAAATTTTTTTAAGAAAATATAAAACATATCCAAAGTTAATATTGTTAAACAAATATAAAAAGAATCTATATTTATTTTTGAAGTTGTGGTCGTCGTTGTTTCATAAGGTTAAAATAATTAATTATTATATTTGAGGTAAACTTTTTCAGCAATTTCACTTTCAATATAAACATTTATGTAATCTCTAAATCATAGCATTTTATAATCAATGGATAAGAATTTGATTTACCGGTCTTAACTAACTTTTGACATAATTTGAGTTTAATTTCAATACACTTTTGATGTAAAAATTTTACGTTGTCACTTAATCACAATAATTTATATACATGGTTTTAGAAGTAGATACAATTAAAGTCAAATTTATTTATTCTATGTATGGTTGCATGTTGCAACTCTCTTGACTTGTGGTAGAGATGTAGATGTGATTTAATTTCTTGAATGTGTTGAACTTGTGTGTTTGGATTTGTGTTTAGAAATCAATTAGTAAAGTATGTCACGCTAGGTTGTATTAATTTAATAGTTTGGCAAATTTGAGAGTATATCCTTGTTAGAGTGGAATGTATTTAAGTTGTTTTTGAGTTTCGAAAATCTATTTTGAAAAAAATAATACTTTTAACTAGTGAAGATATTACTTAAATGAGCAAATTAGATCACCCTATTTAAGATGTGTTGCAATATTATCCAAAATTGTGCAGGACACAACTCATATGCACTCAATCGTTTTAGAATTACACCTTCAAAATATGACAGTTAAGACCACTCGAAAAATATGATATTATGACCATTCAAAAACGTGAATTTTGATATAGGGATAGTAAATATAAAATTGAAGTCGGAAACATAATCGAAAGAATCAAACACGAATCAGAAAAAGAAAACACACTAAATTTTTGTTCGGATACTAAAAATACATCACTTAACCTAGATCGAGTCACATTGACGATTTGAGTTTGTTCTTCCTTTTCATAAAATTTGGTAATCTTTGGAGTAGACTTCACTACTTTCACCTTACAAATACTATTAACATGTCATATTCAACCCATGTGATAATTCTACAATTTTCTTTTCCACGTAACTCTACCTCTAAATTTTCTGTGTTACAATATCATTTCCCATTGTTCCTTTTGAAATCATTATCTAAATAGGCATAGTATGTGCTTGTACGCGTGTACCATTTGTTCTCCTAAAGCTTTCTATTTGGTAACAGGAACGTAAAAAAGCAATTCCTTTTTGACTTTTTGTGAAAAGTCAGCGAAAAGATCCATTTTTAATATACAATTTATCTTTTATATTCTCTTCTTTAGTGCAAAAGTCATGTTAGAACTCTTTACATAAAAAGTGGATATGCATAAGAGACCATTGAAACAAAACATAAGAATAATTAACCAATACTCACAAAGATTGAACTTATGAAATCAGATTAAAGTTGCTATCAAAGAGACCATAATATTAAAGCCAAAGTTATGGGACAACTAGAACGAGATTAAAATGACAATAATTCCTCCTTCCACACGTGATATATGAAATCAGATTAAAGTTGCTATCAAAGAGTCCATGATGTTTGGCCATAAAGCCTCTTTTTCTTTGAATCTCGAATAATGCAAAATATCAATTACATTTAAGGTAGCTATGCTCCGAATTTGGCCTGGGATACAAAAAAATTAAATTCGATATCTTAAGATAAAATTGTAAAAACATAACAATAAAATAAAACAATAATAATCGTACAGTTTGGCGTAGACAAATAAAAATCAATTCCTTTGTGAAATAAATTTCTTCTTCAAATTCTTTTTAGTATTTGAGGGGATTATTTTTTGCGGGGAACTCTGAACTCTTGTACCTGTAGCTCCTTTGATTTTTTTGAGATTACAGTAGATTTTGATAAAGAATATTTGCATAAAAGTATATTTGGGTTGAAAAGTAAAGAATGTATTGAAAATGTGAGAAAAATTTCTAAAATATATTTAGAATTCTGTAATAGTTTCAACGTTTGGATTTATTTTGTGTTTTAGCAAGCGAGAGAACAAGAGTTTGGGTTAATTTGTGTTTTATGAGTTAATTTGCACACCTCAAATATATTTAAAATACACAAAATAAGTTTATTAGTTAAAATAAGTCACAACATAAATACAAAATCAGTTTATTAGTTAAAATAAAGTCTAGCGTACAAAAAAAGGTAAAATTTAATCTAATGTAAAAAAAACTGTATTGTGGGAAGGACCAAATTTCGTAGACGTCCCTCCAATCAATCTAATTAAATCAATTGGAACAGGCAGTAATAGGTTAAGAAAGCAGACAAAATCAATAAACCAACCACTTAAAAATAGAACTAAATCAACCAGTTAAATGTAGCGACTTGTTCGAGGCCAAAATCAAAATTAATTAAATTTGATAGGCACGGAGAATCGCCATTGAAGCTCGATTTCGCCAACCTTCAATGCAAGAAATCACCATAAAGCGATGCTCTTGCTCTGCAAATTGGCTTTCATTCATTGTCTTTCATTGCATATTTCCATAATTGTGATTTTACAAAGTTTGTTGACGATATAGAAATCTTAACCAAACAGCTACATTTTTGCAAATTTCAGATATTTATGAACGTTTTTCAAAAGTATATCATAAGTTCTATATAAACACAAACACAGTAAATTCAAATAAAAATACATACCATCAGTTTATTAGTTAACTTAAAGGCAACGTATACAAAAAATAAAGATGTTTTAAGTGTTAATCAAAGAGGATGTAGCGACTTGTTCGAGGCCATAATCAAAACTAATTAAATTTGATAGGCACGGAGAATCGCCATTGGTGCTCGATTTCGCCAACCTTCAATGCAAATATTCGCCATTAATCGACGCTTTTGCTCTGCAAATTGGCTTTCTCTCAATATATTAAAAATACACTGACAAATAAATAGATCATAACAAATTCTAAAAACTAAGAAATTTAAACAAGGGAAAATTAACATATAATAATTAAAATGTAGGAACATTTGAATGCATAAGCCTGTGGAAAAACAAGGGCTAATGCCAGAATATTAGATCCTAATTATTATCGGCAACGTACAGCACTGAATGCACCACGGAATTGGTGAGTCAGAGACTCTAATTTGTTGCCTTTTATCCATACATAAATGGATTAAATAAAAAAATTACTGTAATATAAAATAATAATTACAATCTAGATGGATTTCCAGATCAATTACACTTAAAAGTGTTATTGATAAATACAAATCAGAGGCTATTAGAAGAATAGGTTGATATTTCACAAATAAGGTCGAGAAAAATAAATAGGATTTGAATTTAGGAAAAAATGAAAATGTAGGAACATCTGAATCTGAATGCATAAGCCTAAGCAAAAATAAAGAACAAATGCCAGAATCTCAATTCCAAATCACTGTCGGCAACGTACAGCACTGAAATCGCCATCGATTAAGCGAATCAGAGACTCTAAATTGTTGCCTTTTATCCCACAACAAATCCAAACCCTAAAATCACAATCAAATCAAATAAGAACTTAATCAAAATAAAAAGGCTCGGAGAGTATAGATGGCATCAACAAGCTTAATAAAGCTTTCATAGTTTGATGGTATATAAATTCATCGTCACGGCCTCAAAATCAAAGAAGAAAATATACAACAAGAAAATAAAGAGGGTTTTGAGTAAAAAAAAGATGAAGGAAGATTAGAAGTGGTGATGGATATGAGAAGAGGATGAAGGGGTTAAATAGGGAGGGAGTGTAGGGCGGATTCAACAACGGCGAAACCCTAATTTATCTGTTGCGAATGGAATTACGTATTGGTCCTCATTCGTTTTGGGCCTAAAAGCCCACATGATTTAGCCACATACTCATACTGGAAAGTTGGCTTTTGTACCCCCTCAATTAACCCTGTACCCTTTCATTTAAAAATTTTATTTTTAAATGTCCAAACTACCCTTGATAAAAGGGTAAAAATTTAAAAGAATTTTTTTTACCGGAAATTTCATTTATAAGAGGATGAAATTTCCGGTAGTTATAAATGAAAAAAATGTTGTTTACCGGAAATTTCAAAATGAATGAAATTTCCGGTAGTTATAAATGAATACCGGAAATTTCATTTTTGAAATTTCCGGTAGTTATAAATGAATACCGGAAATATCTTTTTTGAAATTTCCGGTAGTTATAAATGAATACTGAATATTATTTATTAATTAATTAATAAAATAAATTATATTAATAATAATAATAAAGTAAAGTAAATTATATTATTAAAACTTTATATATTTTTTAAATATTTTTATTATTATTTTTTAATTATATTAACAATATTTTATTAGTTTTTTTATTAGATCGGAATAAAAAAATAGGAGAGAGTTGTTAAGAAAATAAGTTGTTATTTTATAAAATATTTGCAATAAAAATAGGAGTGAGTTGTTAAGAAAATATGTTGTTATTTTATAGGCAAAATATTAGGGACACGTTTTGTTTTCCCACACCCGGTTATTCTTTAAAAACAAAAAAATCATTTTTTTTACTAATTTACCCTTAAACAAAAATCATACGGAATTTAAAGTATACCTCGAAAATGGTTGTTTTAAAATCCTTTTATATGAAATTTGGTCTAAAATAAACATATTATACTTCCGAAGGTATAATATAGAGGATAGATAAAATTATTTTCAAATCCTTTATTTAATTTAATTTTAAAAATTAGCTTCTTTTTTCTTCTCATTTAGATTTTTTATATTTTAATATGTATGTAAAGTTCTCATTTATCTTGTAGTATGTACACACAATTATTCTTTATTTTTTTCTTCCATTTAAGTACTTTATATTTTAAAATGTTTATAAAGTCATCCTTCAAATAACTCCCTAAAGGTCTCCTTTACTCTCCTGCTCTAGTTATATTACAGCACAAACTCCAATATATTCTATTATATAAATGCAATACATAACATGCATTAGGGCTGGACAAAAATCTGCGGCCCGAAACAAACTGAACTGTCTGCGGCCCAATTGCTGTAATGGGTGGGCAAGAGCGGGTCTGCGGGTACGTGGGTCAATGAAAACGGATTTATGTGGTTTATAATGGACGGGTTCGGGTAAAAATTTTTGAGCCACGGATACCCGGACCCGTCCGTTTCAAATTAATAATATTATATTTTAAAATACCAGCCTGTCCAAAAATCTCAAAGGCTTTCCTCGGTCCAGAAAAAAAAAAAAGGCCCAAATCCAGAATAAATCCATTGCTCTCACTAAAAATATGAAACCCTATTCTCATTTCATCACTCTCACTCTCAACTCATACACTCACACCTCCACCAACTCCATCAATTCTGTTCGAAGTCGCCGCCACCACCGATTCTGTTCGAAGTCGCCGCCACCACCGGTTATGCGACACTAATACCTCCTTCTTTTTTCCTTTTTATTCTCTTCAATTGTAAATGGAGAGGGTACATGTAACACAATCCTTCTCAAAGGCGCATAGGTACATGAAACATCATTTGAGTTCCTTCTTTTTTGTTTTTAACGATCTTAGTTATGGTTTTTAACACGTGATTTTACTTATTCAAAGTACACTAAGTTTTTTGTTAGATCTTTCATTTCTCTTATGATCTGGGTTTGAATAAATAACTTCATTTTTTCATCTATGTTAAGGTACTGAATCTACTGAGCGTGCCATTTTTCCTATGTTGAAAGGTCGTCATCACTCATCACTGTGAGCAAGAACAAAAAGGTTAGGGTTGATTGTATAATGGGTGTAGGGTTTTTAAATTTGTTTTCAGTTTTATGATTTGTGACATTTTGAATCTGTTAAAGTTTTGTTTATGTTCTGCTTTGATTTGTGAAAGTTTATTATATAATGGGTCTTTTAGGGTTTTTGGAAGTTTTATTTTTTGAGTGTTTTATGATTTCTTTCTGTTTGTGTTAAGTTGGTTCAATTTGTTTAACTTAGGGTTTGTCTTGAAGGTTTTATTTTGCATTTATAAGTGTATATATTTAAAAATATTTTAGTTAATGTTAGGTTTTTATGCATAATTTGGTGTGGTTTATTAAATGTGATTTGGTTGGGGTTTGTTCTATGTTTAAGGTTAACAACCCTTCATTTTTGTGAATCTCTTCAATATATTTTTATTTTTCAGTTTTGTTTGTCTTAGCATAAATGTATTTCTGTGCTTTTTGTGGCTAGAATAATAAAGATATCATATTATAAGAGTATCTTGTTGAATTTCATGATTTTCTTGTGGAAGATAAATTTAAAGATAACTGTGTAGATAATCTTAGATATATATGAATTTTTTTTGTTTCTTGGGCATTATCATTTAATTTAATAACTTGCATTTTAATTCTGACAATTGGATTCTGATCTAATGTTAAGTACACATGTTAAGATGGATCTTTTTGTCAACCATGTTCATTAATGTTTGACCAAAGCTAACAACAAAATTTTATCACAAAGGATGTTTGATTTTGAATTCTCTTTGCTTGACAAGTGAGATTATAAACTGAAAGCATCTTCTTAAGTTGTATTCTGCTTTTGTTTATCCTATCTCAGCAAAGGTATCCTAGAAGATTCAACTAAATTTCATCGGTAAGCTACTCGACCTAGATTACTATTTCTTTAAGGTGCGAAAGAAAATTTGGTTAATGGATTGCAAAATTTATAGCACTTTTTTGTTTGATTTTTGTTATTTTGGGTACAGACTGAAATTTTATGTGAGCTAACTGAATTGAAGGAAAACCATGTCATTGATTATTTAAATGCTTCCAATTTTCAAAAGGTTTAAGATTATAGTTCCTATTTTTAGACATCAAGCTTTTTAAATCTAGTTTGTTTAATTTTTTTTTAATCTAGTTTGTGTCTTTGGTTAGTTTTTTTATTCATATTGTTGAATTGAGTGTATGCTTATTTTTCAATTTCAGTTTTTTTGTTGTATTCTTTTGTTTGTTATTTTAAAGCATTCTTCTATTTATTTATTTAAATGTTTCCAAATTTCAAAAGTTTTAAGATTAGGGTTCTTATTTTTAGACTTCAAGTTTTTTCAATCTAGTTTGTTAATTAACTTTACTTTTTTTTTTAATCTAGTTTATGTGTTTGGTTAGCTCTTTCATTAATATTATTGTGTTGTTTGTTCATATTTTTAGACTTCAAGCTTTTATTCATATCTAGTTTGTTCATATTGTTGTGTTGTTTGTTTCTTTTATTAAATTTTTATTGTTATGAATTTTGCAGTTTGGTTGGTTATTAATTCTAGTTTTTATTTTGAGGGTTTGTGTCTAATTATGGTTTTATTAGTGTGGTTCTAGCTTTAGAAGATGTAGCAAGGAAAAGCTAGCAATCAAGGAGGACATCAAGGAGTAGTGGAACAAGGAAAGGGTAACAGTCAAGGAAGACAACAAGGAGTAATCGAACAAGGAGATGGTAACAGTCAAATAGGACAACAAGGAGTATTGGAGCATCATCACTGTGAGTTTGTTATGTTTAATATGCAAATTGTTTTATGTTTAGTATGTATGTATGTATGCTTGCAAATATTTTATGTTTAATGAGTATGTTTCTTTTCTGTTTAATTTGTTTGTATGCTTCTTGTTTAATTAATATCTAGATTTGCAACTATTTGATGCTTAATTAGTATATATTATTTTATTTTTAATTTGTATGTATGCATGTTTCATGCTTAATATGTATGATTGCAACTAATTTATTCTTAATTAGTATGCATATATTATCCTTAATTTTTATGGTTACTTTTTGCAACTGTTTTTATTTAATATGTATCCTTTATGCCTAAATTTTATTTATTCTTAGGTTTAATTAGTTTTTATGTAATATTAATTAGTAAGTATTCTTCTATTACTACTTATTAAACATTTTAACTATCTAAAAAAATTTAAATAGTTTAACTATATATAAAAAAAACTAATTAAAAACTACACTTTAAATATTAAAAAAATTAATAATTAAACTCTTAAAATATTTCAGTAGTGGATAATTCTCAACCAACACATATAGCTATTGCTGCAGATGGGCTTCCTCCTCTTCCTATTGGTAGTAGAAAAAGAAAACCCAATGCTAATGGTCCTAGGAGAAGCTCTAAGATTTGGTTGGACTTTAACATTCTACCCGATGAGCCTATCCCTGCTGCTGCTGCTTGTAAACATTGTCACCAAAGATACCTTTGTCATTCTAAAACACATGGAAACCTCGAACCTGAAAGCTCACTTTGAGAAATGCAAAAGTAATCCATCCCACATTCTTAATAACCCCACTCAAACAAACATTTCTTTTGGTGATGGGTAGTTTGGTTCCATCAAGCCAAATATTCAATGCCCAAGCATGTATGAATGTCGTTGATCTTTTTGTTATTCTTGATGAACATTCGTTTAGAGTGGTTGAAGGTGAGGATTTTAAACAATTATGTAGACAGTTGCAGCCACAAATGACCATCCCTTCAAGGAGGACTATTGCTAGGGATTGTTTTCAACTATATGTTGCTAAAAAATTGAAGCTGAAGGCATTGTTCAAATCTGATTGTAGTAGAGTAGCTCTTACTACAGACATTTGGACGTATGTTCGAAATATTGGTTATATGACCCTTACCGCTCATTTCATTGATAAAGAATGGAACTATCAGAAACGCATTATAAGCTTTAGTTTAGTGCCAAATCACAAAGGAGACACTATTGGTAGGAAAATTGAAGAAGTGTTGATGGAATGGGGTATTAGAAATGTGTCTACAATTACCGTTGACAATGCATCGTCCAATGATGTTGTTGTATCTTATCTGAACAAGAGACTTAAGAACAAGAATGGACTGATGGGTGAAGGGGATTATTTTCATATGAAGTGTTGCTCCCATATCTTGAATCTAGTAGTCCAAGATGGGTTAACAAAACAAGATTTATCTATTCGTAGCATTCGCAATGCAATTAGGTTTGTCCGTTCTTCTCCACAAAGAGCTTTGAAGTTTAAGGAATGCATTTATATTTGTAATATAACATGTAAAAAAATTCTTAGTCTTGGTGTTTCCACAAGGTGGAATTCAACATACATGATGTTGAAAGCTACTGAAAAGTATCAAGCATCTGTTGATAAATTAGAGAGTGAGGATTTTGGGTATTTGATTTGGTTTGGGGTTGCTGGTCCTCCTACTTCTGATGATTGGGAAAGAATTCGGAGCATTTGTGAGATTTTTAAAGATTTTCTTTGAAGCAACAAAGGTTTTTTCATCGTCGCAACAAGTGTCTCTGCACACAGCTTTTCATAACTTGACTTCTATTGAATGTGAGCTTGACAAAACATCAATGAACCCGAATACTATTGTGGCTGTAATGGATTCATATATGAAGCGAAAATATGATAAATATTGGGGTGACATTGAAAAAATCAATCGTTTTCTTTATTTTGGAGAGATATGTGATCCTCGTTATAAAATAAGGTATATTAAGTGGACTTTTGATAACATGTATGGTGAGGACATTGGTAAGGTGAAGGCTGAAAATATTAAGGATGGTTTAATGAAATTGTACACTTGGTACAAATCTGCCCATGATGGTAGTGTTGTATTTGTTGATGTCCGATCTGTTGAGCAATCTACTCCCCCTAAAAATCCATCATTTTTTACACGGGTAGATGCCTTTAAACAAAACTTAAAAGAAAAGGATTCTATTGATAAACAAAACGAACTTGGAGGTACTTAAGTGACACTTGTTCAATAGATGGCGATAAGTTTGACATTTTGATTTGGTGGAAGCAAAATACTGCTCGTTACCCTATTTTGGCAGCAATGGTAAGAGAAATTATGGCCACACCAGTGTCAACTGTGGCTTCAGAGAGTGCATTCAACACATGTGGAAGGGTTTCGGACACTTATAGGAGCTCTTTGTTGTGACATGTTGTGTAATATGTATATGTACTTCTTTAATTAGACTATTTCTTGTTATTGTAAATTAACTTTTAATTTAAATTGTTTAATTCATTGTAGAACTTCAACAAGGCTCGATAACTAGTAGTGGAAGGCAATGGTCTATTATTGACGGAGCAGCTGCTCCTGGTCCCGGGCCTGCTTAAAGTATGTAAGTGAGCTTTAATAATGAACCGAACAATTATGCTAATTTAGTTTTATTTAATTACATCTAGGTTTCAGATTTCAGACTTTTTGAGTTTTTTTGAAGTCATATATGACTTATACTTGCACAACACATGTCTGTATTTTGAGGATGATGTTTTGGCTGAAAACTGTGCTTGCGTGATATCATTTTGAACATGATTTGTTGACGTTTGTTGGGTTGGTTGGTTGCTGCCATCAATTTCTGTATGTGTGGTTCATGCTTGATAATTGGTGGGTTTCTGTATGTTGGACTTACTGAGTTATATTTACTGAAATTTCTGAATTATTTGGTACTAATTGTGTGTTTGATTGTCACCGGCTTTCAAATGAACATCATTATTGGGAACCACACAAATTTACTCATGTTTCGACATGTGAAAGGGTAAGTTACAGACTTGATATTTTTGTATGTATCATTAAATTTTAGTTAAGTTTGTAATTGAAACTTTTATTATTAACTTAATACTTAGTATGAATTTGATGTTATTTTTAACTTATTGAAATTTGTATTACTGTTAACTTAGTAATTAGCATTATTGTTCTGTCATACTTAGTAGTTTATATTATAATGTGAACTGATTATGTTGTATTTAAATTGATAAAATGAGAACTTAATTGGTTATGAACTAGTTATGTTGTATTGGTAGATAAAATGATAATTTAACTGGTTATCAACTTGCTAGGTTGTATTTAGTATTTAAACTGATATAAAGAGAACTTAATTGGCTATCAACTGATTATATTTACTGAAATGTCTGAATTATTGGGTACTAATTTTGTGTTTGATTGTCACCAGCTGTTAAATGAACATCACTATTGGAAACTACACAAATTTACTCATGTTTCCACATGTGAAAGAGTAAGTTACTGCCTTGATTTTTTTTTTTTTTTTTTTTATGTATCATTAAATTTTAGTTGAGGTTGTAATTGAAACTTTTATTATTAACTTAGTACCTAGTATGAATTTGTTAATATTTATAACTTATTGAAATTTGTATTATTGTTAACATAATAATTATTATTATTGTTCAGCCCTACTTAGTAATTTAGATTATAATATAAACTGATTATGCTGTATTTAAATTTATAAAATGAGAACTTAATTCGTTATGAATTGGTTATGTTGTATTTAAAGATAGAATGAGCACTTAATTGACTATCAACTAGTTAGATTGTATTTAATATTTAAACTGATATAAGGAGAACTTAATTGGCTATGAATATGTTGTACTCAAGCTTTTATTTTTCCAATAAATTAGTGGCGAGAGATTTGACAGTGGTTCATTTTCAACCTCGAAGTGGTTATCTCACATTAGGGAGTTGAATTTCAAGGTTATAGTTTAAGCTTTTATGTTGATGTATTCTAATTTATTTTATCATTAGGTTATATTCTTATTAAATTAATTTCATTTTTGTTATATGTACAGCTACTGCAGCATCAACCATATGCAAACTGATCATCAAGTTCCAAAATATTGCTTTACTATGTTTATTAATAGATTTGGATTGAAATATATACTAATTTAAATACTTTTGGATGACTGTAATATATAATTACTTTTCATTATGACTGTAATTATAAAGTTTGACTCATTCTTGGTGATGTTGGCAAGCTTTTGATTTGGATGAAATTCCGAATAGCATGAATTTGTTATATATTATTTAGGTTTGTTACCAAAGATGAAGGTCCTAATATGTTCTTAATTGATGGTCCCGCTAATCTGTTCTATTGATCATTTATGTTTATAAGTCAATTTTGTTTGAAGGATATTTGAAGTAAACTATTGTTTTAAAAAATAGGGCTTAAGTTAAATTGTCTTATGATCCATACAAATAAAAATGTAAACCAGTATTTTATGAAAAATCTTTATAGATACATTTGTTGTTAATTGGATCACAAAGTTTTCAAAGTCCATACAAATTGAAACCGGTTCACCCGACCCGCAAAATCGATTAAACCCGTAACCTGAATACCAACAAACCCGATTCAAATTCCATATTTTTTTTAAACTTAATTCAGATTATTAGTCAAAACCTTAAATATCTAAGTTCTTAATACTAGTTGATTATTAAACTAATTAATCTACTTAAATCTATCAATTACTACTAAGACTCTAATTGATTATTCCATAACCATTTTCTAGTTTCGATATTTCCCCTGATCAATTAAGTCTAAGCTTTTAATCGATTAATTTATAACTTAATTCTTTTTTTTATTCTAATATCATATTTATTTAAATAGGTAAGGGTTATTAATCTATTTTTCATGTTTGATACCATATTCAAGTCTTAAATACCACTCTAATCATTTAACTAAGTTCAACGAATTGATTATTGTTTAACTTAGGTGTTTTCAATTTTAGACTATACCCTAATCGAATATAAAGGTCTAATTAATCGGTTAATCTAATTTATCTCAACTTGATCGATTATTTTTATGCTACTATTAGATTAATCATAATTTTTAGAGACCAATCGATTAACCTATGATACCAATAGATTATTATAACATAAAAACTCATCATTCATTATCATCAAACATTTAAACATGTATATAGCACAAAATAAAGTAATACATAATATCATAAACAATAATCATAACAAGTATCAAAGGTCAACACAACAACAACAACTTTTCATAATTTAAATAAAAAAAGCTACCCATCTTATAAGTTAGTATAAGTTAGTATGAAACATTTTAACACAGCTTATTCTATTCTCCCCCAATGGTTCTAACAATAAATGGTCTGTGTTGACCTAAGAATCATGGAACATCATTATTTAATAAATTTACTCGACTTATTAAATATGTGTGTTACTAAAAGATAGGATGCAAAATTTGCTACACAAAATTAATTTTTTTTAATTTTGGTCAAATATTAATTGATTAGTAATATGACCCTAATTAATTAATCGAGTAAAAAATAACTTTTTTTTGTACTGGACAACATATTAATCGATTATCCAACTTATTTAATTGATTAATCTCTTTCCAAATCAATTAATACCAATTATTAATTAATTAAATGTTTTAAAACAAGTACTTACTATTTCTAGTTATCGTATATTGATATGTAAATATCTAACAATTAGCACAAACGAATCTCAAGATTTATAAATAATTAATAAAAACTCGAAGTTTTAGAATAACGTTCTAATAATTGAGAATGTTTTTCAATTAAAAAAAAAAAACTTGAGTTGTTATCCTTTTCTCTCCTGCAAAGATTAATGGCAAAAAGATGATAACATTATGAAGTTTACAATGATAAATCAAGACTTCAAAAGAATCCGTTATCACTTCATAGATGAACTCTAATCTCCCTCTCTATCACCCCATATATATAGGAATCAGTGGTAGTGGATTCCTCCTTCATCCAACAAAATACACACACTATTTTCATAAATATCAATAATAACATTAAGAATAAAACTAATAATTTAAGTATAGTAATCTGATGTATTAAAAAAAGATGATTATTACTTAAGAATCGTTTCAAAGGATCTCTATTATGTTTGGAGTAATTTACTTGCAAAAGAGAGTGCCCATGGGCGTGTTTGTTGCCGTTGAAATCTTTAATTAAGTAGTTTATAAATGTAGAGTATATAAATTGTATAATATTTTTTTTGTTGGCACATTGTAGTATAATTTGTAATGTTAAAACGATATAGTGTTTTGATAATGTTTTTATGTTATTTGGGCTTAATGAATTTCTATATTGCTTTCGTTTTCTTTCTGCTTTAACGTCGGGTATATAGTAACCGATGTGAAACGATTGTGGATCACACCTTTTACATCAGGTACATACAAATTCAGATGCAAATGATCTTCTTACCATATACCGTTTTTAGTAAAACCGTTGCGAAAACTATTTTTTACATTGGTTTTGTCAATCAACCAATAATATAACTGTTTAAATCATTAAGGTCGTTAAAAAAAGTGAAATGTTCCACAAATTTCATCAGACATCAAACACATCATTTTCTTCAAAATCAATGTAAAAAGTTATTTTACCTATGTAAATTAGAGTAGTTTTGACAATAGTGTTAATTTTTGTATTAATATTTACATTTATGTTGAGTTTAATAATTATGCAATAAAACCTTTTTTTCACAAACGATTTTAATTTATCTCCCAATAATGTTGGCTGTAATATTAGTTTTTAAAACACTCTAAATATCAAAATAAAAAGATATGATTGAGTAAGAATATAAATAATTACATCACATTTTTTTTATTCGCACATTAATTACATATAGTGAGTGCAAACTTATTGAATTCAAATATATATACATGGAAGAGACATCTATACTTGTGAAAACTTTTATATATTTCAAAAAGAGTTGTGGATTGCATGTACCGTAGATTGTGGAATTGAAAATAAGAAAGAAAATGATGAAGCGAAAACAATACATATAATAGTGGAGTTAATCATAAAATATGTGCAAATTGTTAACGCAAAAGGTTTAAATCTCAAGATATATTGTGTAGACGCATAATTTGTGTTCTAACAAGTCTATTTTTAGTGTTGACATAGTAATAAAAAAAATTGATTGAATTTGAAGGTGATTATACTCAAACTTAAGCAAAATAAGTGGAGTCCTTCATAGGATTTAATATTTCTAAAGAAGTGAAAATTTAACGCTAAATTTATTGTGTTACAAATTTTCAATACAAATATTTCTTTTTTATGCATTTTTAGTCTTTACAACTTTGTGCATTCATGATATTTTTATTCTATTTTTAGTCTTTGAATGTTTAGTTTTCCTTAACTCAGTTGAGATTTACATACGTGGCCAATATCAAAAGTTAATACAACAATTGAGTCGTTGTAGTATAGTGGTGAGTATTCCCGCCTGTCACGCGGCTGACCCGGGTTCGATCCCCGGCAACGGCGTTTATATTTTTTATTTTATTATTTTATCAGAACTTAGAATTAAAAAATGAAAAACAATTTGGCCCATGCAGGTCTCGAACCTGCGACCTTGGCGTTATTAGCACCACGCTCTAACCAACTGAGCTAATGGGCCTCAATAAAAATTAATTTCTGACTTATGGAATAAAGATAATGGAGAATGAAAATTAAGTAAGATATTGGAAAAGTTTGAATTGACAAGGCCCATGGTCATGAAATAAGTATGTAAACGATTTATTTATTTTATATATAATCTATAAAAGAAAATTTTGGAGATCACAAAACCATATATAATAATATTTGAGGTCATACACAAAAGATAGAACATTCATTTTGATTGAAATCCAATTTTACTGTTAATTTGAGGAAATATTCTTGCACCATAAAAAATGGAATATATTCAATACTATAGTGTAAGAGTGTGAAGTACAAATTATCCGTTCATATTTTGACATATAAGTCATTTCCTCATTAAAAAAAAAAGTAATAGATTTACATATTTTAGGTTTGAGTTTCCACAAATGTAAAAAGTAAGTGGTAGAAGAGTAATTTTTTTTTTTATAGTTGGAATTTAAGTTTAAGTGATAATTTTATATCAACGACGAATAAATTAAATGTTAAATATATAAAAAAGATTATTTATATTTCCAATGTCTTAAAATCTTGGTTGAAATATAGTTTCGTAAATCATTCGCCCATAGTTGTTCTCTATACTCATCATATTTCTCCAACACTTAAATCAAAGATATAGACCAAATAATCAATAACACTTTTATCTAATCCTTTTTTTAAGAGACAATTAAATTATTACATTTGTTGACTAAATTATAACTTATCTCTCCAAAATCTAATGTACAAAGAGTTTTAAACCTAAAAAGTAGAAATATGAGTTTTGTAGTAGGACATTGAATTGACTCATCACTCTAACTTACAATTTTTTCATGTTAATGGTCCTGGTTAAATTGCTGTTACATAAAAAAAAATTATTGTACACCAATGGGGAGAAAATATCAATATTTACTAACATTTATGAAATTTGATACCTAATCCAAAACACCAAAATTTGTAACACTTCTTTATACTTGGCCTAAGTGATAACGTAGGTGTCCTGGTATATGGTCAATCAAATCCAAGTACTAAATGCAATTTTGGCATACAAGTTAAAGGAAATTGAATTAATTTTTCTAACTTATATTAGAAACAAAACAAAAGATGCTCAAATGAAGGGTATCCTGAAAAGGAATGTGCTTCCTCTTTGTATTGGCTTTTGAAAAGATGTAAGAATCTTTAAGAATATCCATTTCAGAATTCCATTTGGAAAGGACCCTGTTTGTATTATTTTTCTGCCAGACAACTATTTTTTTATAAATATTTTTGTATGGTAATCAAAGAAAAAACTCTCCTACATGAAGGGTGGAAATAAAGACATTGTGGGTTCAAATCTGCAATTTTTTTATCTTGAACCGTATTTAATAGACATATTCCTCTTTATTCAGTTATTTATATTTCAATTATAAGAGCATTATCCAAAACAACATTAAAAATTTGAATTGTCTAATGTATTCCCGGTTCAAAGGTACACCACACTATTTTTAATAAATTATAATAAAATTATTTTTTACTTAAAATTGTAAGAGTTCACTTTTAAATCAATTTTTAGAGTTCCTAACGAGAGACACCTTTAAAAACCATGCACCTTATCCTTCAATCCAAGACACATCATGTATGCTACACCCTACCCTTCCTATTGTTAGATAATATTGTTTTGATGTGTTAGTAGTAAAGGTAATTTAGACTTTTCTATACTATAGTATATATACCTATTGTAACACTAGCAAACATAAAACTTTGTTTATTTGTTGATGAAACCCTAGCAAGGGTTCATTTTCTTCTCACTTTCTTTTCTTCCTCATCTATGTTTATGTTAGATTATTATTGTTAACATAGCATCAAAGAGCTTTGGTTGATTTTGAGATTTACGATAAAGTGATTCCGAACATAGTGAAATCTATTCGTTTCGCGGTTGGTACCAGTTTCCTCCCTCCATTTTCGTTTATGATCTAATTTTGCTTCTCAGTTTTCAGTGTGATTTTGTTCTTCCGTTTTCAGCGTGAGTGGTTTCTAATTGACTATGCTATTAACATGTTATCCATAATTTTTTTGTTCTCGGTGATTGTGTTCGTGATATTTTCTGTCATTGTTTGTCATGGCTGGTGCTAATGAAGATTATCGTCAAGCTGTTAGTGTCCACCTTAATGGACATAATTACTCTTATTGGAGTTATGTGATGAATTTTTTTTTGAGTGGAAAAGATATGTGGGTTTATGTTGATTGAACTTATGTAAAGCCTATAGATAACAAGAGGGAATTGACTGGGACATGCCATAAATAGGGAGGACTTTATGTTTTGGATGACCTGCAAGTTTAGATAGTTTAGCCTCAACATCCATTGTTGACTTATTATCTATTTTTCGTTTGAATTCTTTATCTTCTAGTTTTTATTTCTGACATTCTTGATTTGGGCATGTTATTGCTTCTAGATTAAAATAATTAACTTCTACTGGAACTTTAGGATAGTTACAAACCAGTGATATTTTATATTCTTGTGATTGTAAACTTGCTAAATTTTCAAATTTACCATTTAGTAAAAGTGTTTCCGTTTCATATGCATATTTTGATTTAGTTCACTCTAATATTTAGGGGTCCATCATTGTTTCCCACCAAAAGTGGATCTAGATTTTATGTTACATTTATTGATGATTACACTCATTATTGTTGGGTTTATCTTATGAAAAACCGGTTTGGATTTTTTGATATTTATCTTATGTTTCGTCTTATGGTAAAAAACTCAACATAATGGTGTTATAAAATGTTATCGTTGTGATTTAGGTGGTGAAAATACCTCTAATAAATTATTGGCTTAATTGCAATTTTGGTCCCCCTATTTTAGCTGAATCGTGAAAATAGTCCCTCCATTTTGTTTCTCCTCAGTTTTGGTCCCCCAAACAGAATTTTAGTTCAAAACTTGATGAAATTTTATTTTTTTAAAGCCGTACTACACCATTTATGGTCATATATTTCAGGTACAATTGTTGCAAATAAGATCTTGAGGCATTGTGTGACTTAAATAAATGCAAAAAAAATGAAATTTCATCAAGTTTTGGACCAAAATTCTGCTTGGGGGACCAAAACTGGGGAGAAACAAAATAAGTTAAATTGTCTTATGATCCATACAAATAAAAATGTATACCACTGTTTTATGAAAAATCTTTATAGATAAATTTGTTGTTAATTGGATCACAAAGTTTTCAAAGTCCATACAAATTGAAATCGGTTCACCCGACCCGCAAAATTGATTAAACCCGTAACCCAAATACCAACAAACCCAATTTAAAAACAGTCGAAATTGGACCTCATTTTGCCAACCGTGGTTTGGGCTGAATTGGATATTTAAACCCGAATTCGTCCGAACCCGACTATTTGTCCAACCCAAACATGCATCACATAATAAAACTCAACTCATATTTGCAACTAGTTGTATTACGATAAATTGGAGTTCATCATCATTTTTTCAATAATATATTTTTTAAACTTAATTCAGATTATTAGTCAAAACCTTAAATATCTAAGTTCTTAGTACTAGTTGATTATTAAACTAATTAATCTACTTAAATCTATCAGTTACTACTAAGACTCTAATTGATTATTCCATAACCATTTTCTAGTTTCGATATTTCCCCTGATCAATTAAGTATAAGCTTTTAATCGATTAATTTATAACTTAGTTCTTTTTTTATTCTAATATCCTGTTTATTTAAATAGGTAAGGTCTATTAATCTATTTTTCATGTTTGATACCATATTCAAGTCTTAAATACCACTCTAATCATTTAACTAAGTTCAACGAATTGATTATTGTTTAACTTAGGTGTTTTCAATTTTAGACTATACCCTAATCGAATATCAAGGTCTAATTAATCGGTTAATCTAATTTATCTGAACTTAATCGATTATTTTTATGCTACTATTAGATTAATCATAATTTTTAGAGACCAATCCATTAACCTTTGATACCAATAGATTATTATAACATAAAAACTCATCATTCATTATCATCAAACATTTAAACATGTATATAGCACAAAATCAAGTAATACATAATATCATAAACAATAATCATAACAAGTATCAAAGGTCAACACAACAACAACAACTTTTCATAATTTAAATAAAAAAAGGTACCCATGGGATAACATTTTAACACATATTATTGAATTTTAACACATAATTAACCATTGGGGGAGAATAGAATAAGCTATGTGTTAAAATGCTTAATTTTGAATTTAACTTGTTATATTGGTTCAAATTTAACCGATCTAATAAATCATTTTTGAATTTCACTTATTATATTGGTTCAAATTTGACCGATCTAATAAATCATTTTTGAATGTGACTTGTTACATATATTATTTTAGCTGATTTAATAATTAACTTTTATTACAACGCTTGATGTTAGATTGGATAAGAAACTGATCTAATAAGTACATAGGAACTGATCTAACAAGGTTTAATTGCACTAGTGCCATCTTATAAGTTAGTATGAAACATTTTAACACATAGCTTATTCTATTCTCCCCCAATGGTTCTAACAATAAATGGTCTGTGTTGATCTAAGAATCATGGAACATCGTTATTTAATAAATTTACTCTACTTATTAAATATGTGTGTTACTAAAAGATAGGATGCAAAATTTGCTACACAAAACTATTTTTTTTTTAATTTTGGTCAAATATTAATTGATTAGTAATATGACCCTAATTAATTAATCAAGTAAAAAATAACTTTTTTTGTACTGGACAACATATTAATCGATTATCCAACTTATTTAATTGATTAATCTCTTTCCAAATCCATTAATATCAATTATTAATTGATTAAATGTTTTAAAACAAGTACTTACTATTTCTAGTTATCGTATATTGATATGTAAATATCTAACAATTAGCACAAACGAATATCAAGATTTATAAATAATTAATAAAAATTCAAAGTTTTAGAATAACCTTCTAATAATTGAGAATGTTTCTCAATTAAAAAAAAAAAAAAAAACTTGAGTTGTTATCCTTTTCTCTCATGCAAAGATTAATGGCAAAAAGATCATAACATTATGAAGTTTACAATGATAAATCAAGACTTCAAAAGAAACGGATTCCAGTGTCTCTCTTGCATGGGACATGTTCTTAATCTAGTTCCTATTTACACTATCACTTCATAGATGAACTCTAATCTCCCTCTCTATCACTCCATATATATAGGAATCAATGGTAGTGGATTCCTCCTCCTCATTCACCCAACAAAATACACACACTATTTTCATAAATATCAATAATAATATTAAGAATAAAATTAATAATTTAAGTATAGTAATCTGATGTATTAAAAAAGATGATTATTA
>NC_021160.2:40421515-40443994 GCF_000331145.2 Cicer arietinum | reverse complement strand
GATTACACTCATTATTGTTGGGTTTATCTTATGAAAAACCGGTTTGGATTTTTTTGATATTTATCTTATGTTTCGTCTTATGGTAAAAAACTCAACATAATGCTGTTATAAAATGTTATCGTTGTGATTTAGGTGGTGAAAATACCTCTAATAAATTATTTCAATTACTTGTTTATGATGACACTCTCCACTAGACATCTTGTACTAATATTCCTCAACAAAATGAAGTTGTTGAAAGGAGACACCGTCGTACTATTGAGATTACTCGTTTCCTTTTATTGTGTGTTTCAATTTCAGTCCCTAGTAAGTTTTGGGGTGAAGCAGTTTTTACTGTTGTCCATGCCATTAATAAATTCCCATCATTTTTCATATCAGGTTTGGTTCCATTTGAAAAATTGTATGCTTTTATCCCTGATTACTTTTTTTTTTGAAAGTATTTGGTAATACTTATTTTGTTCTTTGTCCACAAGTAGAATGCAATAAATTGTCTTCTCGTTCTGTCATGTGTGTTTTTCTTGGTTATGAGGATGGTTAAAAGGGTTATTGTTGTTATAATCCTCATGCAAGAAAATTTTATGTTTCTCATCATGTTGTTTTTCTCGAGCACATCCCATTTTACTTTGTTTCCTTTGATTCTCATATTACTAATAGTTTGAAACTAACCCATATTAATCTGTTTGGTCCTCATGATAATGCTTATAGAGATTGTAATATTGAGAATTGCAAGAGAAATACTAATACTCCAGATGATGACATCCCTCTTGTCCCCTTACTGTCCAACCACCTTATGTGATTGTTGATCATCCGCCTTCATCTTCGCCTCCTCGTTACCCATCATGTCACCAAAAGTCTACTTAGTTACCTTATTTTGTCTATTCCACTTACTCAACTTCATTTGTTTCTTTTTTAACCTTTATTCATAGTTTGTCTTAACCTATATTCTTGATCCTCTTTGGAAGCAAGCTATGGCAAAAGAACTCTATGCATTGCACAAAACAAATACTTGGTAATTAGTACCTATTTCTTTTGAAAAACGTGCTATTGGATCTTGTTGGGTATACAATATCAAAACTGAGTGTGATGGGTCGATAGAGTGCTACAAAGCTCGTTTTGTTACTAAGGGATTCTCTCAACATGGTATGAATTATGAAGAAACATTTGCTCCTATAGCCAAGATGACCACTATTTGTACTCTTATTGAAATTACATCTATTCATTAGTGAAATATTTCTCAAATGGATGTTAGAAATGTCTTTCTAAATGGTGAACTTTATAAAGAAGTCTATATGGTCCCTCCACAAGGTGTTGCTCATAATTAAGAGGAAATGTGTAAGTTAAAAAGACTCTTTATGGTCTTAAACAAACTCCTCGAGTTTGGTTTAAGAAATTCTTTATTGTGATCATATCTCTTGGTTTCTGCTTTAGTGAACATGATTCTGCATTGTTTATCAAGTCTACCACTTATGGTCGTACTATATTTTCCTTGTATGTTGATGATTTAATTATTACTGGTTGATGATATTATTATTACATGGGAGTCATGTGTGGTCGCACACCCTAAACATGATGATGAAATGACTCAGGCCCTATTCTCTATTTCTTGGGGATTGAAATTACTGAAGTAACAATGTCAATTATAAGGAAGGGGGTTTGAATTATAATTGCCCCTTTTTAATTTTTTTTGTTAAAAACTAAAGTGTTTAACTCAAGATTGATCTTTGTTACAAACGAAGAACGTTCTTGGATAGTAGTAAGAAAACAACAATATTAATTCATCAATATAAAAACTGATTGTAATACAAAAAGTAAATAGAGATAATGAAAGAGAGATCGCACAAGGATATATCCTAGTTCATCCAACACGGGTTACGTGCAGTCCTCACATTTGTGAGATTTTCCATTAAGTGCTCAAAGCAAGAAAGTTCTTAGTTTTCACACAACTTTCACAGATCAATCTTGATCTATTACAAAGTTCTACCTTTCTACCTAGAAAAGATTTCCACAAGTTACCTTACACTATTTTAGAAAGGATTTTACAAGCTACCTTTTAAATCATAAAATGATTTTTACACAATACTCAAGCTATGCCAACAATATAGCATTGAGTTACAAAGTAATGATTTTTGAGATTGTTAGAATTTGAGTATGCTCAACTCTTGTTTGAGAATAGATTCTGGAATTTAGAACCGAGTAAGTACTGATTCTAATATCACACTAAGGACAAAACTGAAATTTAGAATGATTAAGAAGCTCAAGTATGATTGAATGAGTGATGTTTTCCTTGGAACTTTAAGTTTTGATTTGTTCTTCATCGTGAAGCTTTATTTATATGCTTCAAGAGAGCTTATGACAACTCATTTTGCCGTTGGAAATAGTCCAATTTTCATGAGTAAGTGAATGAATAAGATCCGCCATAAAGCAAGAATTTTCTTACTGAAAACAGGAATGTTCTTGTGAACCAATAACGTTATTCGAATTTGTCTTGAGATGAACTGACTTATGTTCTGAATTTGAAAGTTTTCTGAAGTGATCCCATGCCTTGAATCGCGTGTGCAAGTCTGTTTGAAAGTACAACAACAGTGTCCTTTCCAGCTTGTCAGTTTGTACTTGCACTTGCATAACTTGGAGAACGATCTTGCTTTAAATATTTTGTGAAGCAAAGTGTTTTGCCTTCAAATTATGGAGTAATTATTGCTTAGATTTGTTCTTTTATATTTCTGATGAAGATATGTAATTGATTACACTTACTAGATCGAATCTTTTATATAGAAATCTGATCATTCTTATTTATCGCATATGTGGATAACATTCTTTGTTTTCCAAAAATCTGTCAAGAATGTTCTTCGTTTCATTGATTTTGCTTTAATTATTTTAATATGATATATTTTTTAATGCTTGATACCTATCTTGTTTTAACACACTCAAATACACATGTTAAATACCAAAACACTTAGAATCATAATTAAAAGTCTTAATTAACATTTTGTTAATTATCATCAAAATATTAATTTGGGATTTTGTCTCAACAATTACATATTCTCCTAGAGACTACCTTTTGTCTCAATCCAAGTACATTGCTAACATTCTTGCACAAACTCATATTTTGGATACTAGAGCAGCAAATACTCCTCTTGAGTTGAATGTGAAGTATGCTTCCTCTGATGGTGTTCCTTTACTAGATCCCACATTGTATCGTACTTTAGTTGGCATCCTGGTGTATCTTACGATTACTAGACCTAATATTGCTTATGTTACATGCTTATTCTAATGTTGATTGGGCTCGTGACCCCACAAATCGTAAGTCCGCCACAAGATTTTGAATTTTTCATGGAGATTCTCTTATTTCTTGGAAGAGTAAGAAACATGACATTGTCTCTCGTTCTTCTACAAAAGCTGAATATCATGTTATGGTATGACTATCTCTCTTTTGTCTAATATGAGTATCTCTCTTTCTGAATATGATTGTCTAATATGGATTTTGTCTAATATGATTATCTCTCTTTATGAGTCAATTCTGATGCCCGACGATAATAAAGGTGCTATTCAAATTGCTCATAATTGGTCTTTCATGAATGCACCAAGCACATTGAGATTGATTATCGTCTTACTCATCATCATATTCAGCATGAAAAAATTACTCTATTGTTTGTCTCTTCCTCCTTACAAATTGTTGATATGCTCACAAAGATGTATTCCTTTAAACATTTTCATTTTTTGGTTGACAAACTCCCAATACTCCTTGTTAATACATCATGAATTTGAGGAGAGATGTTAGATAATATTGTTATCATGTATTAGTAGTAAAGGTACTTTTGACTTTTTTATTCTCTATTATACATACCTATTGTAACACTAGCAAACCTAAGCTTTGTTCATATGTAAATGAAACCCTAGCAAGAGTTCCCTTTTTATCCCTTTTCTTCTTCCTCCTCTATGTTTATGTTAGGTTTATATTGTTAACACCTATATCAGCTGTACATTTGGATATAAAATACTCGATTTATGAAATAGAGAAATACTTCAAATTTGATATGATATATACAAATAAAAAAAACTATATTCCATTTAAAAAAATGTTAACACTAGTATATAAGACACGTAATGTTGTGGTAGTGTCGGCATGAAAGATGTTTAGGGTGTACGACCGCACATGACTCTAAATTTATTAATGGTTTCAACATGTCTTTGATACTTAGAATTATAAAAAAAAAAAAATAGTTTTGATCCTCGTAAATTTTTTTGTTTGATTCACATCTCTATAAATACAAATTAATTATGTAGCAATGTATGTTTTGTTGGGACTAAAATAATCTAACAATACTAACAAGTTTTTGTTTGAACAATACAGAAAGACAATAGAAATTAGAGTTTTCAATTTTGGTCACCCTTTCAAACAATAATCATCAGATTTTTAATTTTTAATTTCTAATTTTTATTTTAGTTTTTATTAAAAAAAAAAAAGCTTAATGGTGTTAGAATTTTTTTAACAGAATTTGGATTGAGGGACCAATATAAAATGAATCTATAATTGCAAGGATGTGAATCAAATAAAAAAACGTATAAGAACCAAAATCAAAAAATGTTATAATCGTCGGAACCAAAGATATATTTAAACTTTTATTAATTAATTATCTTATGACTAAGATAATGACTAATATAATACCCTAGAAAACAAAAAAAGTTTTCCCCTTCTTAATTCTCGTACTCTAGTTACTCCTTGGTCCCTCAAGTTTGTTAAGAAGAACAAAATAATCAAATTATTTTCCAAAAGAATCTTCTTTACAAACAATTGTCTGTCTTTATTCTCATCTCAAAAAAATTCTCTTATTGAGATGATTACTGAATGGGATCTTATCATGCAAAAGTAGGTTGATCAGATCAAAGATAATGAAATTCATTATCATATTCTTAGTCATAAGATCTATGATTAAGTAATTAATATTTATAATAAACACAATGAATTGATTAATATCACACCAAACATAATGAAATGTATTATCATTATATGACTTATAAAAAATAAAGAACATGTTTAAAAAAAATATGGTACAAAGTTCAAACTTCGCACATGACACTCAAATTATCAAAGACGACACTAGTGAGATTAATGAAGGTAAATAATTGACTTATGCTCCATAAGAGGAGTGTGTTCCAATCCTGCTATTGATTTAAAGATTTTTGTGTGATTAATTGATAGATATCAATCTCTAAATCTTGAAATCTATTATAATCTTGATGAGTTTTTGAAATTCAACTCAATTACACTTTTTGTTAAAAAAATAATATTGAGCAACAATGGTTGCTAACTTGCTATAAGCACGATTGAGTGGCCATAGACCAAATGTGGCATATATAGTGAAAGACTTTAATATATTTGTTTTAGTGTTCATCCATATTAATTTTACCCCCCAATTGAAAGGGAAAATATCATAAAATTAAAGGGCCAATATGCAAAATAACAATCTTTGTTTCTATTCTTGCCAATCTCATGTCCACATTCAAAGCCACTCAAACAACACAACAAAACAAAAGTAAACTTAACAACAGCCTCAATTTGCTTCATCACATAAAAGTCACAAACACAAAACAGAACAAACATCTTACAAATCTCAACTCTCTTCCTCTATCTCTCAAATGAAAAGCTAATTAATAATATATTTGAAAACCATTGATTAAACATTTAAAAAGCTTATGGCTTTTCTTCTACCAAACCTCCAACCTTATCTCCTAGCTCAATCTAAATCCAAAGATAAAACTTTTCACCAAACACTTTCACCACCAAAATCCACTTCTCATTTTCTTTCATCTTCTCACTTATCCTCCCTTCAAACTCCAACTACTTCACAAGTTAACACACCACCAAGTGTTCAAGATAAACAGCTGTCAAAGGATGAATTCTATGTCAACCTTGGTCTTGCTGTTAGAACCCTCCGTGAGGATACGCCTATGATCTTCATCAAAGACCTCAATTATGATATTTATAGGTAATTTCTCACCCCATGTCACTATTTCTTATAATTTTCTTTTTTTCAGTGTTTTTTTTTCCCCGTAATATTTTATAAACAAAGTTTTACTTTTTAGGGGTGATTGTCGGATAGTGTAAAAAAAATTTCCACTAACGATGTATATATAAATTAAATCCTTTAGAAATTAGATTAGGAAGTGTTTTTCGAAAATGCATTTTCTCTAGTTAGTTTCTATATTTTTTTTCTATCGCTAATAAAATAGATATTCTATAACCAAATGTTATTCCAGTCATCCGCGTAATTTCAAAAGAAAATTGAAAATGTTGTTAAAATTTAAACATTACCCTTATTTCAATTGGATTTTGATAATTTCAGGGATGATATAACATTTTTGGACCCCTTAAATACATTTACTGGGATTGAAAAGTACAAATTGATCTTCTGGGCATTAAGATTTCATGGAAAACTATTGTTTCATGAGATATCACTTGATGTATACAGAGTTTGGCAACCTTCAAAGAATGTGATATTGATTAGGTGGAACCTTAAGGGTGTGCCACGTGTACCTTGGGAAGCTAAAGGAGAATTTCAAGGTACTTCAAGATATAAATTGGACAAAAATGGAAAAATTTATGAACATAAAGTTGATAACTTGGCTTTCAATTTTCCAAAGTATATCAAACCAATTTCAGTTTTGGATTTAGTTACATCTTGCCCTGTAAGTCCAAACCCTACATTTTTGTGGGGTCCTATGGATGTCTACTCTTCTTCATGGATAATCTTATACAAGGCAGTTAGGGATACATTGGATCAAGAAGGGAGTTTGCTACCACAAGATGGTCTACCTATATGTTCATAAATCATAACTATGATCTATCACTTAGTGAATTGTATCATATGTCACACATCCATAAATTTTAAGTTGTAGGACCAATACTCATTATATATGATATCATAGCGACAAATCTAGAAATTTTGAATTGTTGAGGCAAAACTCTTATATATAAAATTGTAGGAGCAATACTCGTATAATTATATGATACATAGTATATATTATGTTGGGGCAACTAATATATACTGATGATATATTTGAAGAGCTTACACAGATGATATATTTGATATACATCAATATGTTGTAATCTTCTAAGATTAATTTTAATAATTTAGATTTTTTTTTTACTCTGTCATAGAAGTGGATCATGTCATTTTTTTATACTTTTTTTTTCCTTGTAGGTAATGGTATAATCTAAAGTAGTATCTATTGACATTATTGTTCTGTTATAGAATGTATCATAATTTGGTTGTTTTCATTTCATTTGAAGACATATTGTTCTTTAAAATGAATTTCACCTGATATGAAGTTGCCTTTTTTATGTATTTTTTTTCTCCATTCTAGTATTGGATTTGTGTATTACCTTATTTTGACTTGAATGCTTTCTGCAAGAATTTTCATTGTGATGAATGCTAGTTGCTAGAAATGGGAAAATAGCACTTGGTTGCAAAACACACTTATGCTTATCCTAACTCTACAAATCCTTTTTTTTTTGTGCATCTTAATTCTCCTTACATATATAGTTAAACAATGGTTGCGAAGAACAAGTATTAAGCACCTATCCTATCTAACATCTTATTTTGAATGAATCATTTATTTAATTAATCTTAATTAAATTTAAAATAATTTATGTTCGGATATTTACATAAAAGTGAGTTAATTAATAGATCTGAGTGTAAAAATTACATTAAGAGTCAAAAACTACGAATAATAATTTCTAATCGACATTACTTCAATATATCAAAATGAATGTCAAGAACCACATAATTAAGATATCTTATTTCAATTAAATAACACAAATGAGTCGTTGTAGTATAGTGGTGAGTATTCCCGCCTGTCACGCGGGTGACCCGGGTTCGATCCCCGGCAACGGCGTTTGTATTTTTTATTTTATTATTATTTTATCAGAACTTAGAATTAAAAAATGAAAAACAATTTGACCCATGCAGGTCTCGAACCTGCGACCTTGGCGTTATTAGCACCACGCTCTAACCAACTGAGCTAATGGGCCATTTGATATTAAAATTTTATAATTGGGATAATCATATATTGTGTTTTTCGTGCAGCAAAATTCCAGTTTACAAATAATTTGTTATTTGGTAGTAGGCTTTATGGAATAAACATGAATCTTTGTAAAAAAGATAGTAGGCCTTATTGACTTTATTTGTGTAGACCCAAAATAATGGAAATGTTATCTGTACCCTTCAAATTATATTCATACCCTCATAAATGCGATGAAATGATGTATTTGTTTTCGTATAAATATTAAAATTTGCTGTTTTTTTATTTTATCAATTTTTTAAAAGATTTTCGATACAAAATTTACATTTCGGAAAACGTTTTTCAAATTTTCCGGTATAAATATAGTTACTAAAAAACTTATTTTCAAGATTTTTAGTACCGAAAAATTTATTTGAAGTTTTCCAAAACTATCGAAATTGTTTTTTCAATATTTCGGGAATATAACTCATTATCGGAATACCTTTTTAAAAAATTTCAGTAGTTACCGGAAAATTTGAAACCACAATTTTTTCGAAAACTCTTTTTAACATTTTCAACTTTTTATACTAGAAAACTTTTTTAAAGATTTCCGATACACACCTTTTCAACCTTCTATATTGAAAACCTTATAAAAAAAATTCGGTAGTTTTCAAAAAAATTTACATACCAAAAAATTTGGATTGTTTGGTTCATAAATCTTTGAATGATAATAAAAAGGTAAATTTGAGTTAATAAAATAATAAAAAGTTTCAAAGATAAAATTTGATATTTTTAAAATATTGTAAAGGTATAAGTATAATAATAAGTATAATGATAAGAGTACAGGGTAAAGGTATAAGTATAATAATAAGTATTTGCAAAGATTTTGGATAGCATTTGAATTGGATTTTGCCCATGGAAACGAAATTAGTCTATAAAAGAAAAGTTTGGGGGAACAACACTAGATATAAATATATTTGAGGTATCACAGACAAGTTAGGCACATATCGAGGTGAGTTGGAAGACTACACTAAGGGCTATAGTCACCTCCGATCATAAGGCTATCTTAGGGAGTTTAAGAGGGGGTGGATTTTGAAAAAAATGAAAGAGGAAATGGAAGAAAGGAAAATTTTGGACGGTAGGACTTTAGGAAATTTGTTTCTCTTTATAGTACAAAATCCAAAAGGGGAATTCGAAAAATGTATTAGAGGAAGAATTTGAAAAACTTAGATAACATTTTTAATTGTTTTAATTTTATTATAATACTCTAAAAATTAAAAATATATGTATCATAAGTTTTCTCTTGTCATGTGCTTTATAATTATTTTTTCTCATAAGATAGAAGATTTCTCTCTCTTCTTCTTCCCAAAAATCTTCATCTTTTCTCCCCTATAAATTTTTAAATAGAGCCTAAAAAGTTGATAAATTATGAAGTTGTGTTTTCTTTCTATTATGGTTTTCCTAACTGATTTTATCACTTTTGTACATCGCTTGCAAAGTTATGATATCATCTTTGTAAGTGTTCTCGATATCTTTAGGGTTTTTTGAAGTAGGAGTATATCTATTTTGCAAGAACAATGATAATATTGATTGATCTTGCTCTAATTCATTCTAGACAACTACAAATCCATAAATATATTAAACGAAGGATCAAATTGTTTGAATATTAAGTAGGTTGCATTGAGTATTTTTAATTAGAGGTCATTTGACAAGTTTTCAAAACTCTCTTTGGTAGAAGACTCAACGAATTACATTTGAAAATTAAAAATCAAAATATATAAATTAAAATTAAACCCAATATAAAAATGACAAAGAAAAACATAAATTTATGACTTCCCAATTTATGTTTTATTTTTTCTTTTACATTAATTTAAGGTTTAAATATGTATTTAGTCCATGTAAATATATCACACTTTTTGATTTTAGTCCATGTGAGTTTTTATTTTTTTATTTAGTCCCTGTAAAATCAGAAACAATCGGTTTTGATCCTTAAAAAGAGAGTTGATAAACTGCCATGATACATTGACCTATAAATACACACCAACACATCATCTTTTATGATATATTAAAAATTAAAATATTTTATATTATTAATTAATAAATTTATTTATGGATCATTTAATAATTAGTGTTATTTTATAAAAAAAATATGAATAAAAAATAAACGAAGGGTTTAAGGGTTTTTGAAAAACCATTCATTCTTTTAATATTAATTTGACGTTAGGGATCGTCTCTAATTTTACATAGACTAAATCTAAACAAAAAAAGTTACAAATATTAAAATTAAAAAACGATATATTTATAGAAACTAAATGCATATTTAACATTTAAATATATGATCTCTTACAAATAACTATCAATAATTAGTAACATTAATAAAATTCGCATACATCTAAAGAATTTCTACTATGATCAACTTATGACAACACAATAGTATATTTCTATCAACTTTACTATACTCTAATATTTCTAAAATGATTTAGTATTTTCAAGTCTTTAAGGAATAGGAAAGTCGTTACTAGACCAAAATGCAAGTTTCAAAATATAATTTTAATAACAAAGATAACTTTCAAAATGAAAAGATAGAAAGATTTAGATCAAAATACAATGTGATGGAAACTTTCAACAAAAACAATAAAACTTTTAAACTTGTTCATAAACTTTTAGAATCATAGTCCTTTTTCTTGGTTCGTAGCCATTAGAAAAGGACCATGAGAAAAAGACCATGAGAAAATTCAATTGTTGACCATTTAGCCATTATTAATTGTGCGAATAAAAACCATAATTCCTATGTACTGGATATGGTATGAAAAATCACAATTGAAGAGTATTTTTCACGTTGAAACTCTTCGTACAATAAATATCATTTAATATGTTCTTTTTAGTATAGTCAAATATTTTCTTAAGATAGACAAAAAATATTTTCTTAAGATAGACAAAGTACGAGACCAGATACCCATTATTTAATTATATAAGAAAGTTGTAGCTATGGATCTTAGCTTTCATTTGCACTTGATTTAACTCCAATTGAACATCTACAACTCTATATATGATTGAAATACTCTACATAAGTTATGTTAATTTATCACCAAAATTCAACATTGCACTAAAACAACGAAACAACACAAAACTACAAAAAATCTCTACCTATTTAAGAAAATAAGAACATAAATATTTCATTACATTGAAAAACTAAAATAAAAAACTATATTAAATAAATATTTAAATTAATTGATGATTAAATATAAATAACACTAAAAATAACGGAAAAATATGTATATGATAAAAAATTATCGTGTCATCTTATTTTCTAAAAATACCTACAAAAATGTATATATTGGATATATGATTGGATGTGCATAAATTTATTTACAAAATCAATGCATAATATTTATTTCTACTTATGTACACATGTATATATTTCGTAAGGAGTTCAATGCATAATATTTAATTCTACTTATGTACACATGTACATATTTGATAAGGAGTTCTTGATTTTGAGTCTTTTGAAAATGTCATTTTATGATTCAATATATTGCTTTAAAGTGAGTCGAGATCTAAAGCTTAGTGATCAGCTATGAGATTGAATAAAAAACAGACATACTCTAAACCATATATAAAGAGGGCTCATGTATGCAATTTTTGTTAGGCATCAAATTTGTGGTCATAAAACTAACGCGTACAAATCATGTAGGGGCCTTGTATGTGCAATATTTGGGAAGTATTACGAAGATGAGGTATTTTAATTAATTGGAAATAAAGCATGGTAGAAGAGCTAAAGGGTGTCATATACATCTTTTACTAGGTATGAAAATAGAGATGAAATCATAAAATTATTGAGAGAAAATTACTATGGGGACTATGCAATTTTTGTTAAATATCAAAATAAAAACGAGATCATAAATTTGATGGATTATATAGATAATTTATTCAAGTAAAAAAAGTTTAAAGTAAGGGTTTTATTGACCTCTCATAAAGTCGATTTCATATAATATAACACTCTCTCTATTATTTTAAAAAGTATGTCTAATATGGAATTTTTGAAAATGGCCAAAGAGTGCATCCTTACTATTTTTAGGGAAAAAAATGAATTTTATAACAATAACACAAAAGAAACGATATAATATTTTGAAAAAAATATATCGCACGATCCCTTAACTTAATTTCATGTAACAATGGAGTCCTTTATTTTTTCTTATTTGATCATTTATGTTTTAGAATGTCAACATTGCTATAATTAAAACCCAAAAAATTCATTATAAATTTCAAAAAAATTCATATATTCATAACTCAAATCTTCAATAAACTCATATCTTCATCTCCAACAACATCAAATCTATTAAATAAAGAACTCACACTATAAAATTTGATCCCTAAATCACCAAGACAATATCTTCTTCTTATTTCTATCCTTCAACAAATAAATCCCTAACCTAAATCTTAAAATTCGAGTTATTTAATTGATGGATTTGATGTTGTATATGAAAATATTAGTTTATTTGAAGATTTAAACTAGGAATTTTATTGAAGATGATTACTAATTTTATGAATTTATTTTGAAGATTATGATGAATTTTTTGAATTTTAGTAAAAAATGATAATATTGTTAACTATTTAAAACATAAAAAGATTAAATCGTTACTTAAAATTAAATGAACGATAAATTCAGAAAAAAAAAGACTAAATCTTACTTGAAATTAAGTTAAAGAATGGAATAAAATATTTTATCAATATTTTAATAAAATATTCTAATAATAATGAGGTTCATATTTGGACCAGATCCATATTAAACCGCCACCGTTTAAAATGTATTAATTATATATGTAAAGTTAATTAGATAAAGTTAATATGCCGACATTATGTCTTTGCTTCTACAACATCTCTTGCTTCATGGCCATTATACAAAGTTAATACTATAATCAAAGTGATACTTTATTAAGAATATTTTAGTTAATATCGTACAAATGTGATTATTTTTCATATATGTTTTTCTAAAGTATTTATATTTATTATAAAGGTGGTGAAACGTTGATTTTATATGAGTTTTATGTGATGTACATTAACTCGGCTTGTATACCTGAATAATAATCAAATCAATATAGAAGCTTCATATAATGGCCATGAAGTGTGAAATGTTGAAGTAGCAAAGACATAATATCGACATATTAACCAAACTAGGACATAATATTGAAGTTACAATATAAAATATTTTATTAACCTATAAAATTTATATTTGTGCATGTATGTAATCTACGTTTGTGATTATGCCAAATTCATTACGAATCTAAACATTCATTATATCAAAGTTAATTATAGGTAACATTTATATTTATTTATTAAAATATTTTTCCGATATTAATTTTTTTAATAAATTTTACATAACTTTTAAACTTTTGTTGAATGAATTATGATATATATGATTAAAAAGAAAATAGAAGAAGCCTACATGTAGCCATTTCGTTCAATACCCATTAGGAAGTGGTGAATCATTCATTTTTGCATAATGGATGGTGTTCGCTTGCAGAGAGACCAAATCCACTATTTCCTGTCAAAACTCAAAAGTAACAAAAAAATAAATAAATAAGTTAGAGAAATTTACTCATGCTTTTTTTCTTCCTATTTAAATAGTTCACATGTCTCAATAAACACACTTCAATACACATTGAACAATAGTTGGATTCCTAACTACATGCTTAAAAGATTTAATTACCAATTGTGTTACTCATTAATATTGTTAATTTACACATTTTCTTTATAAATATTTTTTTAGTAAAAAAATAAGTCATTTTTCTTACATTAAGAAGTAAGTCTTTTAAATAGATATTCAATCTGATATATGGTACTAACAATTTTCTCTTTCTCTAAGTATTAATTACTATCCACTAATATTTTCTAATAAAAAACAGACATACTCTAAACCATATATAAATAGTAAATAAAAAATTAAGGGCGTCTCATTATTAGGGTTTATAAAAAAATAATTATGACATTCAATAATTTAGATATTATTATTTTTTTTAAATTTTTATCAAAACTAATTTTAAGAGAAATTACTTAAAACAGTTTTTTATTTAAAGCTATTTTTAGACATTTTGTTTTATATTCTTTTTTTCTTAAATAATGTCAAAAAATAGGAAAAAAATATTACCTAAAATAATAGACAACGTTAAACACACGAAAAATATTACATATTTTCTTAGACAACCTTTTTTCTAATTGTGGTTGCAAAGTAAGAATGTTATAGTCTATGTAACAAATAGATATAAAAATTTCAAAAGTGATTTTTTTAAAGAAATGGTAACAAATATGTCCTAAAGTTTATTAAAAAAATATAGTTAATTAATAACAAAAGCAATCTAAATTGCCTACTAAAAATCCTGAGAAGATAAGGACTAGATTTACTAACAAATTTAACAGACTAGAAAATAATACAATTTTATCCTACATTAGCACCTTTGTTCCTCAATCATCCTACCCTGAAATCGAGAATAACAACTTTATTATAAAAAAATTAATAAAAATATAAGTTTTACTTAATTAAATAAATACAAGAGATAGATATTTGTACTTAGTTAAAGAAATTTCAAGAAAAGAAGTGGTAAAAAGGATTTAGAAAGTTTGAATGATAAGAAAATTATAAGTTCAATTCATCTCTATAATAAAATAAAAAGTTTACTAATATTAATTATTTTTCTTTTAAAAAAACAGAAAACTAAATAAGTTTCAACTTTTCCTAAAAAAATAAAATAAACGTAGAGATGGTAAATGGGTAATTTTATATAATATTTGTTGAAAACAATTGGAAAATAATCAATGAGATGACAACCTTTATAATAGCTATCCCCTAAAAGAGTCGTGCTTTAACTTTCTGCTGTTTGTGAATAACATATTCAACGGAAGGTACACTTTTTATCATGGACATAAAGTTTAAGAAGCAAGGACATAATTTCGACATATTAACCAAATTAGTACACATAATGAACTATCACAAGGTTAGTTACATTAGTTAAGGAGTTGGCATGACAACATAATGTCCACACAAATAAGTTCATAAAAATAACTTTCTCAATTTTTGTTGATATGACATATTTCCCACTATGGATGCACATCCTTCCATTCAATGACACCATTTCAACTTTTCTGAGTACATTTGTTAGAATAAAGACTTAAATGTCCTTAGATTCTAAAAGGTGATTTTGCCAAACCATCCAAGAAAAAATTAAGTGATTTAAATATGTAAATTCCAACTAAGCATGCACCTACATATATATTTCAAATTAGGCAGGAAAAATGCCGTAGTACTTTTTGATGCATAAAATTCGTTTTGTTTGGGTGTGAGCTTAGAGCATCACATTTGGATTTTTAAAGGAACATTGCGTGTATGTATCATTTATTTTATAACTTTTTTAATAATGATATTTAAAGGAGACAATGTTTCTGTTCTCGGTGGAGATACCTACAAGCATTCTAACGTCTAAGTCAATAGAAGTTAAGGAAATAGAAGGTAATAAATGAGTACGTACGTTGTTTTGAAAGCAAAACCCTTTATAAAGAGATTCTTTAAGGGGTGCATGGAAACAGTTAGGCCGTTGTGAGTAAATTGACGTAAAAAGTAGGTTACCATTTGATTTCCAATGAACAACTATATGATCGAGTGGGGAAAATTAAATACTTAGGCTTGCGTTAGAGGTTTAGAGGCGCAAGCAATTCATCGCTTTGTTGGATTAGGTTAAGACAAAAAAAATAGTCTCTTTGTGGGCCTTAGTTTGGTCCAGAACTGCTGCACCAAGCCTTTATGTCGGATGTCCTAAGTGGAGGATTGGCAGTGTACGACCATGTATATATGTTCTTAGGAAATTTACCGCACCGAAACTCAACATTGTGTGTTCGTTTGTTTATGTTGTGGTCATGGCGCGAGAATTTCAATGATTGGTGACAAAGTTGAAAAGACAGTGCATGAGCCGCTTGAAATGGTTGTTTCTTCTACCTATTCTGCCACATGGCCTAGGGTTTGGTGCATGATGATTGCTTATGGAGGCGTGGGGGTTGCACATTTTCTGTGATCGCATCTGGGCCGCCAAAACTTTGCATGCAATTTAGGTCGTTAAACCCTTTGGAGTCTCATACCTATAAATGGGGAATAACATCATCTCATTTACTTTTTTGGTTTAGTATTGCTTTGCATTTTCTTAGTGAGTCACCTTATACTCTTTCAACCTATTCCTTTGCAAAGAATCAGTTTCTTCTCTCCGTTTGTGTTGAGATCACATTGTTCCTTTGTCGTGGTCATCAATATCACCTAGTTCATTACTTTTGAACCAGGTATGGTTTCTACGCCTCCCTATTCTCTTGTTCATTAACACATTTTCTTCAATAGGTGGCAATAAATCTTATCTTTCGACTGGAGTGGCGGAAGATGGCTTTTCTAGTGGTGGCCTAATACCTTTTTCCCTCGTACGGGCAAGTAAAGGTCACACATTTCCTTCAATTTTTCTCTGAGTGAGAGCTTTACGTTAGCTCTAGAGAATCGTAACATCTGGCTATTTTCAAAGGAGCCCTTGAGGCCCATTATTTATGTCCCTTCAATCGTGAAGAGGTAGAGTGATGGATGGTTGATGTAGATAGATGTCGTTCTCATTTCTTTTCTTCTGACATATGTAGGGACAGTGAAAGGGTAAAGGATAAGACACCTCATACCGATTTGTACATTTCTTCAGGTTTGGAGGAGTATTCGTGGGTTATTGATGAAGTGCTCGATGTTCCATCCTTATTTACATGGCTTACTAGAAAAAAAGGTTATCTATGTACTTACATGAATGTCGCCCCTTCTAAAGATTGGGAGGCGTGTTTGCCTGAAGAGGGCAGAAAAGTTTGTAGTGTGTACAATGTTTGTTGTTCCTATGTATAATGGTATTTTCAAAGATATGATTACGTGTCTTCTTTTTACCAACTTTGAGGTGGAGGTTTCCTAATTACTTAGATGTGACTCCTTCTCAACTTCATTTGAATAGTTGGGCGTAGATAAGTGCTTTCTAGCATCTATGCTTGCATCTAGCGACATAATTAATGTTTGTCTCTTTTTTTGTATTTTCACTCTTTAACGGAAGAACGAAAAATTCAATCAAAAGTAAGGCTTGATTTCCTTCAAAAAAACGGGGAAGTTCTTTAAGATGTACACTAAATCCCTTAAGGCATTCAAAAATAGGTATTTGATAGTCCAACCTCAAACATATGCTACTCACCAACATCTTTTGAATTGTCCCCTCGACCAAATGAGGATGATGAGATCCTAGTGGACGACGACAATGCCTAAGAGACCAAGTGTTTTAAGAGGTTTCCCAATCACTAAACATCTCAACACTTCTAGAAGAAACAAGGTGAAGTCACCTTCAAACATAAAGATCTAGGATCTAGTGAGGTTTCCAACTTGAAACACATGAAAGCGTATTTGAAATATTTTGAGTGGGAGAAGTTTCAGGTAGCGGGTCGAGTGGTGTTCTATGAACGACTGAGGTCGGTCGACATTAAGGTGTATCGTCTATCATTTTAAGAGAGTCTTGGTAATGTGCTGAGTTCATTGGCGTCCTTTTTTCATGTTTACCTTAAAGTTAAGTTTATACTTATTTGCATGTCTTTTCTACTTCTAACGTTCCCGTATCCATATTTTCTAGAGAACATGTCTCCCTTGTGAAGGTGCAAACACAAGAATAGAAGTTGAATTGTGTTTGATTAAGTTGATAACTTTGTGAAATAATTTAAAAAATTTGGTTCGGTTTTGGTGACTTACTTGGAGTATAAACAATCGGGTTTAGAGGCAGCAACCAATGAAAGCATAAATAATTTGACACATAGATTTATCCTAGTTCATCACTAACTTGACTACATCTAATCCCCTCGTTCAAAAGGCTTTAATCCACTAATTCAAATACCTTGAATTACAAAGCATCTGACCCTCCAAGCCAATTTTCCCAAACAGCCTGACAACCCTAGACTTTTGAGGAACTAACCACATTGACCCTAAATAGAAGAATGAACTAACAACCCCATATTGAAGAATGAACTAAACCACTATTGGGTTGGATACAAAAGATTTCAACTTTAAGTGTTTGCTTCTAACAAAGCTGATAATAATAATAGCTCTCACACTCTAAGAAAAAACACTTTAAGAATATTTCTCATTCGAACAAGTGTTTCTCTTTTTGAACTCAAAGATGAATTTGGAATTTTGAGCTTGAGTTCTTCTACTCTTTTATGCTTTATGATGATCTCCTTCTTCAACTTTGAGTTTCTATTTGTAGTTAAAATTAGGGATTGAATTTAGTCATTTTTTAATTCTGAATTGTATCTTGTTCAGATTGAGTTTGTAAATTCTTCAGATTGATTTTGTTCGTATTTTGTTTAGATTGAGTTTGTAAATTCTTTAGATTGATTATGTTTGTATTTTTTTCAAATTGAATTTGTAAATTCTTCGGATTGATTATGTTCATATTTTGTTGTAGATAAATCTTGATCAAATCTTCTTCAAGTTTTGACCATATCTTCTTTTCAACTTTGTAAAATATTTTCTTCAATTATAAATATGAATCAAATCTTAATTTATATTTTCTCCAATTATAAATTTGAATCAAATCTTATTTTAGATTTTATTGAATTATAAATCTGAATCAAACCTTATTTTAGATTTTCTTCGATTAGAATTTTAAATCAAATCTTATTTTAGATTTTCTTCAATTATAAATTTGAATCAAATTTTGTTTTAGTTTTTCTTCAAAAACATGAATCTTCCCTTTATGTCATCAAACAAAAAGACTTGAAAGTGAAACTTACTTTTTTTTTTCTTTGTTTCTTTTTTAATAACATGAATATAATATATTTCAAGAAAATATAAAAAGTAATGTAAAGCTAAACTAATTTGAAGTTTTGACAACATTATTTAGGTATGAAGGTAAGGTTTATGTTTTTCTTGATGAAGTCAAATCTATCTTCAGGTAGTGGTTTGGTGAATATGTCATCCTATTGGTGTTTAGTGTTTACAAACTAAATGTTTAGTACCCCTTTTTGAATAAAGTCCCTAATAAAGTGATGTTTGATCTCTATGTGTTTATCTCTAAAAATGTAAGATAGGGGTTTTGGTTAGACAAATGGCAGAAGTGTTATCACTATATATGAGAATGTTGGTTTCTAAGATTTCTTAGTATTCTAGTTGATGTTTCATCTAAAGTAGTTGAGAACTGCAGCCAACTGATGAAATGTACTATGCCTATATTGTTGATATTGCAATGGTGTTTTGTCTCTTACTTGATCAAGATATTAAATTGTCATCAAGAAAAGTACAGTTGCCACTAGTGCTCTTTCTCTCAAGTTTATATCCATCATAATCAGAATCATAGTATCCACTTGGTTTGTACTTACGACATTTCTTGTAAAACAAGGTAAGGTTAGTAATGACTTTTAGGTTTCTAAGGATTCTCTTAACATCAGTTAAATGTGATTCCCTAGGGCCAACTTGAAATGTTGCACATACACATACAGTAAACATGATGTTAGGTCTGAAAGCGGTAAGATAAAGTCGGGATCCTGCCATTCCTCTATAGGTTTTTTGGTCAACTTTTTTGCATGAATCATATTTTTCAAGTGAACAAGTAGGGTGCATTGATGTAGCCATATGTTTGCAATCACTCATCTTAAATTTCTTGAGGAGCTCTTTTGTATATTTAGTTTGATGAATGTTTATACCTTTTTGACTTTGCTGCATTTGTATCCCTAAGAAGAACTTAATTTCTCCCATCATACTCATTTGAAGTTCAAGCTACATCAATTTAGAAAATTCTTGGCAAAAAGTTCCATTAGTAGATCCAAAACTAATGTCATCAACATAAATTTGAATAATAAGAATTTCATCTCCTATTGATTTTCTAAATAATGTATTATCTACTTGTCATATTTCAAAGTTATTTTTAAGTAAATAGTTACTAAGTCTATCATACCATGACCTAGATGTTTGTTTTAGACCATACAAAGATTTCATAAGTTTAAAAACATGATTTAGAAATTCAAAACTTTAAAAACCTGGGGGTTATTTAACATAGACTTCTTCACTTATATAGCCATTTAGAAAATTACTTTTAACATTCATTTGAAATAATGTAATGTTATTGTTTGCAGCAGAAGAAAGTAGGATATAAATAGCTTCTAACCTAGACACTAGAGCAAATGTCTCAGTGTAATCAATGCTATCTTGTTGACTATAGCCTTGTGCAACAAGTCTTGCCTTGTTTCTGACCACTTCACCTTTTTCATTTAGCTTGTTTCTGAAAAACTCACGTGGTTCCAATAATGTTCTTCTTTGGTCTAGGTACTAAATCCCAAATATCATTCCTCTTAAATTCATTTAACTCTTCTTGCATTAAAAGAATCGATCCATCATCTTCCAATGCTTCATCAATAGTGGCAGGCTCAACTGATGAGAGTAAGCCAAACAAAGTAGTATCTTTTAGTGATGATATGGTCCTCAAAGGATTACTTGCACTTACAATGATTGGATTTTCATGATGAGATGAATTGTACTTCCATCCAGATCTTCTTTCTGACTTATCTTGGATGTTTTTGACTTGATCATATTTATCTTTTGAAGATTTGTCATATTCATTTGATTTTCTTGTATCATCCGATTTTTCAAGTTCTTTTGGTTTGTCTGCATCTGCTACCTTTGGTTCTGGTAAACCTGCAATATCATCATCTTGCTTTGACTTTTCAAGTTCAAGTTATTGGTCATCAAATTTAATATGTATGAATTCGTCCACAATATGAGTTTTCCTATTAAACACTCTATAAGTCTTAGATCTTTTAGAGTATCCAATGAAGGTACACTTTTGAGATCTAGAATCAAATTTACCAAAATTATTTTTAGTGTTCAACATATAACAAGTACAACAAAAATATTTAAAATAAGAGATGTTAGACTTTTTTTTTATTTTTTATTTTTTATCTTTTCACAATTCATATGGTGTTTTTTTTTTCAATATAGATCGAATTAAGACTCTCTTTTGAATATAGCATGCAGTGTTAATTGCTTCAGCCCAAAATTGTTTTGCAACATTCATATCATTTAACATAGTTCTGACCATTTCTTGGAGTGTTCTAGGAGAGAAGAAGTTGTGAGAGATTCCATTCTCATTAAAAAAACTTTCAAAGAAGTTGTTTTCAAATTCTCCTCCACAATCACTTCTAATTTTTACAATCTTAAAACTCTTTTCATTCATTATTTTCTTGCAACATATGATAAATACTTTGTGGGGTTCATCCTTACTTAAGAATTTTATCCATGTCCACCTAGTGTAATCATCTACTATAAAAAAGCCATATTTCTTTCCACTTAGAGAGGCTATTTTCACATACCCAAAGACATCTTTAATAGAAAGGGAAATACCATTACCAATTGTACTGATGACTCTTCATCATATGCATACTTTCCCACTATTTTAGCCTTATTTATCCTCAATCATTAGTTAAATTAAGGATTTATTTGATATATTTTGTTGATTTTTGTTCTTTGAGTTAATAAAAGGTTTTGTGTTTTTATTTCGTTGATTAAGTAGGAATTTGTCGTAATTCTACACTGCGTTTTGTTTTAGTGCAGTGCTGAATTTTGGTGAGAAATCAACATGACATATGTAGAAGGAGGAGAAAAATGCAATATACGCCGGACAACAGATGCTGAGCGCTTGGAGCGCGCCCAAGCGCGCCTGAAGCGCTTTTTCCAGCATCTGCTACTGCCCAAACGCGCTGGAGCGCATTTTCCGCGCCTGGGGCGCGCGGCCCGCACCAACAACCATAAAAACACAGATTTTTACTGTTTTAGGATTTTTTTTCACTATTGGGAAGTTGGGAGACTTGTGCCCTAGCATAGAAACTCAAAGACGACCGTTTCTAACATCATTGGAGCAGTTTTATCAAGAATCATTCATGAATCCTTCTTGTAATTCTTCTCTAATTTTTATCTCTTTTATTTCTGTCATGAGTAACTAAACCCTATTTGTTAGGGATGAGTGTAACAAGATGAAACCCTTATTTTTATGATTTGATTTCTAGTTATATGAATGAGTTTATTGAATTATTTTTCTCATCTCTGTGCTTAATGCTTTTTATTGCTTGATCAACATTAAAATGTTCTACGATTTGTATTTTGAAACGGAAGTGGACTTTACAAATGCTTGAGATGAGAAATTCATGAATTTGTAGTCTAGACATAGGTGCAGGTCATGAAACCAATTAAATTAGTTGCAAAGCAATAATTTACAAGAGAATTTCTATACGGTAATGCTTAATTCTAATCTTAAATCTACTAAGGAATTAGGGGTTACTTTGGAATTAAAGGTTCTGTCACTAAGACATTAGGGCAAGAATAATAAAGAGAATTCGGTAATAATTCAATAAAGGAATTCAATAACTAGGATCAAATTAGACACCAAGGTTGAATTC
>NC_021160.2:40420224-40421376 GCF_000331145.2 Cicer arietinum | reverse complement strand
TGTCACTAAGGCATTAGGGCAAGAATAATAAAGAGAATTCGGTAATAATTCAATAAATGAATTCAATAACTAGGATCAAATTAGACACCAAGGTTGGATTCGAAGTGAAACTCATCCCTAACATTTTTCTCATTATAAATGATCAATTTTTTTACTATTGTTAATTTCAAATATTATTTCAATCAATTCGGAAGTTTTTTGTTCAATTTCAGTAATTAAATATAATTCGATAGTAAAATGCAATCGTTGAGTTCGACACTCGGTACTACCATTTTATTATTACTTGCAACGATTCAGTACACTTGCTGAAACGCTATCAAGTTTTTGGCGCCGTTGCCGGGGATTGCCATATCACTATTGAATTTAATTTATTTACTTAATTGAAATTTTTTGCTCTGCAATAAAATTTCTTCTTTTATTTTATTTCTATCAAGTTTTTGGCGCCGTTGCCGGGGATTGCCATATCACTATTGAATTTAATTTATTTACTTAATTGAAATTTTTTGCTCTGCAATAAAATTTCTTCTTTTTATTTTCTTTCAAAAAAAAAATTTGTTTTAAAACTCGTCGTTTTTACTTAATTATTTAATTTTCTTTATTTTAAACTCTTCATTACTCACAATCTGTTTAACCTTGTATACGAGGCCAGTCCTCAGCTGAACTTATCTTTGATCCAGAAATCGAAAAAACAGCGAAGGCACATCGAAAGGCGGCTCGAGAAAGGAGACAAAGGGAAAGACATTTAGTTGTTGAAGAAGAGGTGTTGGGTGATTTCGTCATAGTTACTGAGATGGCCGATCCACCACTACCAGAACGTACTCTCGACGAGTATGGGAATCGGAATAGAAATCGTGCTCGATTGCCCATCTATAACCAACCGGTTATAGTCAACAAGTTTGAAATAAGTCCCGCTCTATACCGAGAGTTGAAGGAGATTCATTTTGCCGGTAGACATAACGAAGACGCCAATAGACATCTCACAAATTTCTTTGAATTATGTGAAACAGTGAAGGTGGATGGTTTATCTAAGGAAGGCAAGAGAATGAAATTGTTCCCATTTTCATTAACAGAAGATGCTAAAGAGTGGCTTAATTCCTTTCCTGCTGACAGCATCACCACATGGGATGATCTTGAAGATAAGTTCTTGGAACA
>NC_021160.2:40351157-40420090 GCF_000331145.2 Cicer arietinum | reverse complement strand
CACTGCCCAAATGCAAATATTCTACAATGGTTTGAGACCGAGCACTAGAATTATGTTGGATGCCACAGCAAGAGGTTCTTCGAATTACAAGACTGCAACAGAAGCACAGAAGATCATTGAGATCATGGCATCAAATGAACAAATGATGTTGTATGACAGAGGTGGTGGATCAACAAGTGGTGTATTGGATTTGAATGTTATGGATGGATTGGTCCCATGCAGGTCATTCTCAAAACAGATAGAAGATGTTATTGCCACTGAGATAAAGAAAGGAATAACAGCTCTAAATATACAACCTTCGGTAGCCCCTGTCAAATTACTAAGGCAGACTAGCTGTAATCTTTGTGGAGGAGCACATAAAACTGGAGCCTGTTAAACACGGGATGACAATGAGTTAGAAGAACTAGAACAGGTGAATCTTGTTGGTAATAATGGGAGGCAGAATAACCCCTACTCTAATACATACAATCCTGGTTGGAGAAATCATCCAAATTTTTTCTGGAGAGATCAGCAAGGTGGTTCTCAGGGTCAACAAGGAGCTCAACCGAACCAATTTCCACCTAGAAAGGCTGCTTGGGAGAGTGCTATGGAGAAATTAGTGACAACCACAAATTCTTTCATTGAAGAGTCAAGAGCCATCTAGAAAAATCACTTTGCATCCATAAAGAATCTGGAAACTCAAGTGGGTCAACTTGCTCAACAAATGGCACAAAGAACGACTGGAAATTTGCCTAGTGACACGGTTCCGAATCCGCGAAATAGTGTGAATGTCGTGACAACAAGGAGTGGCAAGGTAGGGGAACAAGTACCGCCTAAAGCCAAACATAGTGTAAGTACTTCAAGCACAACCCACTTAGAGGAAACAGTCACACCGACCTTAGTGGATGAGCACACCACTCTTGAAAAAGAGGAAGAACCTGTGGTACAAAAAAAGGAACCAGTGCCAAAACCAGAAATTCGACTTTCGTTTCCGAAAAGGTTAAAAAAGGAAGAAACAGAAAAACAATTCGGTAAGTTCCTTGATGTTTTTAAAAAATTACAGATTAACATTCCTTTTGCAGAGGCACTAAAACAGATGCCAACATACGCCAAGTTCATGAAGGAGATCCTATCGAAAAAAAGAAAAATCGGCGGTGAAACAGTGATGCTTACGGAAGAATGTAGTGCTATCCTATAGAGAAAAATGCCGCCGAAGCTCAAGGATCCTGGAAGCTTCTCAATCCCGTGCGCCATTGGAAATAGAACTTTTGGGAAGGCGTTGTGTAATCTTGGGGATAGTGTGAGTCTTATGCCCCTTTCCATATACAAAAAACTGGGCATTAAAAAAGTCAAAGACACACAGCTTATGCTACAATTTGTGGATTGCTCAATGAAACACCCCTATGGAGTGGTGGAAGATGTGTTGGTTAAAGTGGACAAGTTTATTTTTCCAGTGGATTTCATGGTACTAGACATGGAGGAAGACAATGATATTCCTTTGATTCTGGGGAGACCGTTCTTAGCAACAGGGCGAGCTATGATTGATGTAGCAGATGGCACCTTAACCTTAAAAGTAAATAAGGAAACCGTCACTTTTAACATTCTGAAAGCCGGGAGACTTGTGCCCTAGCATAGAAACTCAAAGACGACCGTTTCTAACATCATTAGAGCAGTTTTATCAAGAATCATTCATGAATCCTTCTTGTAATTCTTCTCTAATCTTTATCTCTTTTATTTCTGTCATGAGTAACTAAACCCTATTTGTTTGGGATGAGTGTAACAAGATGAAACCCTTATTTTTATGATTTGATTTCTAGTTATATGAATGAGTTTATTGAATTATTTTTCTCATCTCTGTGCTTAATGCTTTTTATTGCTTGATCAACATTAAAATGTTCTACGATTTGTATTTTGAAACGGAAATGGACTTTACGAATGCTTGAGATGAGAAATTCATGAATTTGTAGTCTAGACATAGGTGCAGGTCATGAAACAAATTAAATTCGTTGCAAAGCAATAATTTACAAGAGAATTTCTATACGGTAATGCTTAATTCTAATCTTAAATCTACTAAGGAATTATGGGTTACTTTGGAATTAAAGGTTCTGTCACTAAGACATTAGGGCAAGAATAATAAAGAGAATTCGGTAATAATTCAATAAAGGAATTCAATAACTAGGATCAAATTAAACACCGAGGTTGGATTCGAAGTGAAACTCATCCCTAACATTTTTCTCATTATAAAGGATCAATTTTATTACTATTGTTAATTTCAAATATTATTTCAATCAATTCGAATTTTTTTTGTTCAATTTCAGTAATTATATATAATTCGATAGTAAAACGCAATCCTTGAGTTCGAAACTCGGTACTACCATTTTATTATTACTTGCAACTACCATTTTTTTTTATTGAGTACGCTATCATGTACCTTGACCAATGATCTGTTAGAAGATTCATCCAAATCAATCTATGTTGCCATCTGACTCTTCTTCTTGGGTATGTAATATTTCCTCCAGTGTTTCTCTTTCTCCAAATTTGCACAATCTGACTTGATATATCTAGGTTTATTGCATCCATAGAAGATAATGCTTTTCTTGTTAAAATTTTCATTCCTTCCTTTACTAGGCTACTTGGAATCTTTATGAGGGAATTTTTTACTCTTGTTGTGTCACATTATCTGGATTCTTCTAGGTATAAGGCAATCTCATCTTCCTATGAGTTCAGATTCTGATCATCTAAATCACTATCCTATGATTCTGATGTTGCTTTTAGAACCTTCTTTTGCTTGGATTTCAAGGCCATAATCTTGTTCTTCTTCTTGGGCTAATCTTCTTTAAGCCCAATTTCATTTGATCTGAGATAGCTGATTAATTCTTCTAGCTTAAGAGTATTCAGATTCTTTGTTTTCTGAATGGCAGTGATCTTAGGTCTCCACTTGCTTGTCAGACTCCTAAGGACTTTCTTCACATAATCTGAAATAATATAACTCTTCTCAAGTACCTTTAATCCTGAGACTAGAGTTTGGAATCTGGAAAACATTGTTTCAACGTCTTCATCTTCTTCCATCTTGAACAACTCATACTTTTTGACTAGAGGATTTACATTTTCTTCTTGAACTTGCTTCCTTCCTTCACATGTCATAATCAGACTATCATGAAGACTTTTTGTGATCTCCTTGTTGGTGCACTTTTCAAACTCCTTGAAGGTGATTGTATTTATCAAGACTATTCTGGACTTATGATACATCTTGTACATCTTCTTTTGATAATCATTCATCTCTTTCCTTGGAATTTCAATACCATAAGTATTCTTCCGAGCAATATAAACCACCATCTTTCACCAAGTCCCAAAGTTCAAGATCTTCTGAAATATAGAAACTTCTCAACCTGTTTTTCCAGTACTCAAAATGTTCTCCATCAAATAGAGGTGGTCTGCTAATGTTTCCTCCAAAAACTTCTTCACTGAATCCTTACATGTTGAACCCTTGGACATTTTCTCAAACATTGTAAAGTGCTCAACCTTGAAATCGAGCTTTATTGCCAATTGAAGGCGCAAACACGTGAAAAGGGATATTGTGTTTAACAAAGTCGATAACTTTTTGATAATTTATTAAAAAAAAAAACAGGTTCGGTGTTGGTGACTTACTTGGAGTACAAGCAATCGAGTTCAGAGGCAACAACCAATGAAAGCATAAATAATTTGACACATAAATTTATCTTGGTTCACCACTAACTTGGCTACATCATGTCCCCTTATTCAGCAGGCTTTAATCCACTAAGAGAATAAATACTTAGAGATTATTTCTCATTCGAACAAGTATTTCTCTCTTTGAAGTCTAAGATGAATTTGGAATTTTGAGCTTGCGTTATTCTACTATTTTTATGCTTTTTGATGATCTTCTTCTTCAACCTTGAGTATTCAATTTAGTCCTTGTTTAATTATGAATTGCATCTTATTCATGTTGAGTTTGTAAATTATTCATATTGATTTTGTTCCGATTTTGTTTAGATTGAGTTTGTGAATTCTTTAGATTGATTTATGTTTGTATTTTGTTCAGATTGTGCTTGTAAATTTTTGAGATTGATTTTGTTCATATTTTGTTGTAAATAAATCTTGATAAAATCTTCTTCAAATTTTGATAAAATCTTCCTCAAATGTTGACCATATCTCATTTTCAACTTGGTCAAATATTTTCTCTAATTATAAATTTGAATCAAATCTTATTTTAATTTTTCTTCAATTATAAATTTGAATCAAATCTTATTTTAGATTTTCTTCAAAAACATGAATTTTCTTTTATACTATTTGTAGTCAAATATATTGTTCTCATAAAATATTTTTGTTATCAACAAAATTAAAAGTATAAAATCAACTTGGTTCCAACATCTGTCTTAAAAAGAATTCAAGGTGTCCTCCTAGAGTGCATTCCCTTCTCCGAATATGATGGTTGGTGGGATAACCACTTCCCTCATTGTTGACTTTTCTGAAGATGTAGAGTGTGTCTTGCGACCATTGCCCACTTTGAATGGGGTTGATAGAAAGCGGTAAAAAAACTCGAAGAGCACATGAAACATGCCCCAACTTACTAAGAAAGATGGCCACCATATCATTATTAGTACCAAGACTTTTTCAACCACCACACACTGAAGGTGATTTCCATTGCTTGTTCCATTTTGGGTGCGGATCAAGCTCAAGCTTTACAGAACTCCTAACTTCAATACTCGTGACAACATTGGAGGGTTTCAAGCATAAGTGTAATATGAATGAAAGTTCTTCCTTTATATGTAATATGAATGAATATTCACAAAGATCATTCAGAAATTGTACTGCAACACTTATACAAACAGTCCTTTATTCTCTAAATGCTCAAGAATTAGATTTTCTCCCTTCAACTTTGAAAGCTTTAAACACCTAAAAGTAATCTTCAATTATAGTATTGAAAACATCTTCCTTTTCAGCCCTATTAAGGTGCAACCTATTGAAATCTCAAATAAAACAATCATTCTGAACGAAGGATAATCCCACATTTGATGATTTTCTCTCTAAGATTCAATCACACAGGAAGTTGAATTAGAAAAAGTGTTTAGTCTTTGAGTATTTTCTTGAATGATTGAAGGTGTCAAATTAGAAATGATGGAGCAAGTTAATATTTAACAGACATGCCACAAAAACTTCATTTGTTATTGAAAAAGCTGAATTTTGCAAGTTTTGTAAGTTGTTCACAACCTATGTTAATCAATTCACAAGTATTAAAAAACCATGATTTAAATCATAAATTTCTCAAATCAATATGAATTGTATGAATCGATTTATGGACTTCCAAGGTGTTTTGTGAGTCGATTCACATATCAGATGTATCAATTGATTCACATATCAGGTGTTTCAACTATGAATATATATAAAAATTTGTAACCAATTGATTATGCCCAAGTGGTTAATAATAAGCTTTAAGTTAAGGCCAAACCATTCAGAAAAAACCGAGTTCGAAACTTAGTAAGAGCAATCTTTTATTATACTTTACTATTTGTCGAACTCTAGATAAATAGGACTCCATTCTCCTTAGAACTAGAAGATTAAAATAAAAAATGAAAACAAACATGTTCATATTTGTCAAAGTTTTGATTAATATTTAATAATTTTTTTATCCGTTTTTTAAGAATAAATATTTATTATTATGTCAGAAATAGCCGATATTTAATATAATAGGAGAAAAGTAATATTTTTACATTATTTTAAAATATTTATATGCTTTTAATTTCTATGTATAAGAACACATCGTTGAATATTTATATACTTTTAATTTCAAAATGCTTTTAATTTTAAAATATTTATATTTTTAATTTCAACAATTTAATGGTATAAGAACATATCGTTGAATGAAAGTGTAAAATATTTTTGCACTACTGTATATATAAATTAATTTTATTATATATAAAGTTGAAAATATTTTTTCAAAAAAATTATTGAACTTTCTAAAAACAAAAAAGAAACTTATTGAACAGATTGTGATTTTGGGGTCCCGAAGAAGAGAAAATTGATGTATATAATAGTAATTCACCAAAGTGGTTTTTATTAAATGCGTACCAAGTGGACACTTGATTATATAATGACTTAATTGTAATTCTGGTCTCGATATTTATGCTGATCTATGAAAGTGGTCCCCTATTTTAAAAGTCGACAATTTTAATTCATTTCAGATTTTTAAACTAAAAAAAATGATGATTTATTATATTTTAAATGACGTGACATACAATTCTTTGATATAGAATCATTTAGATGCATTAATTATTCATATGTCATTAATTATTCTAAAGTTGAAATTTAAGTTTTCACGGTGTTTTATTTCAATTTCAGGCTACATCATCATATCATATGTCACATTATTTAAAACATCTCACGTCATTATTTTTTAATTAAAAAATTAAAGCGAGGGACCAAAACTGTCGACTTTTAAAATATGAGAATCAATTTCGTGAATTAGTACAAATAGAGGGACTAAAACTGTAATTAAGCCTTATATAAAAAATATATTGTCTCCTACTAATTTTTATATTTGTATAAAAAATTTGTCTTATAATGAGTATATTTTCTTATTTCAACGTAGTTTTAATTTATTTTTTCAATTCTACGTTCTAACTAAAATTATGTGCATCGTCTCTAAGTTATTATCGTCCCTTTTGCATATATGATTATAGGATTACAACAATAGTTAATAAAGATAATTTAATGAAAAATATAATTCTCTTTTATTTATCAAATTTACTTAATTAATATGATTGAAATGATTAAATGTTACAATTAATGTCGAACAAAGGGAGTACTAATTCTCTTTCCAAGATGAATTGGGAATAGAAACTTCTAAGAAGCTTATTAGTACGATTGAAAATCCTATTAGGGAAAAACCCATGTAAAGTCACATATTATTTCTTATGAATTGATTTAGTTTTTTTTGCATAGCTATAGTCCATTCATCATATGATAGAGCTTTTTCCATTGAAGTAGGTTCAGTTTCTGAAAGAAAATCTTGATATGTGTTGTTTCTTAGTGATGATCTAGTCTATTCCTGATCATTTACAGGTGTCAATGATTAGATCATCTAGATGATTTGAGTACAACTTCCAATTCTTTGGCTCTATTTGATTATGATCGCCAATGATATTAGCATATGCTACATTTTCTTTTTCAACTGAAAGTGTTTCATCTAATTCGTCAATGATGTGAATATTTGCAAATTTTTCGACCAAATCTGACTTTTTATCATTACGTTCTTTGTCATTGAATCTTACATGAATTAATTCTTCCACTAATAAAATTTTCGACCAAATCTAACTTTTTATCATCATGTTCTTTGTCAATGAATCTTACATGAATTGATTCTTCGACTAACAGATTGTCCTTATTGTACATTTTGTATGGTTTAGAGCTTTCAAAATATACTAAAAAGATACAATTATAAGCTTTAGAGTCAAACTTGTCAAGCTTGTCTTAGTATTCAAGATGAAACAAGTACGACGAAATGGATGAAAATAAAAGATTTTTGGATTTCTTCCTCTTCAAAATTCATAAGGATTTTTATTCAAAATAGGTCTAATATAAATTCTATTTTGATTATCATATACAATATATAATGCCTCTGTCCATAAGTGTTTGGTGAATTTTTTTCATGAATCATGATTTTTGCCATTTTCTAAAGAGATCTATTTTCCTATCTACAACACCACTTTGTTGAGGTGTTCTAAGAGAGGACGCATCAAACAAAATATCATTCTTTTCACATAGTTTTCGTCCTTTTATGTGAGGAATTTAACCGACGTCCACTTACTATAGTCATCAAATGACAATACCATATTTTTTAAGAGGTCAATGTGAAATAGTTTAAGAGGTCTTGTAGTGGAAACAATATATTTGGAAGCAAAAGAAGTTTTGATTTGGTTTCCTTTTTGACATGGCTCGCAAAAAGCGTTTAATTCTAATTTTAGATTGGGTAATCCTATGACTAGATTGAGTTTGTTTAATTTTGATATCATTCTCAAAGTTGTATTCCCTAATGGTCTATGTCAGATCTATTTATCTTCATTTACTAACACACAACATTTTTCCCTTTGTTTTTCTGTATCAAAATATTTTATTTTTCAAATATTTTTTTGTTTGACCAATAAAAAGTATAAATCTGCAATTTAACTAATATATTGCATATCTTTTGATTGCAGAAACCATCGCAGAAAACATCATAACCATTATCCATCATATTTCAATGTCAGGTCTTGGTGTAACGCCAACATTAATCTACTATCAATCTACTTTATATAAATTATTATTTATATCATGGACTTAAATCATGTATCTAATTTTGGTTGTATGTATAATACATCATTTATTATGTTATTAATCATATAATAATATAAGAGTCTTTATAATAGATAGTTCGTTCAATAGAATATGAAGTGTGACTTGATTGTGAGACGCTATTGAACATTTGAACGCTATTCTTAATGTATATGTAGTCAAAGTATTATCATTAATTATGATGACTATAATACATGGAGACTAAACCAAGGACGACCATAACCCTATGCGACCAAAAAATTCGCACAGGGACCCCAATTAAGGAGGGTCCCAATTTTTTTTATATAGTATACCTAAATTTTGAAAAATTGCATTTATATTCTTAATTTTGTATTTGACCACTCTAAAATTTAATATCCACACCTTATGGCCAAAATAAATATTCATTTTCTAAATGGAGTCTAAATCTAATTTCTCCCACATATCATCTCTTCTCCACACCCGCCATTGTGAGTATGTGATAGTTGCTATAGCTAGCGCCACCACCAAAGTCCAAAGGTTAGAATATTGAATCTTGATGTTAGATTATTCTTGATGTTCATGTTTTTTGATTTACTGATTTAGGAACTCAATTTGTTTGAAATTGTTGATTTACCGATTTCAAGAAATCATTATCTATTAGGATTTAATCCGATGTTAGGGTTTTAGATTTTAGGAACTCATTATTGATTTTGTTATTTACGATGGTACTATTTGATCTAAGAAACTAGGATGCTCTCGATTATAAAATGATTGATTTTTTAGTTAAAAAATCTCTGAAAAGAGATATTTCCATTGTAAAGGGTCCTGACGATAATTCGAAGAGACGTTTTGTGGCTAATTGGTACTTGAGTTTTATCAAATAGAGACAAGTGTCATAGAGATTGGTTTGTTTATTCAAAAGAGGTTGATAGACTATTATGTTTTTGTTGTAAAGATTTAAAAAAAACGATCGATAAAGGTCAATTAACAAATGATGGTTTTAGTGATTGGTCACATATTGGTCAAAGAATTAGAGAGTATGAGATTAGCATGGATTAGGTTAGAAATATGACCACATGGTAAGAGTTGTGTCAAAGGTTGAAAAATAGTCAAACTATTGATAAAACGGCTCAAAGACTCATTGTGAAAGAAAATGTACATTGAAAAGATGTATTAAAAAGTATTATTTCAATAGTGAAATTTCTTGGTAAACATAGTTTGACCTTTTTTTGGTTCTAATGAGAGATTGTACAAAATAGCAATCAAAATTGTTTGGGTTTAATTGAAATGTTAGCTGAATTTGACCCGTCCAAGATCCTGTTACATGTATGTATTATAGAAGGTTCACTTTTGTTATCTTGGGCATAACATACAAAATGAGTTAATATTTTGCTATTAAAAATGAAATTGTTAGAAAAATCAAACAAGTAAAATATTTCTCAGGGATACTTGATTGTAATCCTAATGTTAGTCACTAACAGCAGATGTCTTTCATAATAAGATAATTTGTTGTTTCTTCAAAGTATGTTACTATTTGAGGAATCTTTTTTAGGAAGGCTTAGATTGTTTTCCTAATACAATTATTGCATATAGAATTTTATTGACTATTCTTGTTGCTTCTACAGAAAGAAGTCTTTTACCATGTTACAAGAAAGACTTAATGGATCAACATTCATAACAATTGAGAATGATACAAAAAGTGGAATTTGTAGAACATGAAGACTTGATTGATGAATTTACTTCAAAAAGTGTTAGTAGGATAACTCTTTTTAAATAGCAAGAATATTAGTATTAGCTTGATGGTTTATTTACAATTTACTTATTTTGATGAATTTAAATAAAATAGTTTGAGTTTTTTGTATTTCATTTAGTACAAATATAACATTTTTAAATAACTTATCATTTTTGGGGGCTCAATTTTTTAGATTCGTACAGAGACTCCATAAACATTAAGACGACCCTAGTCGTCACATACGTACAAATGTTTGGAGTAATATTTATATTGGATTGACCTTACCAGGAGAACGCTACATAATTATTGCGTAAGTGTCATTAGTGATTCCAATGCGACCGTAGTGAGTAGTCTTTAGACTTGAAGTCAGTATGATCCTTACATGAGGAGTTGTAGGCTTTAAGACCATGTTCTATTTTGTACTTGTGTGGAATTTGTAGAAACGCTAATAATTTTTGCGTTGGTGATCAAAATTAAAGCACGCTACAAGAGAGATGCTTTAAGATGTAAATACATAAACCCTTCAAGTGAAATTTTGTGCTTATAGATTGTGTGCCATGATAACTTATGTATTTTTAAAAATAATCGTAATTGATTGCGATGGTAGTTGATAATCGTTTGATTTGTCTTTCGCGTTATGTGATGCATGGTATATACAATGTGTGATAACATGTGTTATTTTTTTTATATGCTTTAAATTATGAAAGTATATATATGCATGCATGTGGAGAGATATTTGTATGAGATACAAAAGCCAGTGAGATTTCCTCTTAAAATTCCTCAAATTAAATACTAAGTTTAATATATTTTGATATGTGGCTCTCTTCAAGTCCAATATCGTATAATACAAATCATGCTAAAGCTAGATACACTATTCTATATCGATGAGGCACAATAGGATAAGATCTGAATGTCATCCATTGAGTGTAACTTAACTAAGTCGAGTTTAATAGGATTAAAATAAGCTTAGATGTAAATGGGTTGTTCTTTAATTCATGAGATGAATTAGAACAAGTGTTTTTCTACCAACTGATCCAAGATTTACATGTGATGTAATTGGAAAAAGGTTTTTCTACCTAAATAGCCAAATTTTGAGTGAATCAGCTCAACTTTCTTAAACCAATGTGAATTATGGATCTTGGTCGCTAAAAAATCTTTCAATGGGATTTTCCTAGTCAATGGCGAGGGTCATTGATTTTAATAAATAGTTAGAGCATATTTAATAAAATCGTATTAAATATGTTTTAATCGTGATACTCAAGTTTTACATGTTTATGTAATTTTAATTATCATGAATTTAGACACAATATTAATTGTGAAATGTCCTTGAGAAAGATAAGATATATTTGCAAATGAATTTCTAGAGTGGTACTGAAATTTGAGAATGGTCCTAAAAATTTGAGAAAAAGTTGTATATTTTTCACCAACTGAGTCTTGAGTAAGCTACACCTACTATGACCGAAAAAATGCTATGAACGTGTAAGATATGATCATTCATATTATGATGTTATGTATTATTAGAAATATTGAGAACCAAAATTTGAGATTTTCTAATGGTCGAGAGTTGTTGGATGGTTATAGTCACAAAGGAAAAACTATATTAATGGTCTATATAAGAAAAGAACTTAAAGCCTACTAAGAGCAAGTAGCATATCTGCAATAATAAATTCAAGCCAAGTACTCTTGTATTTAATTTCGCAAGAAATATTACATAGAAAAGTATTACTTCCAATTAAGTTGGACAAAATATTGGAAGAATTTTCTCATATACCAGAAAGAGTATAAGTTGAAAATATAAAGTTAAACTTTCTCTTCAAATTTTTGTCATAGAAGTCAACTTCTTCTACAACATGTGTATAAGATACAATATGAGTATAATGATGATTAAAGTCAAAAGTCAATCTACATATGTGATATGCAACAATTCTTGCTACATATACAATGAGAGTTTTAACTTTGACTTTAGGGCTTAATAAGTGTTATTTTCCAAATCTTGTTAGAAACACCACTTCCATTTCTTCAGATCATAAGAAATGATGCTTTGTTGTAATAAAAAGACAATTGTTGTTTCACTTATTCAACTGATGTTTTCAATGTTGGAGATCTTGAAAGACGCAAACCATGTGTCATTGATCCCAAGTTGTTCGTCTATGACATACCTGCAAACAAGTTCAAATACAATTATTTGATTCTTATATACCTTGACATTATTATTGAGGTCATATAAGTAAGAAATATATTTAATGTTCAATTAAAATGTACCCTTAAATTCATTCAATTGGAAAATGTTTGTGGTTTATGATAATTACTTTTTGGAAAGGATGACTAAGCTTTGATCATCAATCATTATGTAAGAGTCAGTGCTCTTTTGGCATGATACATAAGATGTATATAGGTGCCCCTAACCAAGTTTGTAAAAGGTTGATTTCTTGACTTCATTGCATTTACTATTGATTATGTAGTAAATGAGAATTTGTATATCTTTTGAAACACAAACTAAGTAGTTTGATGACTATCTAAATCAAACCTTGTTAGACTAACATGTAGGGCATGTCAATGGAGTGGGGCGGATTTTGCCTCATCCACCCCACACCGGACTATTTGGGGAAAACCCGCACCCGCCCCTGTTTCATAGTGAGTGTGAAATTTATGCCTCATCCCCACCCGCAATAGATTTTGGGGTTTCCCCGCCCACACCCGCACACATTCATATATATAAATTTAAAAATCATATATATATATATATATATATATATATTATAATTAATATAATAAAATAATTATTATTAGACAATAATCAAATTAAAAAAATTATTTTTTTATAAAGATAAGATTATAATTTTTAATATTTAAAAAATATTAAGTATATTCAATATGTATAGGTATATAAAATTTAAAAATTACAATAATATTATTTGCAGAGCATGTTCGGGTGCGGATGCGGGGTGGATATCACCACCCTTAAATCCATCTCTGCACCTGAATTTTAATTTCGGGGAAAATCCACACCTGCACCCAATCAAAACGGGTTCTCTCTGCTCAAATCAAACGGATTTGGATGGGTACCCAATGGTGCATATTATGTTGTCATCCCTACTAACATGGTCTAATTTGTTATGAGTTATTTAAATATTATATCTCTTTCTAAAATATGAGTTTTATAAAACTATTTATTAACTAGTAATCATATTCACTCTAGGACTATAAATATTCTATCTGAGATATGAAATGTCAAAACAACATTTATGAAGATTTGTCTGATTAAGTTTATTTGTTTAAGATAAGTTTGAAAACTAAATAAAATTAATTTGTGGAATATCCATAGGGAACTAATGATATTTTTTTTTACAAAGTCTTAAATGATAAAGAGTTTGTCGAGAAAATTGATGTATTCCTTAAATAGTTTAAATCTCTGTTGGAACCAGTGGAAGAGTTGTAGAACTTAGAGAAATCCTAACACTACACGACCTATATTTAATGGAACATTAATGAATTGTACAAGTGTTGTGGATGTGTCACTTAATCGAGTTACACAAGATTTAGATAAATACAAAAATTTGTATCATCGTATAGAATATGTGAGGAAATTCATGTAAACCAATAAGGTTGGACCTTGATGGAGTCGCTCTAATGGATATAGAGTGAAAATGGGTTTTCAATTGAAGATGAAAATGAATGGTATATTGAATACTTTTAAGACGTGTGTACTAAGAAATATTTCTTCTAAATCTATGGTGTGACATTTTCTCATTCAAGATAATTAAATGCCTCATAGATTCTCTTGCGAGCTTGTGTATATATAGAAGTTAATGGGTTGAATTTGATCTTATTTGTAAAACATATACGACTCATCAAATAATAATATCGCTATGAAGCATAATTGGGAATTGTTTCTTGATAAATGACTTGGGCAACATATTTTAAGTGTTAGAATTTAAGATCTATAGAGATAGGTCTATAAAGTTGCTTGATCTTAGTAAACAAATATTCGATAACATCATAATGATTTGTCTAAGAGACAATGTTCTATCTCACCACTTAAGAAATAATGCATGAGAATTATTTCATTTTTTGTGGAAATTGAAAGTATGATGTACATCATTATAGTTATTAGACCATACATCTCATATGTTATGATCATAACGAAGGGTACTATTAGAAGATTCTTTACGTGGGTATTTTTCTTAATAAGCTTTCTTGCACACTTAACAAATAAATAAGACGATAAATTGTTCTATTGTGAACATTGTTATCGTCAAAACATATTTTGAGTCATTATCTTTCAAACCATTCTTATTCTAACAATTTTCTCTTTTTTTATAATGACAAATTGTATAATATTGATGTACAATTATCCATTTATCATAATATGTTCATAAGAATATCGTCAATCGTCCTCTAAGTATGAAATTTTAGTTTTCCCTTGAAGAAAATATTCAGATTTCTTTCTTCATATTGTCTTATCCTAATAATGTTCTCAATATTTTTCCATCACATCAAAAGGTATGGAACGAATACTACTTTTCCAGAATACTACTTTTCTAGAAGGCATAAATGTAATGAAATCATCTCTTCTAGGTGCAACATGTACATTCCTCACATGCAAAGTGATATTAAACTCATTCTAATATAAATGGAATATTTAAATTATATTTTATAAGTTTGAATTTATCCACGATAAGGGGTTTTATGAAAACATTTGTCCATTGATGGTCAATATCAATAAATTAATATTAGGAACTCTTTTATGTACAATGTCTTGTATAAAATGATGTTTAGTTTTACTATGCGTTTCTCTCGAATGTAGAATTGAATTCTTAGTCAGACATATAGTAGATGTATTATCACAGAAAATATGAACGTTACTTGCTTTCAATATGGTGGCCACCGAGTGTGGTGGTAGATTTTTCATTCAAAGGAAAGTGATCCATTTGGTGTATAAAAAAGGTTGATGGACTGTATCCATTCATATTATGAGATGAATAGATTAGATTCAATCTATTAACAATTATTTTGTATAGTGAATAGATTAGATAAATTTATCGTAAATAAATTGAATGGATCATGGATATATGAACTAAATTGTCACCTATAACTTTAAGGATAACTCATTTGTTCACGTCTTCCACGTGACACATTGTAAATCAATCTCATTAGTATAAAATTTAGGTCAAAAACAATAATGACATATAAAAAACATTTTATGTTATGAAATTAACTAAAAGGAGAACAAGATATAGAAGATGAGAGAAAGAGAGAACACTACGATCTTTAAATTGTGTTCTTCAAGGTGTGAAATTTACAATTGTATATAGGTTCTATTTATATGTCACAAGTCATATAACTTACAAATATGTTAAGAGTCTAACATAATATGATATGAATATATGAAGTTAAAAAAAACTACCAAAATGTAAAGCCATTTAGCCATAAAAGCTATAGACCAACTATAGAATATGAAAGTTAAGAGAAAATGGACATCTACGAATATTCATAATACTTCCCTTTGAGTGTCCATTAAAGATATACCTCGTTAAAATCTTACTAGAAAAAAATCCAAATAAAAGAAAAAGAGTACAACATCTTTTATGAAAGAACTATCTCGTTAAAATCTTTACCATAAAGGATATTCATCAAATACTATATCATTAATAAAACAAAATTATTTAGAAGAAATACCATACAAAACGGGGACTATTTTCTTCCTTCCAATAAAAAGCATTCCTTTTTACTAAAGTATAGAAGAAGTATCTAACTTGCGGGGTTTGATATGGCTATTTAAGATGCTTACGTTTTCAGCCTTCGAGAGTGGCTTTTATTTTCTTCCCTTTTGTCCATTTTATATAGTAAAATAAGATAATAAATAAATTAAATAAATTCAGCTTAAATGACTAATGAGCTTTAGTTAAACAAATAATTCGAGATAATATTTATTAATAGGGTACAAATAATTCGAGATAATATTTATTAATAGGGTCAAAAGAAGTAATAAATTAAATACACAAACTTTTCGACACCCTTTAAATAACACAAGTTAGTATAAACATTTTCTCATACACTCACACCCTCTTTTCTCTTCCTCATACAAAATTTCACTTGGGTCATTCCCAATTCCCAAACCACCAACAACAACAAAATGATGAACACAAAAACATGTTTTCTCACAACCACCTTAACAAATATATCATTTTTTTATGTAATTTTTTTCCTTCCAACACTTGTTTCATGTACCACAACATGCACATGTGACACAGAACAAACCAAACAAAATGATGAAAACAATAAAACCCTTCATTACAAACTTGGTTCAATTGCTTCTATCCTTATTTGCGGTGCTGTTGGTGTAAGCCTACCATTATTAAGCAAAAGAGTTCCAATTCTAAGTCCTAATAATGACTTATTTTTCATGATTAAAGCCTTTGCGGCAGGGGTGATTTTATCAACCGGTTTCATTCACATACTTCCGGAAGCATTTGAGAAATTGAATTCACCTTGTCTTAAGGAAAATATTTGGGGGAATTTTCCATTTGCTGGATTTGTTGCTATGTTGTCTTCAATTGCTACTTTGATGGTTGATTCATTTGCTAGTGGCTATTATCATAGGCAACATTTTAATAATAATAACCTTTCAAAACAAGTTCCTCATGATGATGTTGAAATTGGAGGTAATGAACATGTTGGTCATATACATGTTCATACACATGCTACACATGGTCATGCTCATGGATCAACTAATTCTTCTCATGATTCAATTTCATCTGAATTAATTAGGCAACGTATCATATCACAAGTAAGTTCAATGTGTTTTTTTTTTTTTCTTTCCAAATTTCTAAAACTCAAGAGAAAGAAAGAGTTACAATATTTCAGAATTCGATCAGAAAATTAATAAAATTACCAATTATTATTTCACTTAAGATTTAAAGAAATTAATATTTTCGATTGATTTGATTTTAATTGAAATTCATTAATCACTTATAATATTTTCAATCAAACCACTTTTTTTTTCTTTCTGAAATTTGGACCGCTTGATTAGATCAATGTGTTGTTGCTAAGTATATAAATAAATATTATAAATATTTATAGTATTTTGTTAATTTTTTTTGTGTGTGCCTAATTAATGATTATTTTGGTTCTGTTATGTTTGTAAGGTGTTGGAGCTAGGAATTGTGGTCCATTCAGTGATTATTGGAATATCTTTAGGCACTGCACAGAGCATTGATACCATTAAGCCTCTCCTAGTGGCTTTGTCTTTCCATCAATTTTTTGAAGGAATGGGGCTTGGTGGTTGCATATCTCAGGTATTTCAATTTTTAATTAATGTATGTATTTGAAATATCTCCAATTAAATATAAAATCAAGGTCAAATTATGAATAAACAATTCAAAGAATGAGGTTCAAATTGTCTATTGAATGATTGCGTGAAAAAGAAGAGAATCTAAATATATATTTTTAGATATGTAAATCTATTTTTGTTGGGATCACATTTTCAAATTATTTTTACCCTCAACATAAGTAGTCTTCCTCATTGTCCCATCATCAAATCATATAAGGTATTGAGAAAAAAGTGAAGTTATGAAGTTAGAATTAAATTTGCTAAAATAGAAAAAGTTTCAAAAGTGAGTTGCGTGTGGATGTTTTTCTATGCAGTTTGGAAAGTAGGAGAAACGGTTTGCAAAATGTTGCCATTATGACGACATCCTTCTATCTAATACAAATTTACATTACACTTCTTAACTTTTACCACATAAAAAGAGAAAAATACCAAAAAGTCCCTAGTGAATTGAGACTCCTTTTGGGCTGTACTACTTGTGCACACTATATAAATTAAACTAAGATATATAAGATTAAAAATATAGACCCAAAAAAACATTATATTAAAAAACAAGACTAAATAATTATTTGTCTTTTGAAAAATTTGACACCTAATTTAGGCTCTTAGAAAAAAAATATACTAATAAGTCCTTAAATTGTCTATCAGTATCACCAACTTGTCACATATAAACAATCGGCGCCATTATTTGTCATATTAAGAAATAATTTATAAATTTATATATGAGAGATCAAATTAAATTTAATATTTTTTAGAGAAATTAAAGTCTGACCTAAAATACAAACAAACTGAATCAAAGAAAATCGACGTATTTGGTACAATTTGGACTAATTATACTAAATATGTCAACTTTCTTTAACTCAATTTTGTTTATATTTAAGGTCGAAGAAAATATTTACTACAAAAATAATTAATAATTTGTGTATGTGTTTAATTGTGAGGGTGAATTACTAATTAGAAGATATTTTGTGCAGGCAAAATTTGAGTCTAGGTCTACAACAATTATGGCAACATTTTTCTCCCTAACAACACCAATTGGGATAGCAATTGGGATAGCAGTATCAAGTGTATACAAAGAGAATGATCCAACTTCTTTAATTGTTGAAGGGGTTTTCACTTCTGCTTCAGCTGGAATTTTGATTTACATGGCATTAGTTGACCTACTTGCAGCAGATTTTATGAGCCCAAGGTTGCAAAACAATTTGAAAATGCACTTTGCAGCAAATATTTCACTTCTTTTAGGTGCAGGTTGCATGTCATTGTTGGCCAAGTGGGCCTAAGTTTTTAAGTGTTTCAGATTCCTTCCATTTGGTTTTACTTTTTTTTTATCTCCCTTTTATATTATTATATTTATTTTTCTTAATATTTTTTTATTTAATAGTGTGCTACATCAAAATAAGCACCACTAGAACATAAACTAGTAATTATACCCAAAAAAAAAAAGACAAACCAGAAATACAGTATATGCGCCTATGCATTAATGCAATTTAAGAGTCTAACAAAAGAATAAAATGAGGGGAGGGAATTGGAGGCTTTTTCAATCAAGACCTTGAATGATTGATGATGAGGATCAGAATCCTACTAAAATATCCACAATTATTAAAATTTTGAATGAGAATTCTTTTCAACAAAAAAAATACACTTGAAAGTGGAAACAACTTTGAGGCTCTTTTTAGAACCCTTTGATGGGTGTAATAAAATAGACTAGTGGTCAATTTCAAAAATTGATTCTAGAATAGGTGTGAAACAACTCACACATATTGTTTGAAAGTTAAAGATTTGAAATTTGAACAGTGTGAGTTGATTTAATAACTTATAAGTCAACTAACAAAATTCCTTAAATTTGATGAGATAATTTATGCATTGTAATACTTACTTACACGTGTTTAACAATTGATGAAAAACTTTCATTTTTTTATAAGAGAATAAAGTACAAATAATGAATTGTTCGAAATAAATAATATTGTAAAATTTTTAAAATAAATTCTTACAATTAAATTTTTTTAATAATTAAATTATTTAAAATTAGATATTTAATAACTAATCTTAAAATAAAATGTGATGTAGACGCTATGTCTACTTATTTATGATCTACTAGCTTACTAATGGAATGATTTTTCAAAAAGTTTAGAACTCCTTAGATTTTAATGAGATATTAAATCCCATTGAATAATGTACACAATTTTATAACAAGTATTATTTTCAGTCGACATAGTAACCGGAATAATCGACCATAACACCTACATTCTTCCAAACGTACTTTAGAAATATAAATAGTTTTTCTATAATAAGAAATCACTTTCAATAATTCATTCACTTAAAATCAACAATAGTTCACATCTATAATATTAAGATAAATCAAATACATATTTATTTTACAAAAAATTAATCAATCAATTCAATGGCGTGTGAAGTTTAAAATTCATCTCATATGAGGTATAAATTCTATCTATATGGAGCACATAACTCAAACAGATAAATAAATGTGGGGTACAAGACCCATTCATATGGAGTATAAGTTCATCTCAAACACATGATAAAAATAATTTGTTTTTAACAATCTTTATAAAATCATAATTAAAATATATTATTTTATTTAAATATACAATAACAACATTCATTAAAAACACATAATATAAAATGAATTTTCAAAGAATACATATTCAAACAAGAATAAAAAATGGAAATTCAATAAACAAAATAGCAAATTAATCAATTTCATAATCTAAGATTGTATTTAATAAAATTCCGATTTTAATAGAGTTAAATTTTCGACAAAGTATATTTTTATAATAATTACTATTCAAAATATCTAACTTTTCTTTCAACCTATATTGAATCAAAACTAAATTGAAATTGATCAATACTCTTTTCATTAATTCACTAGTTGTTGTCCTGATGTGTACTTTGTTCGTTTTCTATCTTTCTACGTGCGAATAATAGTGTAGTCTATTTTTATTTGAGAATATATTAAAGTGTAATTTCAGTACTATGATATTATTGTTGTATATCATATCACGTCAATGAATTTCAATTTTTGAAGGCAAATTTTGGTTGTGTTCGGTTTGGTGGAATTTGTAATACTTATTAATAACTAGATAGCATAATAATAGATAAACATTTTTAATAGATAGTAATAGAAATATTAGTTATCGGAACAACCAAACAACTTATCTCAAAAGAAGGTTAATTAATATAAAATGTTATTTTATGCCTATTTTTAACAAATTTGTTTTATCATCACATATTTAAAACGATGCTAACATTAACATAAAACAATAATAGTAATTTTAACAATACTAATACTAATAATAATAATATTATTAATGATAATATATAAATTATAATATTTTATATTTAAAAATTCTTATTATATTTAGTTTTTTATTTATAGGATGTTACACATATCAAACAAATTGATTTATTTGTCATTAATACCTTGAAATGATTATAGGATCTCTCTAGATCGATTTACAAATATATTAGTCAATTTACAAATTTAAAAATCACTTAGAAATATTTTTGATGTATTTCATGATGTTACAAACACGTATATAATGTTATGCATGATAATATGAAGTTTCCATAAGATTATTTTGATTCAAGAACTGTTGTGGATATTGAGAATTGAAGAATCAACGGACACAAAAAAAAAAAAACTTGATTTTGACATACATCTAAACATTAATTCTATTATAAGGAAACATTCATTTACATACTCATGTTTTTTAGGATGACAAAACTTTGTTGATGAACTTTTCAATATCATCCGAATAGAAATGTCTCATTTAGTTAGTGTGAAAGCATGGCTTTTAAAAAAACTTGAAACTTGATGCAAATATAAAAAGAGGAAATGACACAATCAATGACTACTCAAAAAGCATAAAAATCATCATTGAAATAAACAAAATCAAAAGGAAACAACACATGGTAATTTTGCACAAAAAACTACACACGATACATTATAAAAACTAGCCAATGTAATAGTCGAAACCATGGTACTTAAAACATAGACGAAATCTAGAAAATTTAAAAGGAATTTATAACATAAATACAACAGGCATGTAGTAAAACACTAGGCTTAAACCAATGCAGTAGTTATTTACAAATAATATATAAACAATGAAAATGACATATGCAGTGCATGGGATAACTAAGAATGCCTAATTTATTTTGTATCTTAAGAAAATTCTCGTTAGGAAATGATTTTGTAAAAATAGGAAGGAAGTGTTATTTGAAGAATTTTCAAAAACAATCTTAATAAAATATAAACAATATCAATATGAAAAATTTACAAATTTAATTTGAACAAAATATGAATAGAATCAATCTGAAGAAACTTACAAACTCAATCTGTACAACACATGAACAATATCAATCTTAAGAATTACAAACTTAATTTGAACAAAATATGAATAGAATCAATCTAAAGAAACTTACAAACTCAATCTGTACAACACATGAACAATATCAATCTAATGAATTTACAAACTTAATTTGAACAAAATACGAACATAATCAACTTGAAGAATTTACAAATTCAATAAGAACAAAATACGAACAAAATTAATCTAGAAAAACTGCTCAGATTGAATTCAGAAATAAAGAATTAGCTAAATAACATATTATAAAAAAAACATCTTGCTCAGAATAATTTTTGAATAAGATTGTTGTTGACCAAGCTAGGAATGAAGATACAATTAAGAATTAAACAATGATTAAATTGAAGGCCTAGTTTTATTTATAAATAAATAAATATTCAAGGCTGAAGAAAAGGATCATCGAAAAATTAGAAAATGGTAAAAGAACTCAAGCTCAAAATTCCAAATTCATCTTAGAGTTCAAATAGAGAAACAATTGTTCGAATGAGAAATACTTTCTAAATATTTTTCTTAGAGTGTGATAGTCATTGTTATAATCAACTTGTTAGAAGCAATTACTCAAGTTTCAAACCTTTGTATTCAAACCCGATAGTGGTGTTAGTGTGCCTTCATCAATCTGAGTTTGTCAGATTATGTGGAGAAGGCATTGTTGGTAGAGTCAAGATGTGTCTTTCCTCAAAATTATGGGATTGTTAGAGTGTTTGAGAAGATTGACTTTGAGAGTAAGGTGTTTTGTAATTCAAGTTGTTGAATTATGGCTTCAGCAGAAATTCATCTTAGAGTTCAAATAGAGAAACAATTGTTCGAATGAGAAATACTTTCTAAATATTTTTCTTAGAGTGTGATAGTCATTGTTATAATCAACTTGTTAGAAGCAATTACTCAAGTTTCAAACCTTTGTATTCAAACCCGATAGTGGTGTTAGTGTGCCTTCATCAATCTGAGTTTGTCAGATTATGTGGAGAAGACATTGTTGGTCGAGTCAAGATGTGTCTTTCCTCAAAATTATGGGATTGTTAGAGTGTTTGAGAAGATTGACTTTGAGAGTAAGGTGTTTTGTAATTCAAGTTGTTGAATTATGGCTTCAGCAGAAACAATAAATGTGGCATAGGCTTTGAAGAAAATACATGAAATCCTAGATTTAATTAACCTGACACTGTTTGTACATACTGCTCTAAGAGAGGTCAAAACCCAATAACTTGTCCTATGTTGAAAATATGGAAAGACAAGGTACCTTTCAGAACTAACAAACTACGACCCCCAATCAAGTTTGGGTACCTAAAAATAAAATAATATATCTCACATATATCCTTAGCAACAAAGTTGAAACACCAGAACATGGTACTTGGACAGTGAATGCTCATGACACATGACAAGTGAAAAGTCTATGTTCTAAGACATGGCCCTTAATAACAGAAGATTCATGGGTTTTGGAGGTGATCAGAAGGGTAGGATCATTGGACACGACACAATAGATAATGGTTTTCTTCCCTATATTAAGAATGTTTTATTTGTAAAAGGACTAATGCATAATCTACTGAGCATAAGTCAATTAAACGAAAATGGTTATGATGTAGTCTTCAATCAAAAGTCATATAAGAAAATAAGTCAAACAGATGGATCCATATTATTTACTAGCCAAAGGTAAACATTTACAAAATAAACTTATTTGGTTTAAACAAACAAGAAGTCAAATTTCTTATGTTTGTAATTGACGAATAACTTATATGGCACAAAATATTAGGACATACCAACTAGAGGTTAATCTCACAATTATCAAGAACTGAATAAGTTAGAAGCTTGTCTAATATTATGTATAAATCAGATATTCTATGTGAGGAATGTTAGAAAGGGAAACAAACAAAATTATCTTTTTCTTCTAAAAATGTTGTTTCAACATCTATACCACTCGAACTTCTACATATTGTTATATTTAGCCATGTCAAGACTGATTTTGTCAATGGTAAAAAGTATGGACTCATTATTATTGATGACTATTCCAAATGAACATGGGAAAAGTTCTTAAAACACAAAGATGAGTCACACAAAGTTTTCACTACCTTTTGTAAACAAGTACAAAATGAAAAATATTTTTGTATAACAACAATTCATAGTGATCATGAAGGTAAATTTAATAACAAACTTTTTGAAAATTCATGTGAAGAGAATGACATTTTACATAATGTTTCTGCTTCTAAAACACCCCCACAGAACGGTGTTGTAGAAAGGAAAAATATATGTCTTTAGGAAATGACACACACCATGCTTCACGAAATGAATGTTGTCAAGCACTTTTGGACAGAAACAATGAACACAACATATTACATTTAAAATAGAATCTATATTAGACATATTCTTAATAGGACTCCGTATGAATTATGGAATGGGATAAAGCCCAACATTTTATATTTTCATGAGTTTGGTTGTATTTGCTATATTTTGAACACCAAAGACAATCTTTACAAGTTTAGCTCATGATATCAAAAGTGCATCTTTTTTGGATACTCTGAAAGGTCTAAAGTCTATAGAGTATACAACAAAGAAAAATTGGTTATTGATGAATCAATCCACATCAAGTTTGATGACAAAAAAACTTGGATATTTACTAGCCATTGGCTATTTGAAGCTACCCTAACTGAGCACTTTTCTTCACTCGGATACAAAATCAATTCCTTCATTCACAAGCCTCGTACATCTGCTCAAACACATACCTCTCCACTACTTTACCACCATTTTCTTCCTCCTTTACTGCAGTACTTGTCCCCATCTTTTCGCCTTATCCATATCCCATTCCCCTTGAAGGTGTGCATGTTGCAACAACTCGTATCGACCTAGTCTCTTACACATTGTAAGCCCCTAAATTTTTTAAACACTAATTTATGCAATTTTAGTGTATTTTGTGTTGAATTGCTTAAGCCTTTAGCCCAATTTTTAATTTATGAATTAAGTACCAAAAATATATGTTGTTATAGTTAGTAATATGTTTAAAATATATGTATATATATATATTTTTGGAGAACCGATTAAAATTATTTATTAGAGTATAATTTAATTAGCTTATTAAAAAATTTATTACCAAAGAGAATTTTAAAATGTGACTTGTTATTGATAAATTCACATGTCAATTGAGTTACGACGAGTGTAGGTATTTTTAAGATACCTAATTATTTAATTATAATATATATGAACCCAACCCTTGACAACAAACCCACTACACCCTCAGTCTCGTTTCCCACTTCCTAATATTCTCCATTTCTATTCAAAATAATAATAATAGTGTTGGTGCTTGAAAAAAAAACTCCAAACCTATGGGAGATGATGTTTTGTTCGTTTTGTTTGATTAAATTGGTTTAATGTGAAATTAGGGAGGTGTTGGAGTTGAGCGTGTTATTTAAAAAAAATTAATTAATTAATTAATCCTTGTTGTTAATGTTGTTAGTAATGGTTAAAAAGAAATTGATTTTTGATCTGTTTGAGTTATGCAATGAGTTATTTTCAAATAAACGAGTTTGAACTGAAGTTTAAATTTTACAAGAAAATTTAGAGTTGTTAAAAAGTTCAAATTTTATCTAAGTTAAAGAGTTTGAGCAAAAAGTTCGATTGAATTTCAAATGTTTAGAGTTACAAATGTTACTCTTTTAATTACCATTGAACTGAGTTTAAAACTGAAATTTAGAGTATTTTATTAATTCAAATTTTTGGTGCTCTAATGGTTGAGTGTTATAACTTAAAGGATAAAAATATTTGAATTATCGAATATGCGCATGTGTGAATTGGAAAATATTCGTTTTTATTCAGTTTTATGTAAATAATGTATCACTTGGTTGTGAAAGTTATTTTTTATGTGAAAAGAATTTAATTTTGGAATTATGATATGGTTGGATAAATTTTGACGGTGAACAAATTGTTATGAATCCTTATGTTTATGTAGTTAGCTCCTTGAGTCTCGAAAAGGAATCGAGACTGTTGACACCGAGTTAGCGGTAGAGAGAACTCTGATATATTGATATTGTTGTGGTGATTAAAGAAAAATAATTTTTATTACTTTATGCATTTCCAAGGATAGTGGTTATGGTTGATGATCAAGAATGTATACCTATGATTTACAAATTTTTGAACTTGTGATTAAAGGAAAATTAATGAATTATGGTTTCAAGCTTGTATATGTATACTTTCAAATTTTAGAAAAGTTTGCATGATTTTAATTAAAATTTCAAGTTTATTAAGTAAAGGTTAAAGTCTTGAGTTAATTTTTTTTTTAAAGATTCCAAGTTTCATGAATTAAAATACAAACTTTATTGAAAAATATATATTTTGAAAATGATGAAATATTTCAAAGAGTTAGAACTTTGAAACTAGAACAAATATTCATTGATATATGTTTTGTGTGATTATGTTGTTACGAGGTAAATACTTTGATTGAACATTTAGTCCTTAAGAAATATAGTGGATCAAACTTGTAGTTATTTGAGAGAAAAAAAAAATGAGTTATGGCAAATTTGAGAAAAAATTGTGGTTGTGTGGAATTTTTGTAGAAAAACAATTTACAACGTTTCGAATAATTGTTAGTGAATTCACTGAAAAATTAAATGATGTTCATTTCTAAAAATATATTTTATATGTTGAAAGTGTGTTATGTATAGTAATATTATTAGTCTTTATACATTGTAAACTCTTTTAGTGAAATATAATTTAAGGGGTTTAGGAGTAAGAAAGGTTTTCTAAGGTAGTTAAAGTTTTAGGGATTAATTTGAATAAGTCAAACACTATTTGATTGAAGGTGTCGACACGAGCAAGATTTTTTGTTGTGTTTGATTGTGGTAGTGATAACTATTGAAAAAGCTATAACTAAGGTAAGAGCTCCTTCTAACTTTTTAGTTTGCACATAGGGACCTTATATGTGTGATTGATGTATGATTGATGTGTGAATATGTGATGACTAATATTGATGTGATGATGCATTATTGAGTGATAATACGTGTTGCTATATGTTATGAATTTTATTGAGGAGAATATGTTTTGAGTATGTTATGTGAAAAGTATGAAAAATTATAAGTGTGTAATGAGTATTAAAAGGGAAGTCTTTTAATAGCTACATTTACATAATAATTGTTGTGAAAGAGTCAGAGTATGCTCATGCATGTCATAGTTAGTGGTGAACGTGATGAGCCATAGTGTTAGTGGTGATCGTGATGGGCCACGATATTAGTGGTGACCGTGATGGGCCACGATGTTAGTGGTGACCGTGATGGACCACAGGATGGTTCCATGAGTTGATTGGTATATCTTATCCTTACGAGGATTTAACTATGGTGTTTGTCTGTGAGAGACTACACCATAGTAAATCGTGTTTGTCCGTGAGAGACTGTACTAGTGTTTATCCGTGAGGGACTACACCCTAGTAAATCGTGGTAAATTGCGCTGATTTGTGATAGGTCGCACCTCGGTAATTAGTATTGGTCTGTGAGAGGCGGTATATTTATGATTTACACCCCTCGTGGAAGGTTTGGAAATTCTAGAATCATGTGCACTGACATATAAGCATTGAATTAGGGTGCTTGGCACGCGAGTCATGTTTGTTATAATATGATACATGTATATACATGTTCTGTTATTGTTGTTATCATGTCATAATTGCTAAGTGGTTATTGCTTGTCTTTAAGACATAATTGTTAAATGTTAATTGTTAATTTCGGTTGGTGACCATTTACATTATTGTGGAAATTGGGCTTTGCCCTTAGATGATACCTGAGCTCGTTCCACCGACTGATACCAGAGAAATACTGCGTCAAAAGAAACTTGTGAAGTGTGTGGAGATCGCCCATGTTACTGTAGTTGTTAGTGGATGATCAGATTAGTTATTTGTTATAGTCTTAGTGTCTTTCTTTTGGTGGTTGTACTTATTTTGTTTTGAGATGATTGTACCTATGACATTCTTTGGTAGTTGACTTTTGTTTGATGGGTCCATGTTCCATTTTTTTTACGTGATCACGGGGGATATAGCATTCTTGGAACAATACTTATGTGCAGGTGTCTGCCGAGAATACCCAAGGGTATGACCGATGTATTATAGGTCCCAAAAACTATTTTAGCTTATTTGTATATATGACGTAATTATTTATGATTCTTGCTATTTTGTGTTACGACGTATTATTTTATTAGGTTGTTTTAAAAGAAATGCATTTGAGTTGTTAAAAATCGGGGTGTTACACACATATCAAAAGACTCCTCTAACTTTTCCCTCCCTACCTTTCCCTCTAACTCTGCAACTTCCATCATCCATCTGCCAATCGTCTATTCCTTTTGGTTTTCCTAACATCCAGACCTTTCTTACCTCCCTTATTGCCAAAATCTCACACCCGACATTAAAACGCTCAAAGTTTGCATCCTAATGATATTTCAACCTAGTGGAACAAAGTCATTTCCTTTGTCACATATTGGATTCAGGGCAATATGGATCATGGACTGCAGTTGGCTTCCCAGAACTCTATAGCTTTCATAAAAACAACTAAAATCATCTACTTATGGATTTCAGAAAGCCAAGAGCAATGGGTCCATAAAGCTTGTAACAGCCGCCTCATTAGGCTCATCAAAGGACGCCTTTTCTTCTTATGGTGATATCCTTCTAGAACCTTATATGGTTCCTCTAGTCGCACCATTACAGTTTCATGTGTTCATCCCATAGATTGAGATTCACACTCTAGATGATCCTTTTGCCGCTTCTATAGGATCTGCAAATTCTGCCTCTACAAGCCTGTTTATCTCCTTGTAGCCCCGTGTTGAAGTCTTCTCAATTTTTTATGAAGGAAAATTTTGATCGTCTGGCTGCTAAGGTTGAGGCGTTTATGGTAAAGACTGCCAAGAATCAGGTGGACATTTAAAATACCGTTAACTTAATTATTGCTAGGCTCATAAATCCTACCTCTAGTGTTTTGTTCCGTTTTTTATTTTTTATTATGTATTTTTTTCTCTTTTCTTTCCTCCACTTTTGCCTGATAACAAAAAAAAAGGATAATGTGTAATTTTTAGAAATCGTAAGCAATGATTTTTTCTTCTTCTAACTTTCAGTAATTAATGCATATTGAACTACTTTGTTAGAATATATTTCATCTTACGAATTGAACATGAATTTTTTTAAAAATGAGGAGTTTTGTTGTAATGTGTTATTACTATATTATCTCTTTGTTTTCTTTATCTCAACAAATTGTTCACAAAAATAGATGTGTATCATCATCAAAAAGGGGGATATTGTTGGATTGAAGTTGATTTGAAGAAATATGCCCCTCACTTGTTTTGATGATAACAAAATCTTTTGTGGAAACAATTTAATCATTTGGAGTTTTGATTAAGTGTGCAGGTTTGATATCAAGTGTTTGTTTAATAGATTTTCATTGTATCCTCTGATAATTGGACAAAGACAAAGATACAACATGAATTCTCCTCACTTTATTTCTCTAAGTTTGATATGCGAACAACATTGTGTTCCAATTGCCTCTGAAAACGCAAGCAATGTTGTAGTTAAATTGCATCTGGTGAACTTCACATGGGTTATGTTTATTTGCCTCTAATAAGTATGACAAGCAATAATTTTCCTCTGCATTTGATAAGCATGACAAACAATAATATGTCTCTAATAAGCGTGACAAACAAGTAACTGCCTTTGATAATCACATCAAGCATCTAATCATCTAACTTTGAATTATTATGTATTCTATGAAAAAAGTCAATGTTCTGAAAAATTCAACGCCCAAAGAGGACAAAGCAATTGCACATTGTATTATGAACATTATGAATCTGCTAAATTATCTGCAGCTCATACAACATGCTTTGATCGTTGTATCATTTGTTTCCCAATTGTTTTAAAAGAAGATACTTTGAGTCATTTACTAAAGAATTTTTTGGAAAGTTTCTCTAGCAAATCAATTCCACAAAGATACAATACAAAACTTCATGAATTATGATGATTTATTGCAATCAGGACAACGGTCAGAAAACCCTAATTGTTCTCTATAAAAGGGTGTTCCTCCAAAAGACAAGCAAGAATACACAAGCAAAAAACACATCTGCACTTTTGTGCAATATCACTTTGTTTCACACTAGTGGAAATAAAGTTTGAAGTAACTACTTTGTAAACACTTTATGCGATAGCTAATTTAGAAAAGCTCAAAAATCCTTTTGTTTGTAACCTAGCTCAATATTGATTGTCTTTCTCAACAACTTGATTGTACTAAGCTAGAAGGTTAAGAAGATTGAACATAGTTAGTGTAACTAGTAGGTGTTCGAGTGTAAATATGATTCCTTGGTGAACTAGTGGATTAAATCATTTAGGTTGAAGGGACTAGACGTGGCTATCGTGTTGGTGGTGAATCAAGATAAATCGTTATGTCTCTCTGCTTTGTTATTTTTCACCTACACACCTTCTTTACTTTAGCATAGCCACACAAAAAAAAAAAATTTATTTAATCATAAAACACAATTCAAATCCCATTTTTCTTATATTTTATTCGTTCTACAACTTGATCCTGAGATCCTATTGAACATTAGAACGTTATTCCTAAAATATCTGTAGTCAAAGAATTATCGTTAATCTGGACGACAATAATACATCAAAATTATTAGTGAGTAGATTGATGACCATATATCATGGGTCATGGATATGAAATATCAAGTCATCTCATAAGTATAAATATTAGGAATAATATTTATACTAGATTGACCTTCCATGAGAGTTCTACATAATTGTTGTATAAGTGTCATTAACGATTCTCATGCGGCCATAGTGAATAATCATTCGTCTTAAAGTCACGATGATCTCTACATGAGAAGTTGTAACCTTTAATGTCATCAAATATTGTCCGTAGTAGGACAATCATAAAGGTAGTATTTGGGCTTACAATTAACCATGTAGAGGGGTGTTTGTGATGTAGATAAGATTTGTCCCTCATACATAACAGGAGTTATGTTTAAGGCCACTCGATAGAGTGAGACCTTGGAAGTGCATGGCCATGCTAGAATGGACCAATATATGATATTGTGTCAATTGGTTTTACGTGTCTACTATAGAATCGACAAAAAAAGAATTAAACATTACAAGAATGACACATATTGTGACTTGTGTTCATATTGACATTTGGACGACGAAATAATTATTGCACGATCACTACGCGAAAAAACTTATTTTACAGTGTTTTTTTTAAGTCATTTACAATGCTTTTTCAAAAAAATAAGCGCTGTAAAAAGATACAACAACGCTTTTTAAAATAAAAAAGCGCTATAAAATAGGTAGATATATTGCGCGTTTGTTATACTCGTTTTACAGCGTTTTTTGAAAAAAGCGTTATAAAAGGTGTATCCAATAGATACATTATTATGCACCTTTTAGAGCGCTTTTGAAAAAAGCGTTGTAAAAGGTACATTCAATATATGCATTATTATGCACCTATTACAACGCTTTTTTGAAAAATCACTGTAAAATGATGAATTTCTCATTAGTTGGATAGCAATGTAAATTGCTATATGTCACTATCATTTATAATATCTAATATTATTGTTAGATAAGTAGGTGTTTATGGGTCACGTAATATAATGGTTGAATCAAAAATTAAATATTTAATTAAGTAAAATGATGAATTTGTAGTGTTCAAGACCTTCTATGATAACAAAAATTAGTTAAGAGCAAAATAATTATATATATATATATTGTGTCTCCTCTAAACTAATTTGAGAATGTCTAATTTTTTGTATGCCTCCTTACTATAGTTGACATGTAGCATTGAAGTCATTTTGAAGCGAACATTCATGTGGATCAAATAAAAATATTATTAGCGATTTGCCTTCTTTGACGCTTTAAGAGATAAACACATAAATCCTTCTAATGACAATTTATACTTAGGTGAACCTTGACGAAAGGAAATCTATATCTCAAGAGAATGATTTTAAATAGAGTTTTTAAAGTTTATCTCATAATTCCTCAATAGTGGATCAAAGTTTAGTTATGTTTTCTATGTGTTTGTTTGCCTTTTTGATAAGAGGATTGCTATTTAGTACAAGAGAAAAATAAATAAAAAATGCACGTGTGTTTTTTATTGGAAGGTCGAACTTACACATTGTCTCCTTTGTGGTACTAAACATCATTTTCCTTATGATAATATGCCTAATATTTTATTTATTGAATATCATTTATATAATTCGTATATTATCGTGCATTGAAATTGTTTTTGGCTAGATTATTTGAAACTGGTTGAATAATTCTTTCAAAATACACTTATGGGTCTCCGTCAAATATTTTCTGGGATGTTTTTAACCATGTAAAAGACCAAACTGCATGTTATTTTATATAAATGTTTTGATTCAAAAGTTGTGTCCAATACATTATTTTATAGATTTGAATCATAATAAAATAATTATCGTTGTATTCAAATTGTTTCTAGAATTTAATTTTGATTTAAGGAAAAATTCAATTAAATGAAAAATTATATTATCATTTGAATTTATCACCAAAATTGATTCAAATGATATTTTGGTTTAAAGAAGTTATTCAATTTGTTTACTCGTAATATGTCGTTTAATTCCAAATTGATTTTGGCTCTTAATTGGCTTAAATAGCTAATAAACTAGTGTATATACAAGAAGATTGATTGATAACATATTCGCTGCTTATGATTTGATCCGTGTGATATATTAAATGCACATGGCTTTTGGAATTTTTTTTTTTTTCATTGACGGTGGCTTTTGAATTATGTATATTTAAATGTTTCAGATGTTCAATAATTAATTTAATTAATTAATCAATTAATTATTAGAGGTGCATGGGTATGATCTTAATGTATTTGACTTTTATTTCTTTTTAATTTAAAATAAATGTCATAGCAATTTACTTATTTAAATGATATATAAATTATAACTGTATTTATTAAATTTTTTCTTTTGTATTAAGTGATATAAGTATATTAATCTTATATATTTTATCATGTATGATATTCAGAATATCTATCAACATATTTTACATACTTTAATTGTGAGAATATATATACATGCATAAAGACGTTTATATAAATCAGTGTATATAAAAAATTGATTGGTAATATATTGGCGGCCTATGATTTGATTTGTGTGATATATTAAATGCACATGGTTTTTGGAATATTTTTTTATTGACGGTAGATTTTGAATTATTTAAATTTAAATGATTAAGATGTACAATAGTTAATTTTAATTAATTAAATTTTAAATTATTTTTATTTCTTGTAAATATAGTTCATTTTGATTTTAATTTCTGTAAATTTTTTATTTATTTATATATTTATAAATTCTAATAAGTTTTAAAAGAGTCTTTTATGAATCTTTTTGAATGAAAAAAATAGTGACATGACTAGTTTTGAATGTAGTGTCAAATAGTGATCGTGTAGTTGTTGTTGACTATGCAATATTTAATATTTAAAATTAAAATTCATTTTATCAACTTATTTAATTATTTTATTAAAAACTTGAAATTAATTATTTAATTAATAAACCAAGTAAATAATAAAACTCAATAATCTTCATCTTCAACCTTAAATTTTTTAATAAAAACTCAACAGCCTTCATCTTCAACTCTACTTTCTTCTTCTTCAAATCACAAATCCTTATATCTAATCTAAACCCTAAAAATTTTAATCTCTCAATTTTGTTACACCACACTTATTATGTACATGTTCGTCTTCTTGTGTTTTGGCTATGACCTCATATTATGGTCTTAGTCTCTCTTATCCTTTTTTTTTTCTCTTTCATTACAATGGTTGCAATTTTCCTCCTAAATTTTATTTCGGTTTTGTTTTTAATTTTACTTTTCCATGTAAGGGTTTGTATAATTTAGATTATTCAATAGTTTGACATTTGTATTTGCAGGATTAATTGAAGACTGAAAAATGTTACACAAGATGGATTTAGTGCTTCTATTGTAAGTTTTTCTACCTTGCATAGATTTGGCTGCAAACCTCAACCCCCTTCCAAAACCTAGATAGTGCATATTTAGTTAGAATTATAGGTGTGGTGTAAGAAAAATGAGAGATTAGAATTTTTATGGTTTGAATCAAATATGAGTTTGTGATTTCAAGATGAAGAAATTAAGGTTGAAGATGAAGGTTGTTGAGTTCTTATTAAAAAATTTGGGGTTGAAGATGACCATTATTGAGTTTTTATTATTTACTTGATTTATTAATTAATTAGTTTTAACTTTTTAATGAAATGATTAAATGAGTTAATAAAATGAATTTTAATTTTAAATATTAAATATTGTCTAATCAACAACAATTACACGGTCACCATATGCCACTTCATTCAAAATTAGATGTCACCATTTTTTTATTAAAAAAGATTCTTAAAGGACTTTTTAAAATTATTAGAATTTGTAAGGGTATAAATCAAACCCAAAAAATTACAAGGACTAAAATCAAAATGTACCATATTTGCAAGGACAAAAAACATATTTAAATCATTAATTAATTATTATAAAGGTAAAGTTTGATGTTTATTTTAATTTAAAATACAAAACAATTTATTTATTTTAAATAATATATAAATTTTAATTGCTCGTGATGACATGAGATAACGCCAAACAAGGATGTCGGTGAAAAGGTTTGAGAAACTAACGCAAAGAACAAAGACATGTAAATTATATTTATTTAATTTTGTCTTTTGTATTATGTGGTCATAACTATATTACCTAGTCTTATATATTTTCTATGCGATGCATGATATGTAAGACGTGTATTAGCATGTTTTATATGCTTTAAATTGTGACAATATATATACATGCTTATTTTCTATGCGGTGAGATCACCTAATAAAAAAATTTCAAGTTAAATATTATGACTAAATGTCTTCCAATGTATGGAACTCGTCAAAACTAGTATCGTATATAATGGGTCATGCCAAAGTTGGACACACTATTCTATATCGATAATGTGCGATAGGAAAAGATCCAATTGTCAATTATTGTGTGTAACTTAACTAATTCGAACTCAATAGGATTAAAATTGGCTTAAAGGCAAATGAGTTGGACTTTAATTCATGTAATAAATTAGAACAAATGTTGTTCACTCAAGTGATCCAAGAGTTACATGTGATGTAAGAAGCATCAAGTCGATCCATTAAATGTAGGATACTTCAATCTTGTGATAATGAAAGTGCATGATACGATCATTCACATCATGGTGCAATGTACTTCATATTATCGGTTACATCAAGAACCAAGATAAATTGAAATATCCTATTGGTTAAGAGTTGGTAATTGACTTGATCCAGCAAGACTTGTTGGATGGTTATAGTCACAAAATACCATATTAATGGTCTATATTAGAAAAGGATTTAAAGCCTACTAAAAGTGAGTAGCACATTAGAAAAAATAAATTCAAGCCATGTACTTTTGCATTTAAGTTGGCGAAAAAGGTTACATAGGAAAGTGTTATTTCCAATATGGCTCGACAAAATATTGAAAAAAGAATTGTCTCATATACCAAAAATAGTGTAAGTTGAAGAAAGAAAGTTATACTTTCTCTTCAAATATTTGTCATAGAAGTCAACATTTTCTACAAAATGCGAATATGATATAATGTGTAAATGAGTAGAATGTTGATTAAAGTCAAAAATCAACCTACATATGTGATATATTACATAAACAATGAGAGCTTTGACTTTTTGGTTCATTTTGGAACTTAATAAGTGTTGTTATGTTCCAAATCTTATTGAAAACATCACTTTCATTTATTGGGATGATGAGAAATGACATTTTGTAATAAAAGGACAATTGTTGTTCCATTTATTAACTTGCTATTTTGAATGAATGAGATATTGAAATATGCTAACCATGTGTCATTGGTATTAAGCTTCTCGTCTGTAACATACATGCAAATAATTGCAAATTCAATTATATGATTCTTATATAACTTGACAATATGGTTTAGGCCATATAAGTAAGACCATATTTCAAGTACCATTAAAATGGACCATTGAACTCAGTCTATTAAGAGAGTTGAAGAAAGAAGTAGAAAAACGTATTGGAAAGAGGATTAAGATCATATGATTGGATCATAATGGTAAATACTTATGATTGGATCAAACCTTTTTTAACACGATCTCATTTGTTATGAGTAAGTCAAGTATAATAACTCTGTTTGAAATATGGATTTTATACAATGATTTCTTAACTACTAATCATGTCTCATCTAAGGCTTTAAAGATTCCATGTGAGATATGGAATGAGTTGGAAGATCAAAAAACGACATTTATGAATATTTGAGTTGTCAAGTTTATTTGTTTCAGATAAGTTTGAAAACAAACTAAATAAATGTAATATTTGGAATACCCTTAGGAAACTAAAGATTCTTTTTCTACAAAGTCTCAAATAAAAAAGAGTTTAGCATGAAAATTGGTGTATTCCTAAAATGGGTTAAATCTCCATATGAACGAGTGGCAGAGGTGGATAAATCCAAACATCGTAAGATCTATAGTAATGGAACATTATTAGATTTCATAAGTGTTATGGATATGTCACTTAACTAGGTTACATAAGATCTAGATAGATACGATAAGTTGTGTCATCATATAGAAAAAGTGAGGGAATTCATGTGAACCAATAAGGTTGGACCTTGAAGGAATCACCCTGATTGATATAGGGTGCTAATGGGTCTTCAATTCTAGACTATAATGGATGGTAGTTAAATATCTTCTATGGATGTTATGTTGATGCCTAATTGGCTCTAATGCTAGTAGAAGATTATTGGTGTAAGCCATAGTGCCAATCTATTTTATATAGATTATTATTCATATCATGATTTTAAATAATATATCTAATTTTGGTTATATATACAAGACATTATTTATTATGGTATTATAAATATAATATTATGTAGTCCTTATAATAAATAGTTTGTTCAATACAACATCAAATGTAACTCCATCATGAGACCTATTTGTTGGAACCAAATTCATTTTATACTTAGAATTTTTATGATAGCAAAAGTATTTTATGAGAAAATATATTTAACTTCAAAGAGTATGAAAGAATATATGGTCATGATTTGTAGAAGATTTGATCAAGATTTATCTACAAAAAATATGAACATAATCAATCTAAAGAATTTCACCTCAAATATTTTAAAACATATGACGAAGAAGATGAAGAAGTCAACATATGCTTCATGGAAAATACAGAAGAAAATGAGGTAACAAATTATGAACCTTGTCTTTTGTGTGAACAAATGGAAAAAGAATTTGATAACTTGCTAAATGGTTCAAACTTTCTTGTTCAAAAGTGTAGTTCTTTAAAAGAAAAAGAAGAGAAAAAAAAATTGAGCTGTGAATGATAAGCTTAAAGAGATCATTCAAAATCTGAAAGAATCTCACCTCAAAGGTTTTAAAATTGAAAATCAAGAAAGTCAAGAACATTCTGCATTTCAAAAGGAGAACGTTCTCCTTAAAGCTGAAATTGAACTTCTTAAAAATGATTTGTCAAATTTCCTAAAAGCCACTGAAACATTTCAAAAAATCATGAGATCTCCAGTAGGAATAATTGATAAAGATGGTATTGGTTTCAATCAAACTCAAAAAACCAATGTGTATGAAAACTTTTTTGTTCCAGAAAGAAAAAAAGAAAAATTCAAAAATCAAATGTTCACATTGCATCAAGAGTGGGTATCTAGAATTTGCATGCTATTTTAAGGAAATAGATAAGAAAACCAAAAACAAAAAGATCTTCAAAAAGGAAGAACATTCTAAAGCAAAAACAAAAAATTTAAAAAAACTAAAAAAAAATGAGAACGTTCTCCAACTAAGGCAGCAAAAGAAGAATGTTTTGGAATTTTACCAAAATCAGATAAAACTTAGTTTTCTAAACCTTTTCGAAAACAAACCACTAGATTTTCCTCCTACTCTAATATTGGCCACTCTGAATCAATATGCCATATTAAGAAGGAATCAAAATTTAAAACTAACCTTCAAGGACTCAAGACCAAATGAACACCTAAAGTTAATGTAACAAATCATGCAGGTTGGATTTCAAAGTGTCAAGAAAAAGCCATTGTTCTTGGACAGTGGTTGTTCAAGATATATGACAGGTGATAAAAACTGTTTCATGTCCTTCTTCAAGAAAGATGGAGGATCAGTTACCTTCAAGAATGATAATCAAGCTCGAATTAAAGGTAAAGGAACAATTAGTAAGAAAAATTTTGGTCAAATAACTGATGTTCAATATGTGGAAGGTCTGAAACATATTCTCTTAAGCATAAGTCAACTATGTGACAATGGCTTTGAAGTTATTTTCAAATCTAACCTATAAGAAATCATAAAAACAAAATATGGGGAAATATTGTTTTCTCGAACTAGAAAGAAAAATTCGTATGTTTTATATCTTGAAGAATTACCTGATGAATCCTGCTTCATGTTTATCAATAAAGATAAATGGATTTGGCATAAGCAGACATGTCATGTTAGCATGAAAACTATTTCAAAAATTTCAAAACTAGAACTTGTTAGAGGATTACCAAAACTGAATTTTGAAAAAGATAAAGTATGTGAAGCATGTGCTAAGGGAGAACAAGTCAAAAGCAGTTTTCCTTCAAAAGATTTCATCTCCACAAACATAATTCTTAAGTTTCTTGAGATAGATCTTTTTGGCTCTGTTAAAACAACAAGCATAGGAGGAATGAAGTATGGTTTTGTTATTATTGATGATTTTTCACTATACACTTGGGGTATTATTTTTAAAACAAAAAGATGGTACTTTTGATGCCTTCAAAATCTTTTGTAAAAAGGTACAAAATGAAAAAAACTCCAACATCATTTCTATAAGAAGTGATCATGGAGGAGAATTCATAAATGTTTCTTTTAAAACCTTCCTTGAAGAACTTGGCATTTCTCATAATCTATCTTGTGCAAGAACTCCTCAACAAAATGGAGTTGTTGAAAGAAAAAATAAAACCTTACAAGAAATGGCAAGAACAATCTTGAAAGAGTCTAATGTTGAAAAATACTTTTTGACTGAAGATATCAATACATCATGTTACATTTTAAACCGTGTATCAATAAGAAAAATCATAAACAAAACAACATATGAAATCTAGAAAAATAGGAAGTCAAACATATCATATTTCACATTTTTGGTTGTTATTGTTATATCTTGAAAAACAAAGAAACTCTTGGAAAGTTTTAATGCAAAATCGGACAAAGCTATATTTTTGGGGTACTCAACCGATTCTAAAAGGTATCGCGTTTTCAATTTAAAAACCAAAATTATTGAAATTAGCATGCACATATTATTTGATGAAAAGATGAAGAATAAGAACATTCTTGGCAACAGGAGCAACAAAATGTTCCCCAGGAAACCCTGATTGATAAACAATCTATGTTTCATTCTCCTCCTAAAAATTGGAGAACGATTAGTGATCATCCTCAAAATCAAATCATTGGACATATTGTTGATGGAATTAGAATAAGAATGTCATTCAAGGATGACGACAACAACAATATGACAACGATCTCTCAAATTGAACCAAAATCAATCAAAGAAGTCATAGTTGATCAATCTTAGATTGAAGCGATGACTGAAAAACTTCTTTAATTCGAGAAGAGTGAAGTCTGGAATCTGGTTCCAGATCCACAGGATCAAACCATCATAGGAACAAAATGGGTATTCAAAAACAAACTAATTGAAGAAGGTAAGGTTATGAGAAACAAAACAAGGTTGGATGCTCAAGGTTACAATCAATAAGAAGGTATAGATTATGATGAAACTTTTGCTCCTGTCGCAAGTTTAGAAGCTATACAAATTCTTCTTGCATATGCATCTCATAAACTTATCAAACTCTTTCAAATGGATGTTAAAAGTGCATTCTTAAATGGCTTTTTAAATGAACAAGTTTATGTTCGTCAACCTCCCGGTTTTGAAGATCAATCGAAATCAAATCATGTATTTAAACTCACCAAAGCTCTATATGGTTTAAAATAAGCACCAAGAGCTTGGTAGACTTAGTTCCTTTTTAATCAAAAATGGATTTTCTAGAGGAAAGATTGACACTACACTGTTCAAGAAAAATGATAAAAATGATTTGCTTATTGTTCGAATGTATGTCGATGATATTATCTTTGGCTCAACTAATGAGAAAATATGTGATGCTTTTTCAAAACTCATGCAAAGTGAATTTGAAATGAGTATGATGGGAGAATGAAGATATTTTCTTGACTTGCAAATTAAGCAACATGAAGATGGCATTTTTATATGTCAAGAAAAATACATAAAATATCTATTAATAAAATATAAAATGAAAATAGAAAATCTATTAGACAAAGATGTAAATAGAAAATCTCATGCATCCATTAGACAAAAATGAAAATAGAAAATCTATTTCTGAAAAATAGTATAGGGGCATGATACGATCTTTGCTTTATTTAACTAATAGTAGATTTGACATTGTGTTTGCAGTAGGATTATGTGCTAGATTTCAATCAGCACCTAAAAAATCTCATTTAACAGCAGTAAAAAGAATTTTTAGATATCTTGTTGGTACTACTGGTCTTGGTCTTTGGTATAGAAAAAGTTATCATTTTGATCTTGTAGCTTACTGTGACGATGATTATGCTAGAGATAAATTATGGTTAAAAGGTGAATTGTAAAATCATCTCAAAATTGATAGGTGACGTGATTGAATCCTTTGTGTGGAAAGGAATTGTTGTTATAGATGAAAGTTGATCATAACAAAAACTGTGTAAATTCAAGAACATTGTAAAACCAACAACATTCTCCGTTTAAATACTTAGCGGAAAATCTCACAATTGTAAGGACTGGACATAGTCCGAGTTGGGTGAACCATAATATATTTGTGTGTGGTGTCTCTTTCTTAATCAATTGTGAGGACTGTGATTTTAACTAACCAAGAACGTTCTCCGTTTTCTGTTTTCGTAATCAAGATCATTTTTTAGTTATTTTCTTAAAATTTTAACAAAAAATTTTAAATATGTGCGTTTACAATTCAATCTCCCTTCCTTGTAACTTGGCATTGCTACTTCAAAATATCTATAAATATTTTATACTATTGACAATGATCTCTTGATAGATCAAACTTTTCACTAACTTTACAAATATAATATTAACCACATTAACTTATTTCTATAGTTCATTATGTATAACTATATACCACTTGTGTTTCGTTGTAGAAATTTAATTCATATAATCATGTGATTTTTTCTTTTTGTTATTTCAGTGACAATGATAGCGCTTGTATCGAATAATATAATAATGTCAAGTGATTCACAATTTTACTATCTTCTTATTGTTTGATACAGATTCATTTTACCATTATTTTGATAACTATGTCATTGAGTCTCATTAAAATATTTAACTTCATGTGAAAAACTCATTAATTAATTTGAAGAATGTTAGATTTACTCGGTATGATGTTTTTTTATATTTTTCAATGATAATGGCAAATACTATTAATATTTTTTTTATCTACATTACTTTATTATTATTAATATTTTATTTTATAATAATTGAAAATATTAATTATTTTCAATTAATCTTCCCCTGCACCACACGAGTCGCAAATCTAATTTTTTTAAACAAATATAAATAATGTAAATGAAATCAATATGTTACTAGATTTACTTCATATTGCATTAACAAATCTTTTCGGTTCGGATATAAAATATTTATATTTTATATATTAATAAATCAATATTTATATAATGCATTAACAAATAAAAGTTTACAATAATTATCAATTCTTTTGTTTGTTCCAATTATTATATATTCTTTTCTTTGATGAATATTACACATTCTTTTCTAACCCTTATAATATTTGTAAAGTCCATATAACTATGTTTACTAAAGAATGTTCTTTTTTCAATAATAGTAATATCTTATTCATTGTGGAAATATTTAGAATAAAAAAAAAGAATATATATGTGGAACAATAACAAAACTGTGATGTAGTAGCTTGAGGGTCGCAGGGGTCGCCAATTCAGCGGAACAAGTTCTTCTCATAAGCTCCACACATTGCAATTAGTCAACATTTTTGCTTTCTCCTCACATTTAGATCCTTTTGTAAAGGCTGATAAGTTCTAAAATACTATTTTAAAGTTTACTTTTTTTTACTTTTTTTACTTTTTTTACTTTTTTTACATAAAATATAATAGTCATTCATTCTTTAAATTAAAAAAGTACATCTATAATTTAAATTAAAAGAGTACATTTATAGATAACAACACATATATAAAATAATGAATATGCGTTCACAGTTTTCAAGTTAATAGTATAAAATAGTAAAATATCTATAAATATAATAAAATTAAAGCTGAAAATGATGTTAATTTTATTATTTTTTATGTAAGTCAATACTATTCAAATGATACGTGATGCAAATTGATTAACAAGATAATATGTCAATTATTTTATTTTTCAAAAAAAAATATGTCAATGAACTTAATTATATTTTAATATATGATATGACATTCTAGATAATTTAATATGATATTATATTTTAATTATATTTTTAAATTTGTTAAAAACCAAATCAGTCTGTTTAAATTACATAAAATTTAACAAATTTATGTTTTAACACGAACTACTAAACTTAATAGTTAATATTATAATAATAGTAATAAATAATTTATTTATATTTACATAAGTAGATAGTATGATATCCTTAAAAAAATTCAGTGGCATGTAATTTGACTTTTTAACCATATTAAAAATGTTCTACCCCTAATTGGAATTTAAATTTAATAGCTTGAAATTAGAACTAAGTATTCCACCCCTAATTGTTCCCTAGGTCAAAATGAACTCGACATGCATAAAAAGCATTAACCCCTTGAATTATTTTTGCAGTAATTCACGACCACCTAATTCCCGATTTGGCGATCGAATCAGCATAATTACATTTTATATGTTTTTTTTTCTCTTGAGTGTATTATTGTCCATCTTTGGTGTAGAAGTATATATTGTAATGATAAAGATCTATTTGTGTCACTTTCAAAAGCTTTTGTTAGTCAAAGCATGGAAGTCTGTTCCAACGTTCTTATGCTATGCTTTTTGATATTTGGTCCTTTCATGGGTAGTTGGATACTCACTTCAATTTTTATTCATGCAATTTAGATATCAAAGACTTTAAGCATCCTTTGATTGACATGACAAAATATTGATGGGAAATTAATGTATAAATAAGATATCAAAGTTATACAACACAAATAAAATTCTCTCATTATGAGGAACAATAATAAATATGTGGCAAAGATATAAAGAAAATCAATATTTTACGTGAAAAACTAATATTTCGCGTTTAAACTAAAAAAAATAGTCTTATTATAATCAAATAAAAGCATACGTGAGTTTCAAAATAGTAAACAAATTGTGCCAACTATCAGATAAAACAACGAAGCACAAATACTTACAAATGAAAACAAAAGATGAAAAATACCCAAAATTGTAGTAGTGCGAACAAGATTTCTCTCTGCTCATACCTCGTTTCACTTATTCGATCATTGAAAACGAATAACATTATGCAGCAAACATATTGTACAAAAATCAACATGATCCAACGTGATTGAAGGCGTGATTGTTAGTTTACTAAGATTGGTCTGAGAAAATCGAAAGTGACTTTTCTCTCTTCATTTTATTTTTTTGGTGGTTTCTCTCTAACTCAGTAATATTCTCTTTACAACCCCTAAAATGACTCATCTCCACTCCAATAAGTGTGATACATAATAGAATAAAAAAATTTGGGCATTTTCATGATAAAAGACTCACCCAACTATTTTTTTTAATTTGTCCATAATGGAAATATTGTTGCCAACAATAAGCATGTCATCATCAAAAAGCTTTCTAACAAAGACACAATGGTCCAAATCTAGTCGTCTTGTATTTGATCACACATAACATACTCAAATTTCTTATATCACTGCATTGGAGCTGGAATCAAACCATACAGACTATTTCTCAATCTACACATAAAGTTTATCTTGCCTTCAACAAGAAAACCATCATGTTCCTTCATGTAAATCTTGTTCTCAAAATTACCATAAAGGAAATTCATTTTCACCTTTATCTCCTCTGCCTCTAAAGATAGAGTAGTCTCCAAAATCAACACAATTTTAACTAGTGACATTTTTATCATAAGTGAGAAAATCTCATTAAAATCAACATTATTTCTTTTATAGAAATTGTTCACCACTAATCTAGCTTTATACCCTTAGAGACTTAGAGTATCTCGTGTTTTACTCCATAAAACTACCTATTTTTGAAAGCTTGTTTTCTTTTTGCCGATGTCACCAAATCATAAGTGTGATTATCATGTAAGAATTTCATCTCATCATGCATTCCATCCAACCACTATTGACTTTCTTCACTCTATATAGCCTCTTGAAAACACTCAGGTTTCCCTTCATCAGTCAAGGTCACATACTTAACCAAATCTACCTTGTAGATGGTTGTCTCTACCTATTAGACCTCTTGAGTTGGACTTAAGATTATTCGGGAGCACCTCCTAGATTTTCATCGTGTGACATCTCATACTTTTCACCATCATCATTCGTTGGAATATTTAACCAATCTTCAAGATGATGATCATCAAAATAATCATGTGGCTTAGCATTCTCAATATTAATATCAATAGTATCTATATTAGGATTATATAACCAAATTAGATCAATATTAGACAAGTTGTTATCTTTCTCGATTGTAGGCTTCTCCATCTTATCAATGTCTTCAATAGTTTGGTCTTACGTGAACAATACATCAGGACTTCTGGTAAGCTTTTTCGGTATAGGATCCAATAGCATTTCAACAAGTGTATTGAATCGTTGGAAGTAATAATTAAAACGGTGGTGACGAGTGTCGAATTCAAGGATTGCATTATACTATTGAATTATGTTTATTTACTAAATTTGGACAAAAAGATTTTGAATTGATTGAAATAATATTTGAAACTAACAAAAGTAATAGAATTGAACTTTTCTAATAAGAAAAATGTTAGGGATGAGTTTCACTTTGAATCCAACATTGGTTTATAATTTGATCCTAGTTACTAGACTCATTTATTGAACTCTTATCGAATTCTCTTTAATATTATTGCCCTAATTCCTTAGTGACAAAAACCGTTAATTCCAAAGTAACCCCTTAATCTTTAATGAATTTAAAATTAGAATTAAGCTTTATAGTACAAGAAAATATCTTATTAAACTATTGTCTCTTCAAATAATTCAATTGATTTCATGACCTGCATCTATCCCTAGACTACAATATCATAATTTCCCATCTCATGCATTTGTAAAGTCCACTTCTGTTTCAAAATACAAATCATAAAACAATTTAAAGTTGAACAAGCAATAAAAGCATTAAGCACATAGATGAGAAAAATAATTCAATAAATTCATTTATATAAATAGAAATCAAATCAGACAAATAAGAGTTTCATCTTGTTTCACTCATCCCTAACAAATAGAGTTTAGTTACTCATGACAGAGATACAAAAGATAGAGATAAAAGAAGAATTACAAGAAAGATTCATGAATAATTCTTGATAAAACTCCTTCAATGGTGTTAGAACTAGCCTCCTCTTAGTTTCTTTGATATGGTACAAGTCTTCAAACTTCAAATTAGCCAAAAATATCCTTAGAAAGTGAGAAAAACGCATTTTTATGCATTCTACAGTGCAAGCTAGAAGCGCTCCAACTCTCTTGCACATAAGAAGATTGACAAAATACTACAAAAATGCGCCTCAAGCGCAGGTATTTGCGCTCTAGTGCACATTATCTTTGTCATAATTTTATTGCATTTTTCTCCTCTTTTGAGTTCGAGGTTCCAGTGTCTTTATTAAAGTTTAAGTTATGGATCTTAGTTTTTAATTACATATATGGCTCAAATACTCCACATATTTCATGTTGATTTCTCACCAAAACTCCAATACTACACTAAAACAACGAAACAAAGCAAAACTACAAACAAACAAAAATCCATTAATCATGAAAATAAGAACATACACATTTCATTAAATCCAAGAACTAAAATCAACAAAGGATATTAAATAACTCTGTAAATTAACTAATAATTAAAGATAAATAACACTAAAAACAATGAAAAATATGCATATGATGAAAAATTATCAAGATCATAAGACTTCTAACCAAATTCATTATGGCCATAGACTATCTAATGATCATACTTGATATTATTGCCAAACCAAACATTGTCTAGAACCTCATTGTTCAAAACAACATGTGTAAAATTAATAACACACAATATCTATTAGCTTTAGAGAGCATACGCCTTACTTTCTCAACCAATGTATAGTGTTTAAAAAATTATCTTTAGAGAGCATACACCTTACTTTCTCAATGAATATTCGATTAATCCTCTCTACTAAACCATTTAGCTTAGGAGTTTTAAGAGAAGTATGTTCATGTGCATTATCATGTTGCTTGCAATAGGCATCAAAGGGTCCACAATACTCATCAGCATTGTCAATACAACCACATTTCAGCTTCTTGTAGGTCTGCTCTCATCCAAAGCTTGAAATTGTTTGAACTTCTTCAACACTTGATTATTTTTTCTTCATAGCATAAACCCATAGTTTCTTGGAACACTTATCAGTAAAAGTAAAAAAATAAAATGCACCACTAAAAAAATTTATCTTTAAAGTGCCACAAAATGTTAGAATGCACCAACTAAAGCAACTCTAACTTTCTTTAGGGACGATGTCTTTTGAAGGATACATTGATCTATTTACCAGCCATACAATGAGAACATTTCTTCAAATCTACATTCTTCAATATTGGAAACACATCATATCTAGCTAAACAATTTAACCATTTTTCAATGATATTGTTAAGCCTTTGATGCCAAAAATGTTTCCATATCCATGACATTCACACTTTCTTTAGCAACCAAAGCTTGTGTCCAATACAGTTTAAAAAACTTCTCCCTTCTAGCCGCAATGAAGTTGCCTTTGTTGAGCTTCCGCTTTCCAGAAGCAAAGTCGTTATCAAAACCGTCAACAACATGCATATGCATAGAGATCAAATTAAAGTGACATTTTGAGCATGTTTGACTTTTTTAAGGAACAATTGCATTCGCGTGTTGGTTTGCAAGAAAATGTCACCAACATCAATATCATGCATATGCATAGAGATCAAATTAAAGCGACATTTTGAGCATGTTTGACTTTTTTAAGGAACAATTGCATTCACATGTTGGTTTGCAAGAAAACGTCACCAACATCAACTACCTTAAATACATCATCATTATCCATCTTCGACACTCTAAAGTCACCTGAAGTATAAGATGTGAAGAACATTCTCCTTGGTGTAACATGCAAAATAGAACCATTATCAATTATTCATGTGCTCTCATCGGATATAAGATTAATTATTTCTTGGTAACAAAGAATAACAAGATCATTACGAGTAGCAGCAGTAACACAATCATCATCATCGTCATCATCATCATGGCCTTTTTGCTTCTAGTTACCCTTCCTATCTTTGTCCATAGAAAACAATTCTTTTATATGTGCATTGTTCTCCCATAATAATGAAACTCAACATTATTGTATCAAGACTTGGAATTGCTCGTGTTATTCTCTCTACCACCATTTGGTTCCTTTTTCTGACTTCTCCTCCTATTTTTAGTGACAATTACTTCAAGTTGAGATGATGACATCACCTCATTAAGAACATCACCCTTAGTTGTTTCACAAGAAACAACACATTTAGGATATGAACTTGTTATAGAAATCTGAAATATCATCAAGACTCTGGTAAAGATGACAACAAAAAAGCCTTAAAAGTTCATCATCAAACTTGATACCTAATGTGACGTCTGTTCAAAGAGCTCTTGAAAATCACTCAAGTGATCTGAAATAGAAATCCCCTCCTTATACTTGAAAATTGTGAAGTTATTCAACAAGAATAATTTATTGTTCCCTGAATTAAAGACAAACAATGACTCTATCTTCTCCCACAAAGTTTTTGCATTTGTTTCATCAACAATATGATTATAAACAATATCTTCTACATATTGTCAAAAAAACCACATACGTGTTGATCTTCAAACTCTCATTCTTCTTTAGATTTAGAATTCGGTCTTTTAGAATTAAAAATAGGAAAATGCATTTTCTTCACAAATAGAAAACATTTCATCTTTCCCTTCCACATTGGTAATTACTACCATTCAAGCATATCATCTTTATAGTCATATTTTCCTCCATCATTCACGCAAGTCAAATAGCCCCTAACCAATAGCTCTGATTGGGAATTAACACATAAATACAATAACAAAGTTATACCAATGAAAATTAATATTTTCCAACTTGCAAGAAGCTATGACGAGCAACAACAAATATATTGCAACAAACTGAGCAAATAAAAGCGTAAAAAAAAATCGATATTTTAACGTGGAAAGCTCCTCAAAACAAGATTAAAAATCATAAAACATTTGTACTAAAGAAATAGCTCTACTATAATCAAATAAAGGGAAAAAATAGATTCTCAAACTGGTGCATAAATCGTGTCAACGATGAAAATATCCAAATATGCAGCAAAAGTGCGAACACAATTACCCAAAACAAAGAATTGTATATTGCAAATCTTATGTCTAAAAATTAATTTAATCCAACAATGAACGGAAGCACAACCATTGTTTTATTGAGATTGGTTTGAGAAAACTGAGAATGACTTCTTTCTCTTTTTTTAGTGGCTTCTCTTCAGTCAATATGAATGTTAATTGAAAAGATTAAAATAAATATAACTTTTTTACAATGGTAGTTTTTTCATTCAGATATAATATATAGATTATAAATTATTATTCAAAATTAGATAAATATAAATATTAATTGAAATGTTATGTACATTATATTGTTTCATGATCGGGGTGTGTATGAATTACATGATTGAATAAAATATTTATTTATTTTTTTGTTATCACGTGTGCATCAAACCCAAATTATAATAATGATTATCATGTCATTATTTTATTATATTCTTATTAACTTTTTATTGTATATTGTCTCTATTATATCATGCGCATCAAACAAATTCTAAAAGTTAAAATAAGATTTGTTTGATGTGCATAATATAATAGAGACATAATATAATAAAACTATCTTTTAATTTGACCATATGTGTAGGGTATTTGATTTTATTTATTTATCATATATTATCTCTATAGTATCATATGAAAGCAAATTGATTCAAAAAAAACATATGAATGCAACCATCCATCTAGTCTCTGTGAATAAATTATCTAAATTAAGCCGAGTATAAAGATGATTTAATTTATGATTGTCATAACCATATGTTGTTAGTGTACAACAATCTTACACGGACATCCAATGAAAGACTATCATATCTCCATGTCACGTGATCAATTTCAAAGTAACCATAAAAATGTGAAATAATACGACAAAGTAGAGAATTCTTATTGGATATCAATATAAAACAATTTTACACTCACAGGGTATACTCTTAAATTCTTTAATTTATCCTCTTCCCTTATTTTGTTATGCAATTTGGGTCCTCCGTTTCCAAAATTGTTGACATTTAATCATCCTTCTCAATTTAAATTTCAACTTAGTGACTAACAATAATTTTAATGATTTGTACATGATGAGGTAGAAAATGATGTGTAATTTAAATTAAATAATACTATTTTAATAAATTTAAAAAATAAAACAGTTTTTTTTATATATATATATTTTTTTACTATAAAAATTTTGGAAAATTTAAAATAAAATCAATTATTTATTTTGTTTTAAAATTTTTTAAAACATTAAAAAATTCATTTTTTATATATTTTATTTTTTGTTTTAAAATTGCCAAACAAAAAGAAAAAAATTGTTTTTTTAAAATTTTTTATAAAAAAAGTAATTTTTATTTTTATTCTAATTTAGAGAAAAAATTTAAACAAAAATATTGGTTTTTTTTTTACTTTTCATAAATTCTTTAAAGTATAATAAAATAAACTTTTATAAAAAAAATTAAACTTTGATGTTACATGATTTTTCACATCATCATGTACACATCACTAAAATAATTATCACACCATCATTGAAATTAAAAAGAGAGATCAAATTTGTCAATATTTTTAAAATGGGGATCAACATTGCAAAAAAGAAAAAATAGAGAAACTAAAATTGCAGATTTGATAAAATGGAGGACCAAAACTTCATTTTATTCTTTTCACTTCACCAAAATTTTCCCAAATCTTGTCGAGAGGCCTATTTTTACTATCTTACCAATCCAAAATTATTTTTTTTTTTTCGATTTCAATATTACTATAGCAAGTAAAAAAAATATTTTCAGTAGGTAAAAGTTTTCTTAAAGTACCGAAAAACTATGTAGAATTTTCGGTTCATACATTATTTCCAGAAAACTTGTTAACAAGTTTTCTAATACATAAGGTTTCTACTGGAAAATTTTAAAAAAGTTTTTCGGTACAGAAGGTTAAAGAAATATACTAATTAACATGAATTAAGGTTAAAAAAGTTTTCCAGTACAGGGTTATTGAAAAACTTCTTAGCAAGATTTCTAGTACACACTATTTTTTTAACATGAATTAAATAAATAGTACTGGAATAAAAATTAATTTAAAAAAATACACACAAAAATACAAAAAAAGAAAAATACAAACAACTATTGAAAAAGTTGTGGGATGAAATTTTTCAGTAGCTTCCAAAAATGTCAATTTAAGTTTTTCGATATTGTATATTTTTTGCAAATATTGAAATAAGTTTTTCGGTAGTTCAGAAAAACTTCAAAAAAGATTTTAAAAAATGATGTTCTGTACCGAAATTATTTTTTTAAGTTTTCCGGAGTTAAGTTGTGTACCAAAAAACTTGAAAAAAGTTTTCCATAAAAATGAAATTTTTTTTTACACATTTGTATTTCAGAATATTCAAATAATGAAATGGTAAAAAATGGTAACTTTTAATATTTATGAAGGTATTTTGTCTTTTCTTTTAGCTTTTGGGGGTACACGGAAAAATGAGGGGTAGAGGTTAAAATTCTCTCCTTTTACTTTTATGCTTGAGCCCAATCCACTTCCATCTTGGAGAAGCCCATCATTCAGAAAATGAAAAAAAAAAAAAAAAACATTTTTTTTAACAATTAATTGAAACCCTAAAACAAAACAAAAAAAAAAACTCACCAGCTCCGTCAAAAACTTTGGAATCACACTGAACTGAATTCAACTGACCGGAAAACGCAGCCGGAGTTTTCCATCTCCCGCCGGAAACAGTCCTTAAGTCGTCTGTCCAGGTTTTCCTTCTTTTACATTTTCGGAATTTCACTTCGCCTCTCCTGTAATGCGCGTTAAGATTCCATTCCACTATTGCGTGGCGCTATTGAAAACATAGGAATCAATGTTATCTATTTGCAACTTTTTATCATTGGCAAAATGAAACATTTATGATCTTACAGGGTTATATATTGATGTTTTTATACTTCATTTCTAGTAAGGGATTTTTTTTTTTTCAAATTAAGATAGAATTTGATTTGATTTGATTTATTTGATTGAATTTTAGTTATTTTAATTTGTCTTGGTGGGAAAATATTTGGTTAAGTTCAATTGTATGGGAGCAAGAAAATACTCTTTTACTTTTAGTCAAGAGTTGAGAGTAGGGTTCCTCTATTATGAAGCTTGTTTTATTTTTATAGGAAAATGTTAGTAAGTTATTGGCTATCTAAGGAGCATTTTCTATTTAATTTGAGGAAAATGTTAAGCATTTTCTATTAACACAAATTTTAAGAAATGAAAACACACAAAAAATTTCACAAAGTAAACGGCCTCTAAAGTTTATAGGATCCGAAACGGACCTTCTAAGTAAAACTCTTTCAGTTTTCCTTAGCTCAACAACTGAGTTACCTACTTTGGGCAAATAATTTTTTGTTATTAGCTTATGTTTTGAGTTGAAAATATAGTATTATTATTGTTATTATAAGATTTTCTTTACCAGAAGAATAATAATCAAAATGATTTTTGCGAAATTATGGCAATCTTCATTTCTCAACTTGTAGATTTCATACTCTGCCTTTTCTTTTTCATTGTGACTGTCTTGTTTGGATCAGTACATCAAAATGTCCAATTGGGTCAGTTAAACTCAATTTAACATCATTGCATTTTTGTCACAGCTGATAAAAAATTTAACTAGTAAAAAGGAATACAACAATTAAAAAAAATGAAAAGTTTAACACATGTGAAAAAACTTGTTAGGATTTTTGTAATGACACCTCGACACAGCACCTTTTTATTTGTGAAAGTTAAGTAATAACATTTGATAATAGAATTTAAAGTTAGTAGGATTTGAATCAAACTTGTTCTTTCGCCATATTGTCCTTGAAAATGACAACATTCCAATTATTCTTTTTGTTAGACTCCTTATCAGGTTGGGAAAATGACATGGTCAATAATACAGTTAATTATGGCTTATTCATCTTCTTGTCTAGTAACCCAGTTGCACACATACTACAGAAGTGAGCGCTTTCTTTTTTTGAACTAACTTCTGATCTTTCTCTTGTGTGTTTCTGTTCCTGTGCTAGCTCTTTCTTTTGTATGATGAATGATTTATACTTCCCAAAACTAATAACTGAACTAGGCATTCATCAACTGTTGAATTTAAATTGTTTTGTTTTTACATAATGACATCTAGCGTATTGCCAAAAATGATATTACCACCATGTGTATTTCTTTTCACTAGTTTTCAAGTCGTGTTATCAACTATACCGTTGTTTACAATATAGACAGTGAGCTAATCACAAACATTTTTGTAAAGCACCATTTGATGCAACACTTATTAACTTGATGGGTCTTAGATGCTTGCTCTCATTATATTATATATGAAATGAAGTTTATTTTGTTCTTATTTTTCTAATAATTTGCTTATTTGTACTTGAAATATGATTTGATTTTCTTAAGGTTCTTAGTGTCTATATGTATGTATTGATTGATTGAGTTAGTATATGCTTGTCATTTGTTTTAAGAAATACAAGTGTAACAATGCATTTGAGAATTAAACAAAAATCACTGTGGAGTAGAGGGCAGAAATCGAGGTTTGCTAGTTTTCCCTGATCCCCAAATATCCACCCTTGATGGGGGCTGGGTTTGTGGTAGTTCTATGAAATCATCCATAACCTAAGAATATGAACGGTATTGGATCTATTTTTCTTTTAAGATTTGTAATTTTACTCCAAAACAGTATAAATATATGAATACACTTGTACAATGCAATCCATATAAGAGAAACGATATTTCAATAAGCTTTGAATAATACTAGTATTTAAGCAAAATGGTCTGTTGCATTCTGCTTGCAGGATATTCACCGGAATAGAGTTGACAACGTACGTAGAATGAGCTGATTTGCTATTTTGATAGAACTTTACCAGCCAAGAATGAGCTTGCTTTCGAGAATAAGGCATTGTTTACCAAATGGTTTGCATAGGCAACCTCTTTATGCAAGCGTAGTAGAACTAAATGCTAGGAAATTAAATGTATTTTCAAGAAACCTTGGCCAAGCTGCAAGAAAAGAAGAGGAAGAGGAAGTGGAAATCGATCAAAGAAGTCTCCCAGCTGATTTTGATCCAGCAACATTTGACCCCGCTGAGAATCGTGGCCCTCCATCTGAGAGAGTTTTCAAGCTCGTTGATGAAGTGGCATCTCTAACGCTAGCTGAAGCTGCAGAATTGGGTCTCATTCTGATGAAGAAAATGGGTATAAAGGAGTTGCCTAATGTTGGATTTATGAAACCGGGGACTGCAAGTTTGGCCGTAATGGCATCAAAAGCCTCAGCAGCACCCAAGGAGGAACAAAAACCAGAAAAAACCGTATTTGAATTGAAACTCTTGTCCTACGAAGCAGCTTCCAAAATTAAAGTCATCAAGGAGGTTCGCGGCTTTACTGATCTAGGTTTGAAGGAGGCAAAGGATATAGTGGAAAAAACACCTTCCATTATAAGGAAAGGTGTTTCAAAGGAAGAAGGAGAACAAATAATAGAGAAACTGAAAGCACTTGGTGCAAATGTAGTTATGGAGTGAAGTAATGTATCTGTTTCTTGGAGAGATGTTTCTTCCAAAATTCAAAAAATTTAGAAACTATCTGAAATTTAGTAAATTTTTGTATTGTTGGCTGATGGAAATTTTTGTAGTGTTGCCTTCTAAGATTTGCTCAATTTGTTGCTTCTATTAAACAATGTCCTGTATTTCCCTCCAGATGGAATAAAAGATAAAGGTACTGATACTTCTGATATTAATTTGCGTACAATTTCAGTGGTACTACTTTCCACAAGCAAATAAGTGTTTTCTGGACTTCTTTCTTTACCAATTGAATTTTGGTGTGCTTGCTATCTAAGGATGCTTAAAGTATTTTAACCAGTGAACCTTACTAGTTGGACCTTACATGAAAAGCATCAACCAACAAAATAAACATTAATTTCTGAATAGGGTTGCCCTTTTTCTAACAAATCTATACTTAGTTGAGAACTGTTTTATAGGACACTGTAAATAGTTTATGTATTGTATAACTTTGTATAATATACTCTATAGTCTATACTTTAGTTGATGCATTTGAACATGAAGAGATAACAAAATGAAAGCTGTTAATCTATTACAATTAAATAGAGATTTGCTAAATAGACAACCAAAGCTGTTTTGCAGTTCACCTTGTTAAAGTTTTTGAATCTCTTTCCATTTTAAATTTTGAATCTGCTTTGCTTTGCAATTAATTTAGTTCAGTAAATTTTGCTCCTCTTATTCAACATCCATTTCCAAGGGTAAATCTTGCATCTGCTTATTTGGTTCCTGCAGATTTCAGAAACTTTGAAACTGGATGCACCATTGAAGAATCAATACGTTTGAGTTTATATAAGCAACAACATCTGAGATATGTTCTGAAAGACGCTGTGGCACCAATATAGTTTCTTTTTATGATTGTGTACTTGGCGTGTTGTCTTCGATGCTTGCCTCTCAAAGCTTATCGAGATCGAACTGCATGATTCTAATTCTTCGAACTGCACGGCCTGGTTGTAATTTGGGATCATACAACTACGCCATTTTCATCGAATGATTTGGCTGCACACTTCGCAACCAAAACTGCACCTTCTGCTAACAATTCGAAGCAACATCATCACAGAATCCCCTGCTTTTCCTACCTTTGTCGCATCACATCTTTGTTTTGGTTGATGTCTTTGGACATTGAACAGTTTGTTAAGATTTTCAGTGTTTCTTATTGGCAAGATCATTAGTGAGCTCATCAACTATCAATGGAAGTTTAACAGCTTCTTTAGATTGTACTCATCAACTATCTTTGGTTGGCTAGCTTCAACAGTCATTTGACTACTTTCATCTTTTAAGCCTTTCACCCTTCTAAATGAGTTTCACATTTATCTAAATATTTATGTTCAAATTCTTTTCCAAGTTGTATGCATTTCTTTTGCAAACACTTTAAACTAACTCATTGGATAGAATGTTGGAATCTTTAATAAGATCGTCATAAGCTTCTTAATTGTGAACTAGAGGATGTTAAAAAGCTTAGTACCAAAGCACTAGAAATAATAAACTACCTGAAAATAATATCATTGTCGTGGATTCGAAGAAGTGCATACATAACGTAAGCATTTAATAAATGTGATTTTGATCTGTTTCTAATCAATGTACAACGGTGAAACATGGTTTGACTAACTATAAATTTACAAACCTATTCAACCAATTCTTAGTCGTGGAACCCATTTTGAATCAAAATTAGTTTTATAAAATGAAGTTATTGATAGCCAATATTCGCCAGTACAAAACCAAATATTTTTTGTAAAATTGATTTGGTTAAAATTTGTTTGACATAAAGTATTTATGTTTGAAGGTTGTTACATTCCAGTTTGATCTAATGTTAAAGCAATTTATACAAAATCTACTAAACGTGATTGCTTGGTTAAGATTTTGGACAGCATAAAAAAGGTTAAAAGAATTAAATGTTTCTTTTTTTGTGCGTGGATGGAAATATTACAGTGCATAAACTTGAGTATTGGGTGGAAAATAGAATATGATGGAAACTTTTATGTTAAAACCCACAAAGTTCTTTATATATACACGTTAAAAGTACTTTTATTATCCACCAAAATCAATCTTTTGTGTCATTATCAAACACAAATCAATTGTTTGTAAAATAAATTCTTCATAATTCTTTTAAGAAAAAATAATAAGCACAAGGCCACATTGAATGCATGGTTTGATGTTTAACACTTATTAGTGTTCAAAACCAACACAATACCTATATTATATTTTATTAATTTATTCTTTTAAATTATTTTTAGTGAAGTCTGTATCAGTATTTATACTTTATATTATGTTAAAATTGGTTAAGAAAATCAAACCTATTACAGTTAAAATTTTCCTTAATGTATTTAGGAATAGATTCCCACCATATGATATATCAAACCATGTATGCTTGTTCTAAAAGAGTCAAGCTTAATTGCACAAGTGATGTTTTTTTCTTATAAATATGAGAAACACTAAAATTCATATAGTATGAGAAAGAACTCTTCAAAACAAATTCTATCAAAATCTAAAACAAATGGACCAATTTCTATCATGAAACCAAACACATAAAAATGAAGAGCCTTCACTTTTATTTTATTTCTCTTCCAAAAACAGTTGAAGCTCTAATTTGTCAGATCTTTTACTATTTGAATTAGGGCATCACACCACTAGTGTTGCTTAGAATCTACTAACAAATCATTAAGAATGATTGGTTCTTTAATTACTGCATTAACAGTAGAGTGCATCTCATTTGAAGTAAATCCATCATCCTTAATATAAAATAGGTTCAACACTTTCATCATTTTCCAAAACAAATCCTTGCAGTCTCTTGGAACTAAGCTTCCTTTTTCCTGCAAAACTAATCTCAAGAGCTCTCTTCTCTTATCCTCAATAACACCCTTCATCTTATTGACGGCGTCTTCGGCAGTAACAACTCCATTACCATGAACCATATGCAAACTCACTGCATTCAGTTTCCCTTCCTCAGATTCTCTCTACAGGACAGGAGAGACAAAAATAAGTCACCTCAACCAAATAGAGAAGGCTATATTACACTTTTGTTTCCTTAAGTTATAAGTTATTTTAGGTTTCACTCTGGTTTCTTATGTGTTTTTAGTTTTACTTTGGTCTCTTAAATCTATAAATAATGTAAGGGGCCAAAATAAAACCAAAAAAACTTAAGGCATCCAAATGAAATCTAAAATTAACTTAAGAGACAAAAAGTATAATTTAGTCAACAGAGAATCACGGAGCATGAATGGACTTTATACCTTAAAACTGTGAATATCATTGAGAAGACGTCCGCAAGTGCTCATGGTCTTGAAGAGACAATCCAATTCCTGATTTTCAGCAACATCATCCGAAAGTTTAGGTTCAACAAGATAGAGTGCTGGAAGAACAATTGGTCCTAAGGCAAATGATACATATGCATTTTGCATATAGTCATCAATTGTTGGGATGGTTTTAGTTCTCAACCACTCAGCTTCTGTGTACATAGACTTCATCAAATTTAACCACTGCAAAGCAAACAAAGTCAATCCATTAAGAAAAATCATAAATGGGAAAACTCCATTATGCATTTATGATACAACATTACAATGTATATTTTCATGTCATGCAAGTAAGTTTAGAAGGTAAGTGTCAAACTTAAATCCTGTTTGTTTTGAGAAAAGGTTTTCTGTTTTTAATTCTAATCACAAAACATCAGCTAGTTTTAATTTTGCATTTTTTATTTCAAAGAGTTGTACAAGAAAATGTGAAAGTAATAAAAGATCATTTCAATTTTTCCTATACAAAACTTTGAAATCAGGAAATAGAGTAAAACCAAGATAACACTTTTCTAATTTGAAGTGAAAACTGAAAACCTTTTCTTTAACATTTCTTTGTTTTGTTAATTAGTAAGAATCGAACTCGGTACAGGATTTACAACACTCATACACTGAGCACCAACCACTTGTGCTAGACCCCCAAAGGTGCCATAACATTTCTTTAAGGAAAATAACATTAGTAGAAAAATGTAAGCAGAAAGATGAAGAAACATCTCACAATCTTGATAACATTGTCTTTCACATTGCGTCCTTGCCGCTCGACAGATTTCTCTCCAATCTCACAAATTGTGCTACGAACTGCAGAAAATATTATCTTAACTGCCTCCGAACAACAAACAGTATCGACGTCTACATCCCACCTGCATTTCCATTTCCTCAAAATTAATATTTGTGCCGAAAATTTGTAGAAAGAAAAATCAAAAGGAAAACAAGAGATGGAACAGATTTAACTAAGAAATAGGAATATACTTCTCAACTAGTTGAATAAGGTTCACTTGCTCTTCTTCAGAACTCCCGACATCAAAGAAATCATCAACAACTGTTGTCAACACCCCATTTTTTGCCCAAGATATGCGAGCATCAGAAAGTTCAGGGGAAAAAAGAGTAGCTGCACTGGAGAAATAACAGTATGCCAGTTTCTGCCTCGCAAATTCTAGTTTGTCAAGTCTGCTTGTGACAATCCACCTTCATATGATAGAGAACAGTTATATCTAGCTTGAGTAAATATACGATCCTTTTGCATACATATTTTGATAAATTTTCTAGAAAGCAAAGCATATGTAGTAGCATTAGTGTTGTCAATTGCAGATCATAGAAAATAGTGGTTTGTTCAAATTCCGCTACACAACAGTGCTATAGTCGTTACTTGACAACATTTTGAACTAACTAGCGTATTGCGGAACAATATTGATTTGTTCAAATTCCGCTATGCTATAGCACTGCTATAACCACTACTTAACAAAAATAAGTAGCATAAACAATGGAACCCAGATCCTTGAATGATTTCAGGCCAGAAAAAATACATGATACACATAAAATTGGTTATGTTATCGATTACAGATCCTTCAGCTACAATTTTGATTTTTCTATATTGATCTTTAGCAATACATACATCTTTGAAATTTTAAAAAGAGTCAAAAGAAAGATATACCTTGCAAGTTGTTTCAACTCTTTATTGTGTATTGATTGGCAGAGATTGAAGTCTTCTACTGCTAGCTTCAGAATTTCTTGGTTTGCAAGATTGCAAGATCTGGACCATACTAACAATCAAGAATTTGACCACAAAAAATAGAGGAATGTAAAAACTAACAATTACCTGTATGATGTTTTCAAAATCCTTGTTTCGTCTGCATTGTAATGCTCAACTGATCTCCTGTTTAACAAACGCTCCAAATTTGCATGATGCGGAAAGTTAAGAATATCGTTGACCTATGGTGCAAAAACATTGCAGTTTTCAAGATAGATTGTAACAATGTATAAATATATAGTTAAATTGAATGAAAGTTTGATACGATAAATTACCTCATTATCAACATAAATACGAAGTTTATCGGCGTACAGTTGATAAGGGGAAGAATCCTGCTTCAGAAGACGTCTTGTCCAAGAACGTTGTTTTACCAAAATGGATTCATCTGGATGTATAATGAACTGTGAAGCTCTATATAACTCTAAAACAGCACTAACATCCTTCAAGTACCCTTTCAAGGAATTTGAAAATTTATCTTCTGAATATTGATAAAATGGATCTGCAAAAACCACATACACATCAGTTTCTTTGGTTTTCCTTTATCTGAAAAACAGAAATTCTAAACTACTTAAATGTTACAAATGATCCAACCTGAAGATACATCGTAGCCATTGAGACGCAACAATCGAAATGCCATTGCACAGGTTGTTGGGTCTAAAAATATATTTTCCTCTCCTTGTAGCCAATACCTGTTTTTTCACAAATTAAATTTGTGGTTAGATCCAATTGATGAAAATGAAAAGTTTCTATACATGCACAAATCTTTGAGTCTCTTCTATTTGAAGACTTCAAACTTACTATCAAAGGCTACTGAATATTTATATTTTTTGGTAACCATGTTATTGGTGCGAAGTATCCATCAGTTTTGCCAACCACTAATCTCTGCTGAGGAATCTGGCTGACCACTTTTAGTGAGCCCAGTCTCCTCACCCAACCACATAATTTTCATCCAAAAAGGCTCGAACCCGATCCTTTTCTTAAGGGATCAAAGTTTGATTCCATTTGGACCAATATAATGTTAGTATTGAATACTTTATATAGAATGGTATCTCGATAATTTTATCACATATATAAATTATTTCCTACTTCTATAGTTACTGACATAGTATTTTACCTTAACATGTGCATGCATTTCAAATGTATTATTACCTGTATGTTTCATCCAATACACTTCGAATTTCCTCTTTGAAATGATGATTAATGCCCATCCTTTCAAGACTATCAATCATATAGAGACGAGCATATATATCCAGAGGATAAACCGTTGGAACTGAACTTTTTTTAAAGAAAGTAAGTTCAATTAATGCACAAAAGATTAGTAACTAAAATAAATTTCGCGAAACATGAGTCTGAAAACGTACCGGCATTCCCAAACTTTTCTAATACGGATTGGAGATAACTAAGACAATCAGCATTCTTTAAGTGCTGAAAAACAGCGGCTGTTGTAGCAGGTGAATTAAACAAAGATCCATTCTTTCTTTGATACTTCATGATTGTATTCGAGTCGAGAGACTTCAACATTCCTTCTGACAAATATGCTAGATATTCTCTCCACCCTTCTGAATTACTTTGAAAGCCTCTATATTAAGACAAATTCACCAGAAATAGATAGTTTAGAGCTTGTTTTTTAGTTTTAACCCTCCGTCTCCTAGGAAAAATGGGCCCTTGTAATCCGGAGTTCGGCCGAGAGGTAAATAAAGTCTGGTCAAGATAATTTCAACCAGGATTCAAACTCGGGTGTTCATGATCTATTCAACCTTAACTGAAGTTCATAAACTACTTAAACCCAACTACTTTACGAGAATGTAGGCAAAATGAAAAAAATCACTCTCTATTAAAATTCTTACCATCTGGAAGTTATTAAAGGATTATGAAAAAATCTTGAAAGATATACAAGAGAAAACAAAAATTCTACCTTTGGAGCTCATTGTCTCTCCTCTGGATCATTGCTTCCAAGCTTGTAGATCTAATTGGAAGACTAATGCCCAAAGTTTGTGCATATTCAATCAAAGAAGGAAAAAGTATATGAAATCCAATGGGATGGTGTTGCTTGTCATCATTGATTGAAGTAAAGTTTGACTCAATAAATTCAAGTCCTGCAAAAGATATCATGAAAACTCATTTCTATTCCATTAGAGAAAGCGATAGCACGGAGAAGAATAAATTGACACAGTACATATTTTATATTTAATTTATCGGAGAACAAATTGTAATTTTAAGTTTTAAATATTATAAACTCAGACTTCTGGCGCTGATACCAATTGACGGATTTAGAAAAGATTTTCAATGCCAAGTAGCAATAGATACAATGTATAGCATATAACAATTTCAAGAGTGATAGGTGGGAGAAGAGTAAAGCACCCTTATTCATCTTATCTTCACCAATACCCCATTGCTTTAATGCGAGGATACAAGCTAAGGTAGATAAGAGAGCGTCATTCGTCAATAATGGATGGCGACCTGGAAGACCCCAAGAGCCATCCAAGAGTTGATTATCAAGCAACCAATTTAAGCATTGAGGGAAAAGAGGGGCATGCGACGATGTTGAAGAAGGAATCATTGCCACAAAAGCTGTATCATATGAAGAAATTGAAAGTTCAACTTTGTTGAACATGTTCTTGACTCTTTCTTTAGTGTCTTCAAAGCACTGCAAGCAATTAGACTCATTTTCTTACATTACTAGTTCTCATATAAAAAGCATATTTAAGAAAAAACATCAAAAATATGGATGTCATACCAAAGTTGTAGTGTTCTTATTCTTCTTTTCAGTTGATGTAATCATAGAAGAATCTGTTACGAAAGAAAGACTATCAGACCTTGCACAAAAAAAGATATGCATTGTTTCATATGCACATAGAACAAGGGGTAATCCACCATTGAAATAAAAATTGAGAGGAATACAATGTTGTTGGAACAGCAACCTCGATTCAAAAGAAAATAGATACGAAAAATGAAAACAAAGAATACACGAGATTTAATCAAGTAGTTTGGAGAATTGTGCCTATGTCTTCGACTCCAGAGCGACTGCAGTACCTTCTTATTATGATTCAAACTTAAGATATACAGTCCACAACTTGTGTTTAAATACTATGGTCCTAAACATCACTCCTAAGAATACTCTTCTAATATACAAACTTAACTCAGTCAAAGTTGTCAAACTCAAGATTCTAGGTAAACTGATTCTGTCTAGGTGAACTCGACTCTTAGACTCTTAAGAGCTTATCTCATATTAACAATAATACTAAAAGCCCCCTATACATATTAGATGACATATATAATACTATGAAAACAACAAAAATTGAAAATTTCAATGTAATTTTGTTGAATATAAACAAGAAATCAACCAGCCAACTGATAAATATAACAGTAATTCAACTCAGGTTGATGCTATCACTGCAAACACAAAAAATTTCCCAGTAATTGTTCAATGTAGGAACTTCACCAAACTCTTAAAACGAAAATTTAAATTAAAAAAAAGTTAGAAAAAGAAAACAAAAATGATTCCCTCTAAAAATAAAAAATTGCATGGTTCTTTAGCACAGAACAAAAATTGAAAAGAAATGAAAAAGTAAAAGAGAAAAGAGAAGAGAGTGACCTGAAGTTGAAGAAATGCAAGAGAGAGGAGTGATGAAACGTGAAAGAGACATGGTTGTTGTGTTGTGTTGTAAACACTGCAGAATGAGACACTATGGAATCAATAGTTATACTTCAAATTTCAAGTGCTATTATTTTAAATTCCATATATGTTTTTTTTTCTTTCTCTCAATGTATTTCTAGATTCTACCATGTCTTTACTTTTTTTTTAATTGAGATTTAACTAAATTTTTATACCCATAAATGAGAGTTTATGTGGGTAAGAAGGATATATATATATATAAAAGAAGTTAAAATTCATTAAATTATTGCTTATTCCAATACAAGATGTGTCAAAAATTAGTCAACACAAATACAATAAAATCATTATTTTATATATGATTTCTATTGATGTGATTCACAATAACATCAATTTTTGTATGCTTAAATTTTAATTTCTTGTTTTACAACCAATTATATTGAAAATAAAAGAAATATAATCATATTTTTATATTGATGGATTTGCGTCGGGACTATAGGGATGGAGAGGGTGAGAAAAAACACCTTGAGGCAGAAAATGTGGATGAAAAATGAATAGTATTAGTTGATAAATAAATCAAAAATGAATAGTATATAATAAATTATTGATATTTACAATATCAATATCAATTTATTCACTTAAAAAAAACATTAATTAATTTACTTTATTCACATAATGATATAATGTTTAATTTATCTATATCGATGTAAAATGTAAAATTTAAGAACATTTCAATTTATAATTTATTATACATGTATAAATGATTTAAACTATTAATATGTTCATGAATAATTGATATTATTTATTTTATCCTATATATATATATATATATAGTAAGCAGTTTATTTTAGAAAAAGAAAATCCATTTATAATGTATCTGAAAACAATAAAATATTTTATTTCTTGGTAAATAATCAAATATTTGCTAATTTTTTTTTTTTTTTGTCTTTTAAATTTACAAATAAGTTATGTTTGTATTTTATTATTATTGTTACTATATCACATTATAAATAATTTTTGAATAATAATATAGATATAATTTGTATGTTTTGCTAATGTAAAATAAAGTCATATGTTTTGCTAATTTGTATATACATCACTATGTAGATATATGTGAATATCTTTTCGAAATTAATATTATTTGGGTGATATAATAGGATGTATATGTGAAAAAAAATTAATGTTGTTAGGGAATAACATTAATCTCTAATAACATTATATTAAGATAAAGATTTAAGAATTTTTCATATGGATTAGTTTCACTTTCTATAAAAAAAAGTATTAAATGATATAAATGTACAAATTTGGAGTCGTTAATACGGACTTAGTTCAAATGTGAATTTTCAATTCAATATGCTGTAATAGCTGAATAATAAATAAATAAATAAATAATAGTTTAAATAAATTAGCTTGTGCTGCAGTTCATGCATGTATCCTCCAAAATGGTTCCTTCTCCTCCATTTTTATGCATGAAAATTTATTTAGGATTTGAAAATTTATCTAAAATTTATCTTCTTACATTGTTAATATTTTTCCAACTTTAAACTTTTTTGCATTTTATTTGTCAAAAAAAAATTACATTTATAACTGTCAGTGTTTGACTCTAATCTACATGTAATCATTTTTATTAATATTTTCACTCTCGAATTTTTAAGAGAAAATATTTTTAAAAGGCAAAGAAAAAAACGATTTTAGCTTCACAACCAGATGAAAAACAATTGTTGTAACAATTAAATATACTATTATTATACTTATATGTTGTGAAATAGGTTGAAGTTTAAAATTTGGTTAAAATCCATATTAAATGGACTCATTCTCCTATAACCAAAAAATATATCAAAATAACTCAAATATTTGCAACTTTAAAGTTTTCTTTTACATTGTTCAATAGAGTCGTTTAAATTAAAGATTTTCACATAATGAAGATAAACTATAAATGAATAAATTTGTACAACAACTTTATAAAATTATTCTTAAGTACCGTGTGTTAATCATTATTATCCTGAATGTATAATAATTTGATAATGATGCACATAACTTTAATCTACAATTAAAATAAAGTCATAAATATTATATTTAATAAAATAAAATAAAACTTATTATATTGAATGAAATTTTCCTTCAATGAAAAAATATTCATTTCGAAATTGAGTGAGCACTTCATTAATATTGTAAAATTGCATAATAATATATAAAATTGGACGAAAACTTTTATTGAAACAATTTATAATATGAGAAGAATAGAGGAGTGTGAGGGTTTGTCATCTTCATGAAATGTCCAAAACAAACAAATAGCTATAGGGAGTAGTCTTACTTTCCAGAAACTATTTGTATTCGAATCTTTTTCACAGATAACAAGTTCGAAAAAAACTTTAATAAAATGGAGATGCGGGGTATCGATCCCCGTACCTCTCGCATGCTAAGCGAGCGCTCTACCATCTGAGCTACATCCCCTTCATATCTATTGACTTTGTAAACCATTACTAATCAAAGTACACGCATGCGAAAATAAACTGAATATATCCATATTATTATTGATAAAGTGTCTAATATGTTTATATTTATTTAACTATCACAAGTGAACATCATAAATTGTAGAATAATCTTCCACATGCCCTAGCTGGGACATCTGTAGTATAAGTCACTCCTTTGCATAATAAGTATGCAGGCAGGCCAGCAATGTAAGTTTTAATTAATTAATTTCTATACTCACTTGTCCAAAGAAAACACCAAAAGTCTGTTGTAGATCCATTGGATTCTTTTTTTTTTTTTTTTTTTAATAATCCATTTGAATTTTTTGTATAATATAAATAACTTTTATGTGTCAAAGAATTATATAAACTTTGTAAATGTCTAGATAAAATCCATTATCTTATCCCGGTGTAAACAAGTTTTAGAAAGCAATATTATGATATGGGGATAGTAAAATATATTTATGTGTATAATTTAGATAAAGCTACTCATGTGATATCTTAACTTTTTGTTTTAATTTTTTAACCTTTTTGTCAAATTAATAATTTTATTGTGTTGGACGTACAAGAATCGGTTTGTCCCATACATTAAAGACAAGGAGTTTTTTTTATTTTACTTTATTATTAATTCCACTACACTAATTTTACTTAGTTTGAAAATTTTCCTCTTCGCTACATTTTGTATCCTCCCTGCACGTGTTCACTTTTCTTTATTATTATTATTATTATTATTATTATTATTATTATTATTATTATTATTATTATTTAGGTCAGTCTCCGGGTTTGAATTTGAATCCTCATTCTTATAATTCCTTTGCATCCCTTGGCTCACCAACCAAGTTACATATTCGGGACATATGATGGTGTTTTGATGTTACAAGCATGGCAAATACTAAGGTTGACAACTTTCATAGTCGGAAAAGTGATGACACTCTTCAGAAGTACAAGTTAACGGTTCTCTCCGTCTTTATACTTTAGACAATGACTTAATTGACATCGGTTTGACAAGTTAATTTTTTAGGAACATATTTTTTTTCCTAATTTTTATCTAACTGACATCGATAATGATGAGGTTTTTATTGTTTGTATTACGAAAGAGGAATTATATATGATATATTTTGTATGGAGAAATCTTTTCATTTGTATGAAATCTCATATCATAATAAAGAACAAATCTAAACATATTCTAAACAGATATATACGTTATAGGCCTTCACTCATGTTCAAAAAACACTACTGAACCAGAGTTTAAAGCACACCTGGAGAGATTGAAAATACTAAATGAACAAATATGGAGTTACTTAAACAACATTGACCCCACAACATGGGTGAAGGCCTATTACAGTCATTGTCCTAAGGTGGATAACATCACCAACAACATGTGTGAAGTCTGGAACAACAAGTTTGTCAAGTACAGAAAGAAACTTATTTTAAAAATGTTAAAAGAGTTGAGGTTTTATTTGATGAGGATTATGTCATCCCATAAATGGGTCTTAGCCATATGCAAGGGGATACTACCACCGATTCAATAAAATGAATTGACAAATTGAAGGTAAAGAGAAATAAGTGGACACCTACTGGGACACGTGAAGAGGGCCAATTTGAGTTTCACAAACACAAGTCATCAGTTGGAGTCAACATAAAATTATGTACTTGCACATGTCATTTGTGGAAGCTGATAGGCATGCCTTGTGAACATGCCATTGCAGCTCTAGCATATTTGAATGAGAGGTCCAAGAATCGTGTGCATAAGTGGTTGGCGATGGATGCACTAAATGATACTTATGAGCACTACATTCAACTTGTCAACAGCCAAGAATATTGAGTTATCACTGACCACCCAAAACCAAAACCACAAAAGCTAAAAAGACTGATTGGGAGACCAAATAAGCGTAGGAGAAAATTCTCTGTATCAAAAGATATATATGGCAGTCAACAACACAAAATCAAAACGAGTTACAAAGTGACTTGTCCAAAGTGCGGAGAAAGTGGACATTATGAAAAAACCTGGAAAGGACCTCGAAAAAAAGACCTACCAAGATCAATAGAGTCAAGAAAACAATTAATCATGGAATCAAGATACCACCACCTATATTGATGTGTCATTTCAATTATCAACTATGATTCACACATACTTTTGTTTTGGGCACTTTTTTTGGAAATTTTGTTTTGGTACATGCTGGTACATATATATTTTGTTTTGGTACATGTTGGATACACAGATAATTGATTTTCAATCATTATGGATACTGTTGTGGTTATATTTGGATATTATTGGAGTTGTTTTTTAAATTATATTATAATTTATTGAGTTTTTTGTTGCAGTGATTAAATTGTTCATTTAATTATTATTAGGGATTTAATTTTCTATTTCTAATTATTATCAATGACCTAATTGTCCTTTTTTTAATCGAAATTACACGTGAGAGAATCAAGTTGATGAGTCGTCGGATAAGTTAGCAAAAAAAATCCAATTTTATAATTGTGGTTCACATACGGACTAGTTTGGCTCGGTTTATTTTTCTTAGGGACTACAACGTGCTTTTATTTTTCTCAAGGACTAAAATGGGTCTTTAAGAATTTCTCAGGGGCCAAAATGGGCCTTTACTCAAATAATAATGATAGATTATTAAAATAATAGAGATACAAAGTGACTTGTCCAAAGTGCGGAGAAAGTGAACATTATGAAAAGACCTTGAAAGGACCTGCAAAACCGAGACCTACCAAGATGAATAGAGTCAAGAAAGCAACTAATCACGGAATCAAGATACCATTATCTATATAAATGTTTCATTTCAACTATCAACTATGATTTAGACATATTTTTGTTTTGGGCACTTTTTTGGATATTTTATTTTGGTACATGAGGACACACAGATATTTGGTTTTGGTACATGTTGGTACCTTTTTTTATATCTTATATTTTGGATCATTAGGGATACCGTTGTGGTTTAATTTGGATATTATTGGTGTTGTTTTTTAAATTATATTATAATTTTGTGAGTTTTTTGTTGCAGAGATTAAATTGTTCATTTAATTATTGTCAAGGACTTAATTAGCTATTTTTGATTATTGTCAATGAACTAATTTTCCTTTTTTTTAATAGAAATTACACGTGGGAGAATCAAGTTGATGAGTCATCGGATAAGTTAGCAAAAAAAATCCAATTTTCTAATTATGGTTTACAAGGACTAATTTGGCTCGGTTTATTTTTCTTAGGGACTAAAACGTGTTTTTATTTTTCTCAAGGACTAAAATGGGTCTTTAAGAACTTCTTAGGGACCAAAATGGGCCTTTAATCAAATAATAATGATAGATTATTAAAATAATAGTGATAATTACTAAAATATCTTCAAACCTTTAGAGTTTTGAGAAACCGACATCGCATCTCTCAGTCTCTCTTTTCCGCCTCTCTCTAGGGATTGGAATAGGCTAGGCCGTCCGACAGGGGCCTATGGCCTGGCCTACTTATGGCCTGGTCTGGCCTGTTTAATAAAAAGGTCAGGCTCAAGCTGATTCAACCCAACCTTCGAAATCTGAAAGATTCGAAACGCAAAAGTAAGTTCATTTTCGAAACTTTGCAATTTTTTGAAACTTTCGAAATGCATCCATCGAAGATTTGGAAGATTCAAAACACAAGAAACTTTCGAAAGTTTACTTGAATTTGAAGTCTTCGAAATGCAATCCTCGAATATTTTGAAATCTTCGAAACAAGAAACTTGCGAAAGTTTCTTGAATTTGAAATCTTCGAAATGCAAGGCCAGGGAAACTTTCGAAAGGCCTGGAAAATGTTCGAAGTTGAGGGAAAGTTTCGAAGGTTCTGGGAAAGTTTCGAAATACTATTCGAAAGTTTGGATTCCTACAAACTTTCGAAACATACTTTTATATATTATTTATAACTTTTTTGAAACTAAATGAGAAATATTATTTATATATTGTTTATATATTATCTTGGGAAACATTATTTATATATTGTTACATTGATTTTTTATTGTTTATA